>NC_092484.1:0-300000 GCF_047495875.1 Pithys albifrons albifrons | reverse complement strand
GAAAAAGAAAAAAGCAGCTTTTCATGTATAATAAAAGCAGCCCTGTATTCAGGCCAATATGGTAATAAGAATTTCTTTCATCTTAAACAAAGCATTTTCACAGGTCACAAGGAAACAACTCCAGCTACTAAAGTACATTTGTATTTCAACCAGCAGAAATAGTCAGCCAGGTACAAAAAACTCCTCCCATCAAGCCTTTCTGCTGAGCACTGATTATATCATGAATTATGCATCAGATGTTCCAGAGTGTTTATTCATGGAACGTGCACAGCAAAATGTTAAAACTATTAAAAGTTTCTAAGAGGTTCTTATTTCCTTTGCTCAAGACTTTACTCCACTTTCCTGGATAAAGCCCAGTTCAATGGGGTGTCAGGCTGAGGCTGCTCCAGCTCAGAAGGGCTGAGGCTCCTCCACCTCCTCACCTGGTAGATCTGACTGATCTGGGCCGCGATGAACTTGGCCTTGTAGATGATTCCATCTGTCCACTGCAGCTGCACCAGCTCCCCCTCCAGAGGGGGCCCCAGCTGGAGGCAGTCCCTGCTCTGGGGACAGACACACAGGTCAGAGAGACAAACCAGCACAGCCCAGAGCAGGGATGGCTGAGAATCACTGCTCCATAACACTGTAATTAGGTAGGAGATTAAGTTTTTACCCTCGGGATTAATTGGGGGCATCTCAAACCAGAGCAGTGTGAGAGACCAGGGATCAGCACTGGCACCTCCTGCTGCTGAGAGCATTACAGGACATTTCCCACTATAAACTCCACATCATCACATCTCCTGTATCTCAGAAACAAGCAGGGCAGCTCAATGAATTGGTGGCACAATCAGGAAGGGAATGCATGAGTTGACAAATCAGCCTCGTCGAGACATTCCCCCATCAAGTGAATTCCCAGTTTTGAAGCAGAAGTGCTCACAATCTGCTTCCCTCATGAATCACACTTGTCAGTTGAAAACTAAGATTATTCAACCACAAAATAAAGAGGAGGAAACTTAAAACAAACACTGCTTTCCATGAAGTCATCTGCATTCAGCAAAATCACATCTTCGTCAAGGAACCAAAAAATAAATGAGATCATGTCAGAAACAAGAACTGTAATGAAGAGCAGGATGAGATTTTCTAAGCAAGCAGCAACTTCACTTTTTAATTTCCCTTTTTTCTTTTTAAGTTTACTTTGCTGTTCCAGCCCAAAGCACAGCAGAGGAAGGCACAAATCACACTTGCCACTCATCCCCAGCACACAGAGCTGCTTACAGTGATGCTCTCGGGGTAGACGTTGTCGCTGTAGGAGCCGTCGTCGAAGTTGACCTCGTAGAAGGTCTGGGTGGTGGTGCCGATGACTCTGCAGCGATAGTAGAGCCCGTTGCGGTTCTTGGTGATGACAGTCTGGCCCAGGGCCACCTCCCTGCGGCAGGGAGCCTGCAGAGGGGACAGGGGACAGCTGCAGGGACAGCTGCAGGGACAGCTGCAGGAGCTGCTGCAGGAGCTGCTTCAGAACCATCACAGAACCTCAGAATGCTTTGGGTGGGAAGGACCTCAGAGCCCACCCAGTGCCACCCCTGCCATGGGCAGGGACATCTCCCACTGTCCCAGGGTGCTCCAGCCTGGCCTTGGACACTCCCAGGGATGGGGCAGCCACAGCTTCTCTGGGCAACCCACCCTCCCAGCCAGGAATTCCTTCCCAATATCCCACCTATCCCTGCCCTCTGGCACTGGGAAGCCATTCCCTGTGTCCTGTCCCTCCATCCCTTGTCCCCAGTCCCTTTCCAGCTCTCCTGGAGCTCCTTTAGGCTCTGCAAGGGGCTCTGAGGTCTCTCTGGAGCTTCTCTTCTCCAACCTGGCCTTGGACACTCCCAGGGATGGGGCAGCCACAGCTTCTCTGGGCAACCCACCCTCCCAGCCAAGAATTCCTTCCCAATATCCCACCTATCCCTGCCCTCTGGCACTGGGAAGCCATTCCCTGTGTCCTGTCCCTCCATCCCTTGTCCCCAGTCCCTTTCCAGCTCTCCTGGAGCTCCTTTAGGCTCTGCAAGGGGCTCTGAGGTCTCTCTGGAGCTTCTCTTCTCCAACCTGGCCTTGGACACTCCCAGGGATGGGGCAGCCACAGCTTCTCTGCCCAACCTGTGCCAGGGCCTGCCCACCCTCCCAGCCAAGAATTCCTTCCCAATATCCCATCTAAACATACTATTTTTTAGATTAAAGCCATTCCCAGTAAAGGCTTTCTGGAAAATCTTTGTGCATTATCCAGAAAAGTGCAGTAAGTCTTGAGCCAATACAGGCACAAACTATTCTAAAGAAACCCCCAAAACTGAAACAAACTGAAAAAACAGAAAATAAACCAAAAGTCCATAAAGCGCTTCCAGTGTCCCCCAGCACCCCCCAGCAGTCCCAGTACTCCCCAGCACCCCCAGCAATCCCCCAGCACTCCCAGTACTCTCCAGCACCTCCAGCACCCCCAGGACCCCCCAGCACCCCCAGCAATCCCCCAGCACCTCCAGCACCCCCAGGACCCCCCAGTACCCCCAGGACTCCCCAGCACCCCCAGCAATCCCCCAGCACCTCCAGCAGCCCCAGAACCCCCCAGCACTCCATCACACCCCCCCAGCACCTCCAGCACCCTCCCAGTACCCCCAGCACCCTCCCAGTACCCCCCAGCACCCCCAGCCCTACCTTGTGGGTGGCTGCCCTGTGCTTGAAGCAGGTGATGGACACGACGTAGGGCCAGTCGTCGGGCCGGACGGGCACCCCCGCGGCGTGGGCACAGGTGACGTGGAAGGAGGTGGAGCAGTGCTGGGACGAGCACTGAACACACGCCCCGGCCACGCGGCGCAGCCGCCGGCGACAGTACACACAGCGCTGTGGGGACAGGGCACAGGGTGGCACCGGGCACGGGGGGCAGCAGGGCAGGGCACAGGGGGGCACCAGGCACGGGGGGCAGCAGGGACAGGGCACAGGGTGGCACCGGGCACAGGGGGGCAGCAGGGACAGGGCACAGGGTGGCACCGGGCACGGGGGGCAGCAGGGCAGGGGGACAGGGCACAGGGTGGCACCGGGCACAGGGGGCAGCAGGGACAGGGCACAGGGGGGCACCGGGCACAGGGGGCAGCAGGGCAGGGCACGGGGGGCACCGGGCACGGGGGGCAGCAGGGACAGGGCACAGGGGGGCACCGGGCACGGGGGGCAGCAGGGACAGGGCACAGGGGGGCACCGGGCACAGGGGGCAGCAGGGCAGGGCACGGGGGGCACCGGGCACGGGGGGCAGCAGGGACAGGGCACAGGGGGGCACCGGGCACGGGGGGCAGCAGGGACAGGGCACAGGGGGGCACCGGGCACAGGGGGCAGCAGGGCAGGGCACGGGGGGCACCGGGCACGGGGGGCAGCAGGACAGGGCACAGGGTGGCACCGGGCACGGGGGGCAGCAGGGACAGGGCACAGGGTGGCACCGGGCACGAGGGGCAGCAGGGCAGGGCACGGGGTGGCACCGGGCACAGGGGGCAGCAGGGCAGGGCACGGGGGGCACCGGGCACGGGGGGCAGCAGGACAGGGCACAGGGTGGCACCGGGCACAGGGGGGCAGCAGGGACAGGGGGGACAGGGCACAGGGGGGCACCAGAAACAGGGGGACAGGGTGGAACTGGGCACAGGCGGTACAGGGGGGACAGGGGAGCACCGGGGACAAGAGGGCACCAGGGACAGGGGCACAGTGTGGCACCGGGCACAGGGTGGCAGCGGGGACAGGGGGGACAGGGGAGCACCGGGGACAGGGGGGCACCAGGGACAGGGCACAGGGTCGCACCCAGGAGAGGGTGGCAACGGGGACAGAGGGTGGGGTTACACCAATGGGCACCAGGGACAGAGGGGCACATGGCACCACAGCCAATGGAGTACATGGCACCAGAGCCAGAGGGCATGTGGCATCAAAGCCAATGGGGCAGGTGGCACCAGAGCCAATGGGGCTCATGGCACCAGAGCCAGCAGGGCAGGTGGCACCAGAGCCAGCAGGGCACGTGGCACAGCCAGCAGGGATGTTTGGTGACAGGAGGCTGGCCCCACACTGACACCATTGCACAGACACCTGCCCAGGATCACCTGTAAGCCCAAACCTCGGGGGAAGGTCCATCATTGCCACTCATCACTCCCTCAGACAGAACCCTCCCTGGCACTGATTGAGCCCCCAAAGCCACCCTGGGCACTGACCTGTGCCCAGCCTGACACTGTGCCCTCTGCAGGGCTGAGAGAGCAGCAGAGCAAAGCAGGCAAAGACCCTCAGAGTCAGCAGAGAAATGCTGCACCCCCCCTGCCCAGACACAGGAAGGGCCCTGCACTGACTCCCAAAGCAGCTGGATCCTCCCAGCTGCTCCACTGGAAAAAAATGGTTCTGTTTTTGAAAGAACAGAACACAATAACTGGGAGCAATTTGCCCTATTACACTTAATGGAACATTCTATTGATTGGATCTAATAGAATATAATTTTATAGAATGGAACAAAAATATTGTGTGTTTATTTTAGATGCATAAGCCTATCAAGCATAAATATTTTATTGGCATCCATGGCAGATGAGCCATTGTAGATAATTCAGGCAGTTTTGCAAACAAAAGAAATAAAAATATTGTGCCAAACACAAGAATTACAGGCAGAAAAAGGTATGAAATCTTTCAGTAATTTTTACACTCCTTTTCTGCAAAGCAGATCCAGTTATCAGGTAAATCAATGTAAGATGTGTGACTACTTAGAAAAGAAATTAAAATTTTTCAAAGCTAAAACTCCTAAGCCTGATGGCACTGAGAGTTGGCAGCAAGAATGAGATGGGAACAAGATGCATTTCCTCACTCCCTGTAACAGCACCAAGTCTTGTTTCCAGCCCCTCAAAAACACAGAAAAACAGATCTTGGGAATCCCAATCTAAGGAAGTGTAAGTTGGATGTTTGCATAATATTTCCTGGGAACTACTGGGAACACATTCTTAGTTTTTAGTATTTCCAGTCCAGGGAGTCTGTAGGAAGCAGATCATCAAATTCCAGAATGGTTTGGGTTGGAGGGACCTCAAGGATCATCCAGTGCCACCCTTGCCATGGGCAGGGACACCTCCCACTGTCCCAGGGTGCCCCAGCCTGGCCTGGGACACTCCCAGGGCTGGGGCAGCCACAGCCTCTCTGGGCACCTGTGCCAGGGCCACCCATGGCCACCCATGGCAGGGGGTGGCACTGGAGGAGCTTTAAGGTCCCTTCCCCCCCAAACTGTTCCATGATTCTATGATTCCTTCTCCAGGATTCTCTCTGTTCCTTGAAAGCAAAGATGCCCAGGGCAGGAGCAGTTCTGTTCCCTGTTCTGTGCCACAGCCCTGCCCTGCCTGGCTCTGAATTCTGTCACGTTCCCTCCTGTGAATGAACTGACGCCACTTTGTTTACACCAAAGATTAATTTGGCCTTTTTACACAAAGGAACAAAAAGCAGGAAATTCAAAGGCAGAGCCTCAGTGCTGCCAGAACGTGGGTTTAGGCTCTAATGAGCTGAGCCCTTATCTCTCTGCAGAGTCCCAGAGGCAGAGAAGCAGCAGGGAGGGCATGGCCGGACATGGCAGGGCAGGGCCGTTATTAACCTGGCAGTACCAGCTGTCCCTGCAGCACAACTGCTGAGCTCAGGTGCCCAAGGGAGCCCCAACCCTCCTGGAGGGAGGATCTGCCCCTGCTGATGCAAACAGGAGTTTTCCAGGCAGAAGGATTAGCACACACCTAATGCCACCCGTGCCAACAGGAGCTCCCTGGGACGGGCACAAGGGCTGAGCTGGGGCAGAGACATCTAAAAATAAAGACCAGTGTGAGTTACAGTGAGCTTGAAGTGTGCAGAGGTATGGAAATGTCAAAATTCTGGGCTGGGAGGGTGGGCAGGCCCTGGCACAGGTTGGGCAGAGCAGCTGTGGCTGCCCCAGCCCTGGGAGTGCCCAAGGCCAGGCTGGAGCAACCTGGGACAGTGGGAGGTGCCCCTGCCCATGGCAGGGATGGCACTGGGTGGGCTCTGAGGTGCCTGCCAATCTCAGGTGTTCTGTGATTCTAAGAAAATGCAGAAGCCCTGGCTGTGTGGGAGATGGGATGGGCAGAACCACCAGTGCCAAGGGCTGTGCCAGAGCAACAGAGGGAGATTTAAAGCTGTTTTCTTGGGAGGGAAAAGAGAAGGTCTAAAACACAGGAGAGAAATCTTTGGAATAAATGCACACCAGAGAGTCAGGTCACAGCTGAGGGTAAGAAATGGGCTGTCTCCTGCATGATGAACTCTGCAATTCATTTGCTCCACTGAGGAATGACAGCTAATTATTCCAAATTTCCACGTCATAAATAATTTACAGGCAGGGGCCTGTAATGTGCCATCAATCAGGAGGCACAGCAAGTGCCTGCCTGAAAATGCTGCCAGCCCCACAAATGGGCTGCAAAGCCTCTGCTGGAACAGGGAGAGCTGGGCCAAGCTTCAAGAACAGGACACACCTTTAACCAGAGCACTGCAATAATGCCTTGATGCCTCAGCCCTCTCACAGTAACCCAGAACTGTACAAACACATGAAAAAATCAAATAATAATCATGGATAATGCCCATCATCCCCTCTTTCCTCCATTACCTTCATCTATTCAGTTCAACTGTCCTCAACCTTCACATCATTCCTTTTCCATCTTTTTCAGCCACAAAGGTCACCTCTCCAATTTCCCCCAGAACTGCACCAACTCCATCATTCCAAAGGCAGCAGATCCAACACCAGCACCTTTTAGTCACCCTCATTTTATCTTCCCAAATGCAGCTGCTCCAAAGCACAGACACCCCCAGCCCCTCCACTGACTCCTCATGTGCTCCATGAATTACCTGCAAATTCCTATAAAGAATCTTAAAGTTCCCCAAGGTGGTTCATGAGGGTGTTTCTCCACCCAACCTCATGCAATTTAAATTTCCTTTGTACTTCACACCCCACACCAACTGCTGCTGCTGCTGGAGGTGCCTCTGCCTCTACATTCTGCCACCCAAATGAATTGTTTAATCTTTATAATCTGGTTTAGAACCTTAGAACTTTCCCAGTGAGGGGCTGAAGGCCAGACTTTGATACTTGAGCTCAAAGCCAACATCAACCCAAGGAATATGTGCCTGTGAATCCCAACCCTGGACTGTGTAAGTCAAGGTACTTCAGACAAACATTCTGTACTTCCCCTGAGACAGGAAGGGGACAGGAGGTGCAAATGGAATGCAACAGGAACAAAATCAAACCAAATTCCTTTCCAGAGCTCAGGGAGCATTTGGACAACACTCCCAGGCCCAGGGTGGGATTCTTGGGCTTATTCTGCAGGGCCAGGAGTTGGACTTTGGTGACCCTTGTGGGTCCCTTCCAGCTCAGGATCTTCTAAGATTGTAGGAAAACACAAAGTTTTAACTCAGCAATGCCAGAGAAGGTCCAGGCAGGGCCCAGCAGCACCTGGAGCTGAACGAAGCCCCCGATGTGGCTGCAGGTGGGTAATTCTGTGGCCCTGCAGCACTGCAGGGCAGCCACAGAGCAGGGAAAGAATTAACTCATGTTTCCTTGTGAGGCTCCATTAAGCAGCACAAGTGAGTGTTGTGTAAAAGGATTTGAAGTTCAGCTTTACAAGAGCTGTAATGAGGAGGATGCAGCCTGGAAACGTCACCGAGCCATAAAGCGCCGCCTGGAGAGATTTATCCCCCCATCCCCTGCCCTGCTCTGCAGAATGGATGCCTTCCACAGGCACATTTGTGTACCAAAGCCATTTGCACAACAGAGAAATAACTCTGGAGGCAGGGATGGATCCCTCCTAATCCCTCAGCCAGGCTCCCTGCCCCAAACAGCAGCTCGGGGAGGGCATCCATCAGTGCCAGTCCATGTTTCACTGCTCCAGCACCTTCCCCAGCCCACACTGTGGCCCCCAGCTGACTTCTGCACCAAAAAAAGCAGCAAAAGCACAATTTATTTTGCAATAACACACTATAGTGATGGAGCATTAACTAATATTAAGATTAATTGCTCTGAGCTAATGAATCATCCATTACTAATCCCTCAGATGAGGCCACGCAGCTGAATAACAACTTGTGGCTGGACTGGTATGAAAATCTTTGCAGTTTTGCCTTGCAGTCAGGGTCACAAAATGTTTATTCATTTCTACAGGAGATTTCTTGATAGGAAAAGAGAAATATCGTAAAGAAAGATGAGGCAAATTAGAGATGAACAATCAGCTTCTCTCTCGCCACTGCCTCCCTCCTCAGTCCCACTGTGCAGTACTTGGAGGAAATGAAGACTGAAGTTTAGACCTGCTGGCAGGTGGGGAGGGTCCTGGGCTCTGCCCAGGGAAGGGGCACATTCCCAGAGAGCAAAGGCACACCTGGAAACCACCAGCTGTTTGTGTGTCAAAGCACTGGGACAGTGCCCAGCAGGCATCGAACTCTGCAGCTTCCCAGAGCTTTGGTTTGGAAAGAGGAGTGAGATCACCTCCAATCTCAGCTAATTTAGGAACCCACACAATGTTTTCCTGTCTAGTTACAGCTTTTTCCTTTGGCTCTTATTCCCAAACCCTGCCCAGGCAGGAGACACCCACCAGTTTCCACCTCTGCTCGGGAATGGCGCTGATGTCCACGGGGTGACGCTCCATCACGTTGAGGAAACGCGCCTCGGGGACAGCAATGGCACAGATCACATGGACCCACCTGGGGACAGGGCACAGAGACAAATCACAGGCTGCCTCAGCTGCACGGAGTGCCCAGGAGGGCCGTTAACATTTCCCTGCTCCCCCAGCACCCAGGCACATTTATTTGCTTGGCACCTTGGCAGCATTACCGACTGGGAACTGCGGTCGCACGAGGTGAACGTCTCTGCAACAACAGGGATCAACCTGCTCGTGCATCTCATTTTGCACAACACCAAACACTCCCTGAGAGTGTTTGGTGTCTCTCTGAGTTGTTTCTCTTCTCTGAGAAACAACCACATTCTACAAGTGTTCAGGACCTCTGCTATGGAGCACCTGGTGCAGTGTGTGAGACAGCAGAGTCCCTCACGCTCATCCTGCCAAGGCAGAGAGGAGCTGTTACCTCCAGAGCCCCAAACTTGCTGAGCACCAAGCCCCAACTCCCAGCAGTGCAGATGAGATGCCGTATGGAAGGAAACCTGCCGAGACCCAACACTTACCGCCCATCCGTGGTCATCTGCAGAGCTCCTCCCCTGAGATTGCACAGGCAGCACTCCTGCAGGGACACAGCAACCTCAGAACCTTCCCCAGCACAGCCAGCCCAGCCCTGGGGTGTGCCAGGTGTGGTGCCCCCTCCCCAGCCCCGCTGACCCCGGGGACAGGGCCGGGTCCTCACCGCTGCCCAGGCGCCGGCAGAGCACCGCGAGCACGTCCAGCCCTCCGACACCAGCTCCGGGCGGATCCCGTAGCAGCCTGTGGGGAGACAGGGAATTCCAGCACTGTGGGGAACAAGGAATTCCAGCACTGTGGGGAACAGGGAATTCACTGCAGGGAGACAGGGAATTCACTGCAGGGAGACAGGGAATTCCAGCACTGCAGGGAGACAGGGAATTCACTGCAGGGAGACAGGGAATTCACTGCAGGGAGACAGGGAATTCACTGCAGGGAGACAGGGAATTCACTGCAGGGAGACAGGGAATTCCAGCACTGTGGGGAGACAGGGAATTCACTGCAGGGAGACAGGGAATTCCAGCACTGTGGGGAGACAGGGAATTCACTGCAGGGAGACAGGGAATTCCAGCCCTGCAGGGAGACAAGGAATTCCATCACTGCAGGGAGACAGGGAATTCACTGCAGGGAGACAGGGAATTCCAGCACTGCAGGGAGACAGGGAATTCCAGCACTGTGGGGAGAGAGGGAATTCCAGCACTGCAGGGAGACAGGGAATTCACTGCAGGGAGACAGGGAATTCACTGCAGGGAGACAGGGAATTCCAGCCCTGCAGGGAGACAGGGCAACATCCCATCCCAGTTATCCCAGCACATCTGCAACTCCGTCCCACCCAGCTCTCCCAACATCCCCAGCCCTGCCTCGCTGCCTTTTCAGTTCAGGAGCATCTCTGGGAGCAGGTGCAGCGTTTGAGTCACTGTTTTACAGGCTCAGACAAGAGTCATCAGGGGGACACAGTTTGGAACCAACAAGACTAAAAATAAACAAAAATCCCACCTACAGGAAACTCTCAACAGTTTTTTTCCTACGGGACTTTGCTCCTTCAGGCAGGAACTGGGCTCCAAAGTGAAGAAAAGCACTCACACACCAGAGCAGGTAAGGCCACTGAATTCAGGCCAGATCAAAGCAGTTCCCTTTGTTGTGGGGTGTTATGAGAAAGGACAAACCCAATAATACTGCAAGGAAATTAAATACTGCATTTCACATCTTTAACAGTATTTAATTCATGGTTATATGAAGTGTTAGAAACATCTGATTTTACAGAGCATCAACTACTGTGACACACAAGCACCAAATCCTCCCACAGCAACCCCAGAATAGAACAGTGGTATTATGGCCAATATAAAGGCAGGGAAATAAGAACAAAGAAGCCCCTAAAATTCTAAAAAGGCATTGAGGTTTGTCACTGAAAACAAGGGGGAAAAGACACAGAAATAATCCTGGAAAAGTGGGTCTATGTGATTCCTGCAAGCTGGTAAAGCAAGTGGAAAATTAAATACAGACATCCCAACTAACACCCAGCCCATCCCATCCAGCCTTTACCTATTCTAAAAAGCTGAAGAGATCATTTCATCTGGGAACAATCTCACATTACTGAATTAAACTTAAAAGAAGTCATTCAGAAAGCACCAGCATTGCCACCATAACCTGATTTATAAATATCATCCACTTAGCCAGATAAACAGCATGTCCAAAAAAGTCAATATATGGATCTGCAGCTGTTCTCCACAGCTGAGATCTCTTTTCATCACAGGGCAAAGCAGCAAAGCAGATTCCACCCATCCTGCAGCACGGGAGGGTGTTCAGTCCAAACCCTGAGCTGAGGGAGAAGCAGACACTGAGCTGCAACACTCCAGGAGCTCACAGAGCTGGGACAGGCTGGAATTCCAGCAAGGATTTCCTGCTCCAGGACCACAAGCAGCTGGAACGTGGGATCTGAGAAAAGGAGACTGAGGGGAGACCTTCTTGCTGTCCCCAGTTCCCTGACAGGAGGTTGGATCCAGGTGGAGGGTTGGGCTCCTCTTCCACAGAACAAGGGACAGGATGAGAGGAAACGGCCTCAAGTTGAGCCAGGGGAGGTTTAGATTGAAAATTAGGAAAAATTTCCTCATGGAAAAGGTTGTAAAGCATCAGAACAGGCTTCCCAGGGCAATGGGGGAGTCACATCCCTGGAGGTGTTCCAAGCACAGGCAGAGCAGCAGGACACACCTCCCAGTGCACCCCTGCCATACAGCACATGGATCCTCTCAGCAAAGGCAAAGGGGCCTCACAGAGCCAGAGCACCAACAGCAACAACAAACAAGGCACTGGAGACTCCACCAGGTTTCAGGGCTGTCCTGTCCTCAGTGGGGGAGCACAGACCAAACAAAAAGCTGCATTTCTCTGCACCCTGAGTCTGCAGATCAACAGCATCTCACCCACATCCCTCTGTCCCTACACAGAACTTGGCCATTGAATCCATCTGGATAGACTGGACTGTTGCAGACACATGGATGGACAAGATGCAGCATCTCTGATTGCCACAGAGGCCACAAATTGTGGAGGAAGGACCATCCTCACTCTGCATCCCACACCCTTAGGAGCCACAAACGACCACAATGAGCAATTCAGCAGAGAAATAAAAGTTGCCTTCCAGTTCTCCACAAGAGCCAGCCCTGCTGAGCTGCAGGAGGACCTGCAGGCTCTAAAATTGGAACAACAAAAGTAATTCCAGCTGATGCAAGTGAGATAAGAGTGCCCTTCTGTCAGGATCAAACAGCTGAGCAGGAACTGGTCACACCTCGGCCCAGCCCAGTGTTAACTGGATGTTCTACAATCCACACAGAAGGTGCCTCCACCAGCATTAATCACATCTTCCTGCAGACAGAACTACCAGGGAAGCAAACAGACACATGTTCCTTTTTGTAATCAAGTGCCATTACTCCAAACAGCACCAGAGACACTGATAAAATGTATCTCAGCCCCTCCCTGATCTGTGCTGCACTCAGGAGTGGCACAGCCTCCCCCAGAACCCCAACACTGCAGAGAAAGGAGAGCAATGAGCCTGCTCTGCCTTATTGCAGAGTCAGAGAGAGCACAAGAAAGGATCTTTTCAGTGAGGCAGAATAAAAGCCAACAAAACAACCCCTGAAAAGAATATTGGTGTGTATTTTTGAGATCAGTGACTGCCAAGATAGACTTGAATGCACAGATAAACCTTTTAGTGGAAGGGAGTTGGAAGTGGATGATCTTTAAGGTCCCTTCCAACCCAAACCATTCTGTGACTCCATGATATACTTGTACCAGAAAAGGAAAAAACTGGGAGAGGTGTAGCAACCCTGGCATCCAAACACAGGCAACACACAAACAACCTTGGGGGTTTCTCAGTGCCCAGAAGGCTGTGGGAAGGAGGAGACACTCACTGGCATGAACCTGCAGGCAGCATTTGGCACAGGATATCAAGGGGCTGGTTCCATCTTCTCCAATGTAGGAGTTGGAGGGAAGGGGCTCCGTGTTCTCCCCACTTGAGGTAAAGCACATCTCTGGGATCAGGGGCTTGGTCTTCTGGCCACACTTGGAGAGGTGCAGGAAGGAGGAGGGTTCCCCTGCAGACACTGGCACAGGTTCCCTGTCCACCTGCAGGGACTGGAGAGAAACAGCACATGGAATGGTCTTGCCCTGGGCCAGGCTGAGCTTTCCAGGCTGAGCTTTCCAGGCTGAGCACATGGAATGGCCCTTCCTGGGCCAGGCTGAGCTCTCCAGGCTGAGCTTTCCAGGCTGAGCACATGAACTGCCTCTGCCCTGGGCCAGGCTGAGCTCTCCAGGCTGAGCTTTCCAGGCTGAGCACATGGAATGGCCCTTCCTGGGCCAGGCTGAGCTCTCCAGGCTGAGCTTTCCAGGCTGAGCACATGGAATGGCCCTTCCTGGGCCAGGCTGAGCTCTCCAGGCTGAGCTTTCCAGGCTGAGCACGTGGAATGGCCCTTCCTGGGCCAGGCTGAGCTCTCCACTCTGAGCACATGAACTGCCCCTGCCCTGGGCCAGGCTGAGCTCTGCAGGCTGAGCTTTCCAGGCTGAGCTTTCCA
The DNA here is from genome assembly GCF_047495875.1 of Pithys albifrons albifrons. NCBI lineage: Eukaryota > Metazoa > Chordata > Aves > Passeriformes > Thamnophilidae > Pithys > Pithys albifrons. Next base: position 286,763 of record NC_092484.1, on the reverse strand, counting down.
GGCTGAGCACGTGGAATGGCCCTTCCTGGGCCAGGCTGAGCTTTCCAGGCTGAGCTTTCCAGGCTGAGCACGTGGAATGGCCCTTCCTGGGCCAGGCTGAGCTCTCCATTCTGAGCTCTCCACTCTGAGCTCTCTCCCTGCAAACCCCACCCAACACCTGTCCCCAGACAGCCCAAACTGAGCCCTAAATCCTGATTCCAGGCACACCCAGCCCTGCCTGGCTCCTCTCCCTCTCCATTAGTCCTTCACAGGGATCTGGAGTTTGTTGGGAAAGCTCAAAAAGCATTGGAATAATGAACAGCTTTTCCTGGTTTTCTTCTGTAAAAATCTAAATTCCTACATTGCAGCTGAAAACACCAAGGAAAAATAAAAAGGAAAAATCTTACTAAAAGCAAGACTTTCCCTCCCCCTCTGGCATCCTTCCCTGCTCTTCCTGCAAGAATTTCTCCTGAAGGACATTTCAAGGTTCCTGGGAGCAGACACAGTTAAAAGCAATGGATTAAACCAGCCCAGCTGCACCCAGTCCTCCCCACAACCATCAAACAACATCCAGCACTCAGAACAGAGATTTTATTTTCAGTCTCTAAAATAAATCAAAGAGATTTTATTGAAGGGGGAGGTGGGTTCTGCTTTTCTCAGAAAAAGCTCCCAACACACACACAAGGAATCCAAGGCACATATTCCTGGTGGACACACAAAGCCAAATCTGGCTTTATGTGAGAACAAATCAATACACAACTGAGCAAATGACTAATTCATCTGATGAATTTTGCCTTTCTGCTCATAACATCTCCCAGAGCATATTGGTAGTTTCCAAAAGAGATGATGGATGTGCTAACTCAGTAAATTTTTATTTTGCTGCTTGTTTGCATATATTCAGCAGTCTGGGCCTCATTGAAACACCAGCAATCATGTGCCTGATGGGGCAGAGTTTTCTGCAGGAAACAGTGTTTGCAAAACTCCTGAAGTGGGATTTAAAAAATGAACACTGAGGAAGCCAGAGAAGGCAGAAAAGGTAACAAGAAAAGGCTCCATTCTGTGCCAAAGCCAAACACACTCCTTCAGGGTGCAGGCTGGGATGGGTCAGTCCTTACTGCAAATGTCTGCATTTTGATTTATCCACTTGAGCAGTGGCAGAGGTTTAGATCAGATTTTAGGAAAAAATTTCTTCCTGGGAAAGGTTGTCAGGCACTGGCACAGCTGCCCAGGGCAGAGGGGGAGTCACCACCCCTGGCAGTGCTCAAAAAACATGGGAATGTGGCCCTTGATTTCTTGGTGATGTGGGGGGGTCTACACTGACCATCTGGACTTACTCTGAGAGGTCTTTTCCAGCTTTGATGATTCCATGTGAGGACCTACCTGGTTGTAGGGGTAGAAGAGGGTGCAGACAGCACAGTATGGCTCACTCAGGGCAGCAGCTGCATTGAACTTCCTTTCAGCTGGGAAATTAAAGGCTTTATTCTTCCACTGGAAGGAAAGCAAAGACTTCAGAGCCTCTGGATCACTCATATCTTCCTCTCCAGAAAATGGAAACGTTTCTGGAATGAAAAAAAAAAACATCCCAAGACAATGGACAGTCAGTAGAGGCAAAAGAAGAAATGAAGTGGCTGCAAGGCTGAGCCAAACAGCTCCTGTCTCAACAACAAATGTGCAGCTCATCCATGGCTCCTCAGATGCCTTAAACACTTCCTAAATGGATCAAATCCCTATTTATGGGTAGGATGGACCAGACACTGACACAGATGACCTGATGGAACTGGCCATGAGAAGGAGGAAGAAGAAAATCCACATCTCCCTCCCTGCATCACCCCTCTGCAAAGTTTCCAGGAGAACAGGATGCTCAGAAACATCCTGGAAGAACATTATCCCCAGAGCTCAGCACATTAAACCAAACTGTTCACTCCTTCACTGGTAATTACTGGAAATAAGCAGTTAATGTTCTGCTGTGCAAGTCCTTATGTCTCCTCCCCAGCTCTACCTCCCTTTGAAGATTTTGTGACTCTCAAGTTACCTGAAAGGATAAAAGGAACTTGGAGTAAAACATTAATGGCTGAGTTCACATCTCTGATTTTAAATGTTCCCCTCAACTAATCTAATATGTAATTGCCAGACAATGTGGAAATCTGATTGTGTTTAATTAATCCCTCCTTTTTTTGAGGTGAGGAATGTTGTCTGTGTGGCTCTGCCATATTTCAAACAAGGGTTACATCCTAAAAGGTGACTTTTCTTGGTACATTCTTACTTTTAAGGCCTGAGCCAAAACCCCTCATGTTTCTCCAAATTCCAGCTGAGGTACCTCAGGTGCCAGGCAAGGATTTATGAAACCAGGGAGTTGGGAGCAGATTGGCAGCTACAGCCACAGCCCTGCCCAGCACACACAATTCACTGTGTGTATTCTGAGTGATCTACAACGTCAGAAACCCCCAAAAATGGGAAATTACACCCCAAAACAGAGTGAGAAGTAAGAACCCCTTTATTCCCTTGGTCCAGACCTCCATTCAAAAGGACTGGAATGTGGGAAAAGAAGAATCAGTGACGTGCAGTGAAGCACTGACAGACTTTAATTCTCATTTCTGCATCTGCCAAGAAAAGTTGGGCCCCAACACTGACATGAATTAAAAGCCATTAAAGGTTAGAATTAATGTTTTCCACTCACTTAAGAGCAGACCTGACCTGCACTGCCCCCCAAGGGGAACAGCTCTCATTCCACTGCCACCCTCAACACCAAGCTTTTCCTTTAACAGTTTCTGTGAACTCTCCTTTCCCTTTGCCCAAAACTGCCTCATTCTGCAGCCAGCAAAGTGTTTTTCTTGAGGGAAGAGGAGGGTGGGAGGTGAGAAGGGAACACCTCCCACGGAGGAGGTTTGGTTCCAGCTGGGAAACAGCACAAGGGGAACACGCTGATTCTCCACCAGTGAAGTGCAGCCCGGGTTGTTCCAGGGCTCCCAGTTCTGGTGGTGGCTCAGACAGGGCCCTGGTGGCTCCAGGGCCCCCTCTCTGTGCTGGGCTCACCCTCATCACTCGAGGCCTCCTGCTTGACCACGGCCAGCGGCGAGCGCGTCGGGGGCTTGCCCAGCGGGTGACGGCGACTCTTCTTGATCTCCATCTTCAGCTTGGAGAAGGCAGAGGCAGCCTGGAAGGAAGCAGGACAAGCTGATGGCACCCCAAAGGAGGGAACAGCACAAGAGAGGCAGAAGGCTCAGCATAGAGAGTCCTTAAGTTAACACAGCAAACTTTTCTGTGCCCTTTGGCTGAGACTCTGAAGCCTCCTGAGCCAGTTCCTGAGCAGACAAAAGGCAACACTGACTCTTAAGAACATCAGTAAACTACAGAGTTTTCTTCCAATCAGAACAGGTTCAGAACATCTGCAAGCTGCCAATTCCATTTCCTTATGAACAGTCTGTCAATCACACAGACAGCTGGGAATACCATGAAAATTATGAATCATCAAATCTCAGAGAGGTTTGTGTTGGAAGGGACCCCAAAGCCCATCCAGTGCCACCCCTGCCATGGGCAGGGACACCTCCCACTGTCCCAGGGTGCTCCAAGCCCCATCCAGCCTGGCCTTGGACACTCTCAGGGATGGGGTAGCTGAGGACTCCTCTCATTACCCCTTTAATCTGCTTAAACCAGCAAACCTTACAGTGCTTGCCTGGACAGCTGTACCCACTGACCTCTGCGGTGCCCGGCGCCGGCTCCGCGTTCTCCTCCTCCTTGCCCGGGGTGCCCACGGGCAGCGCCTGCTCCCGCCAGCCCAGCCCCTGCTGGGTGGCAAACTGCTCGAAGGCCTGTTGGCAGGACATGTGCTCCTTGTCAAACACCACCTTCTTGCTGCGGGGCACCACGTACAGCATGGGGATGATGGGCCGCGGCCTGAAGTCCTCCTGCGGCGCCTCCGCGGGCGGCACCACGTTCAGGGGCGCCGGGGGCAGCTGCTTCCCGGGCACGGGGGGCACTGGGGGCACTGGGGGCAGCGGGGGCCGCGCTGCTGCCGCTGCCTGCCCCTCTGCCAGCTGCTGCTGGGGGGCTGTGGGGGGCACGGGGCGCTGGGGGGCTGCCAGGTGGGGCTGGTGCTGGTGGAAAAGGTGCTTCTTCTTCCTCTCGCCTTTCACCTTGGCAGGACGTGCCTTGGCTCTGCACTCCCCTGTTGAGAGACAGCAACAGTGAGAGCCTGGAGAGCTCCAAGAGCTCCAGTGAGAGCCTGGAGAGCTGGGGACTGACACTGCCCTGCCTTCAGCCAAGAGCTCCAGTGAGAGCCTGGAGACCTGGGGTTTGATACTGCTCTGCCTTCAGCCAAGAGCTCCAGTGAGAGCCTGGAGAGCTGGAGACTGACACTGCCCTGCCTTCAGCCAAGAGCTCCAGTGAGAGCCTGGAGAGCTGGAGACTGACACTGCCCTGCCTTCAGCCAAGAGCTCCAGTGAGAGCCTGGAGAGCTGGAGACTGACACTGCCCTGCCTTCAGCCAAGAGCTCCAGTGAGAGCCTGGAGAGCTGGAGACTGACACTGCCCTGCCTTCAGCCAAGAGCTCCAGTGAGAGCCTGGAGAGCTGGGGTTTGATACTGCTCTGCCTTCAGCCAAGAGCTCCAGTGCTGGGCTAACCATCCCACCATGGCACTGCTGCTCTAACCATCCCACCATGGCACTACTGTCCCACCATGGCACTACTACTCTAACATGTCCCACCATGGCATTATTGCTCTAACCTGTCCCACCATGGATTATTCCTGTAACGTGCTCCATCCTGGTATTGCTGTTCTAACATGTCCTATCCTGGCATTTTTGCTCCAACATGTCCCACCATGGCACTATTGTTCTAAACATGTCCCATCCTGGCATTATTGCTCCAACGTGCTCCATCCTGGCATTGCTGTTCTAACATGTCCTATCCTGGCATTCCTGCTCCCACATGCCCCATCCTGGCATTGTCCCCTCCAAACAGGCCCCTGAAAGCTGCAGACCTTCAGCTGTGCCCCAGCACTGACCTACAGATGCCCAACGTTACAAAGAAAAGACTTGTGCCATTTCTATGGACTATTAAACTCCTGACTGGAGCAGAGAGGCTGCCAACTGGAATGTTTCCTGCAGGGAAAGGATGTAAATGCCTAAGAAAGTGGGCAATGTGCCAAACCCCAGGGCATTTATTACATCAGCCCTGACTCTGGATTTCAAGCTTTTTGTATCAGCAGCCTCTCAAGTTTGGGGACACAAAACCACTCACTGGAGTGCAGGAATATTTTTGTACCATTAACAAAATAAAATAGATCTTTAAAGTAATGTTTATTTTATCTTTAGGCTTTCCTTTCCTAAATCTCTGGTTTTCTGTGTGTCTACAATGGACACATTAGCACAGAAATATAAACATATATAAAATCAGAGAAATCATCACACAGGAACGAGGTGCCTGCAGGAGGAAGGGTGAACAATCCCACAGTAAGACAAAGTGCCCAAATCCCTGCTGAAATCTTCCAGGGAATAACCTCAGCACTTCCCAGAGGTCTGGGCTGATGACTTTATTTACACTAACTCCTAAACATGGGAACAAGTCCAGGCCAAATAATTATGGTTGTACTTGTGTAGGCAGCCCCTCAGATAAACTGGTTTGTTCTATCACAGAGAAAGGAATATTGAATTTCCTTAGAGAAACAAACACACTGAATGAAAGGCAAATTGGATTTCTCCCCAGTTGCACAAAACCAGATCATATTTACTCTCTACACACTCTGAGAATTCTCTCCCCAACAACACCACAAATGCCATTCACCAGCTTTATTGACTTCTAAAGGGTAATTTGGCAGCAGCTGGCACACAACTGGCCTTGGAAGGCTTTGCATTAAGGTGAACAAAGGAGTTTGCAAGTGAATCTATAGAACAGAAGGCAGGAAAAAGGGAGGTGCCCAAGGCAGGACTGGCCCTGGCACTCAATGCTCTGGGCTGGGGGACAAGGTGGGCACAGGGTGAGCTCCATGGGCTGGCAGGGCTTTGCCAAGGTGGGCATTGGGCAGAGGGGGGGCTCCTGGGGCTGGAAGGGCTTTGCCAAGGTGGGCATGGGGCACAGGGTGGGCTCCATGGGCTGAGGGACAGGGTGGGCATCAGGCAACAGGTGGGCTCCAGGGGCTGGGAGGGCTTTGTCAAGGTGGGCATCAGGCACAGGGTGGGCTCCATGGGCTGGAAGGGCTTTGCCAAGGTGGGCATCAGGCACAGGGTGGGCTCCAGGGGCTGGCAGGGCTGTGCCAAGGTGGGCATCAGGCACAGGGTGGGCTCCATGGGCTGGAAGGGCTTTGCCAAGGTGGGCATCAGGCACAGGGTGGGCTCCAGGGGCTGGCAGGGCTGTGCCAAGGTGGGCATCAGGCACAGGGTGGGCTCCAGGGGCTGGCAGGGCTGTGCCAAGGTGGGCATCAGGCACAGGGTGGGCTCCATGGGCTGGCAGGGCTGTGCCAACCTCAGGGATCCTGTGGGATATTCTGTGATATCTTTGAGGGAAGGGGTTTTAGTGGGGAAATCAAACCACTTCCAGGGACCTCACACTGCACTTTGCAATGAGATTTTTATAAAAAGATGCTCCAAGAGTCTGGAGTTCCTCCATTACAGCAACAGCTCCTGGGATGGGGCAAAGACAATTAAAAGTGGATTTCAGCACCAGGGAGAAGGTTTGTAGCCTGATATGCAGAGCCCTCACCTGCAGAGCACCACAGGCAACACCTGCAGCTCACAGGAGACATTCCTGCTGCTCAGCACCCCCAGAGAGGAGCAAAGACTAAACACTCTCCTTCTGAATGTCCCAAGACAACCTACTAAGAATTCTGACTCTATTAATAGCAACATAATAAATTATGAATATAAAGCTGAGTCATAAAAACCGAAAGAAAACACCACGAAGGGATCTGGGTCAGAAATCCTGAAAACCTCAAGTTATAAATACTCAGCTTGTCCAAACAACCAGCATGAAGCACAAGATGTACTTTGAAATTAGGATTACTTTGAAATCTCATCCTTCCTCCTTCTCAAGGTCATCCCTACCGGGGTAAATAGAACATCAAGCCAACATAAAGAGGAATAAAGGAAGGCAGTGAAGGAGGTGGGGGAGCTGAATTGCCAGAGCAGGGCCATCCAAAGCAGATGCTCTTCTCAAGCTGAAACCCTGGGACACTTGTGAGAGGCAATGCAGACAGCAGGAGGAGAAATGCCTGGGATTTAATTGCTCCTTTGCAGTAAGAAAGCTGTGCATTGGGTAAGAGCCACACCAAGAAACAGCCTGTTCAGTGGCACTCGCTGCACTGGGGCTGAAAATCAGCCTTTCCCTCCTGAGCTACGAGTTAAAGAGCTCTTAAGATGCAGAGGAACTGTATGATTTGGAACCTGTTCAACCAGAACACAGTTTTTATTGTTCCTTGGCCATTCTAATGATCTCAGATCTGTCCCTGTCACTTATCTCTTGTCTCCAAAGAAAAATCAGCGTTCTCGGGCCATTTATTTCAAGCATCAAGTGTTAAACTTGTCCAAGAGCTGAGAGCAGCCAATTTAACACCCTGCTGAGGGCACCAGGAATTAACTGTCTCACTGTGCTGCTGCTCTGGGCAACAGAGACTCCAGCTCCTGACTGCCCTGAAAAGAGAAAACACACTGCCTAGTTAAGAGCCTCTGCAACTGAACAAAGCCCTCAATTCTCTTCCCAGAGCTTCCATAGATTTCCTTTAAGATCATTATCAAAGTTCTCTGAGCAGTTTGTAGCATCACTTTCTCCAAATGCTAAACAAATAATGGGGATGTACAATAGATGAAAATTAATTCACTCTGTGCAGTGCTGGAGAAGCCTCAAAGAGGGAGTGGATCAGACACAGCAACCACTTCACCACACACATGAGGGGGAAAAACTGCTCCTTCCCAGCAAAAATTGCAACCTTCCCACCCAGGCAGGAAAAAGGGGGTCACAAAAAGAGCCTCCTGCACAATGGGGGGTTCAGGCCCAGGGAATATCCATGGCAGAGGAAATCCCAAAGCACTGGGGGCTGGATGGGTTCAGCCATGCAGAGGGAAAACTCCCCTGCCCCACCTGGAGTGGGAGAAACCCACATGGAGCTGCTGTGGGTCCCACCCAAGCTGAGCTCCCTGGATCCAACTGTGAGAAATGGGGATAAGGCAGGGAAAAGGGAAAGGGGAACTGCACAAAGCAGGGCACAAATCAATCCCTTCCACAAGAAGGACACGAAAATGTATTTTCTTTGTTTCCCCATGAAATAATTGAAAATATTCTTCCCATAATAAATATTTTTACAATCCTGTAAGAGTTTGGGCAGAATTTTCAAGCCCTGCCAAGAAAGCTCTTGGGACTGAATCCTTAAGGAGAGGGGAAAATCAATTGCTGCTGTGAATGATGGTGTATTGCAGTGAGCATGGACTAATGTTAGAGAGAGCTCTGCTGAGATTCCAACAGAAATAAACAGCAGCACAAGTTATTCAAAAGGTGTTCTGGAGACAGAACTTGCCCAGCTCTCCACCCCCAGCAGTGAGCAGGGCCCTCACCTTCTGCCTCCATCCCTTTGCTTCTCTCCTCTTCCTCCAGCTCTGGTCCTCTTTTCAGCTCCTCCTTCACTTTCACCTCTTCCAGGGCAGTTTCAATAGCCATGACATCTCCAAGAGACTTCTGATCCTCTGTTTTGTGTCTTCTGGGCTGGCTCCTTTTTCTGTGAGGCCTGCAAGTACAAAAGTGTGATTTGACATAAAAGCACAGCCTTCAATACAGAAAACCATCACTGGCTTAAAAAGCTGAATACAAAACAAAGGGATCTCCTTTGGAGGAAAACACAAGGTAGCTGAGATAGCCCCAGGGCCAGGGAGGTATCTGCAAGGGGACACATGAACCTTGCACAACACATTTAAGATCCATTCACAGCAGCCATTGATGGTCTGGGTTTCCTGAACAGCTTTTTCCCACCATTACTAATGTAGCTCACAAGCTGCAGTTAAACTGATTTTAATTATGGTTTAAATCTATTTCGTTTGCATTTCAAGATGCAGATGAAAACTTGTTTGAATCTCTTTTTCATGCTCTGCCTCCCTTCCATTATTCTTTTCATCCTGTCCAAACTTCTGGAAGTCTGCAAAGCATCATCTTTCAGCTCTGAGACATCCCCCAGCACTGCCAGTTCCTAAAAACACACTGCAATGATCCTGCTCAGGGCAGAATCAACAGGCAGACCATGATTTTTCAGTGGTATCACTCACAAGTCCAAGGCCTTGGAGAAATCCAACTGAAAAATACGTGTATTAATGTGATCAGACTAATACTAATGAGCCAACAGCAATGCTGTTCATTCTTCTTAAAGTCAATGCCACTGAGGCAAAGAAACTCCAGTGGTCACAATGCAAAGAAAAATGCCAGTCCAGAGGGCAGGAAAACATTCTGGGGCTGGGACAGGAGGAAGCCAAACAACCCCCAGGCACCCCCTGCCCTCTGCTGCAAGGGCAGAAAGAACAAGGGCCACAAAATGTTGTGTGGTAGGTGAAGGAATGAGGAAAGAATAAGAAGAGAGAGAAATAAGCCCAGGAAAGCCACAGGCAGAGCAGTGCCCTGGGAAGTCAAACCCCTCCTTCCTCCCAGCCCCAGCTTTATTGCTCACCATCACATTTGAGGGGGCAGAACGTTCCCTTGGCCACTCTGTGCCAGCTGTGCCAGCTGTGCCCCCTGCCCACCCTCACCCACCCCACAGGGGGGACAATCCAGCCTTGTCCCTGTGCCACAGCAGCCAAACCCCAGAGCCCACCAGCACTGGGGGCACCAACCCCAGTGGCTGCACCTCAGCCAGTCCCAGGTTTACAGAAGCCACCAAAGAGCTCCTTGAGGTTTGGGTTGAACTTGTTCTCTTTTCACAGAGACTGACCCAGCAACTTGCAATTTTGACCCCACTCTCAGCACGCAGACAGTTTCCTTTTGGTTGCAAGCAGCATTTTCCACCTCCAGCACTGTGGAAAACAAGCACTGCATTCATCAGCCTCAGAATGGAGAAAGGCTGAAATGCAGCTTCCCATCCTCAGAGCCCAGAAATTCATCTGCTAATTAGATTTGGAGCACAACAGAGTTAAGGGCCCTTAATCAGGTAAATGACAAAGAAGGGAGAGAAAAATTCCACCTGAGATGGAAGATGAATAGAAAAGCAAGTTGCTCCATATGCCCAGTGATTCCTAATTGCCAGACTGGGAGCAGATGGTGGCTCTCCAAGCAGAGATGTTGCCCTCACACCTGCAGGACAGTCATTAGCAGGAACACAGAGCTGAACCCACAAGCACCAGCTCTGCTGCTCACCCACATTCCAAGCACACACCACCTTCCCTGGGGGGACAGCTCAGGTGGGAGGAGAAGATGAAACTGTGAGACTGTCACTGTTTGTAGCTGAGGAAAGCACCAGAGTGGTGGCACAAGCTGGTTTTAGGGAAGTGTGTTTTATTCCTGTGGTGTGGAAGTGCCAGCAGAAATCACAGAAATCACAGCAAAAAGCTTCATTCTCACAGGAGATCAAAAATCCCTTTTGCTTCTCCCCCTGGAGTGTGGGGAAGAGAAGCAGAAAGCTCAGCATTTAAAGAACTGGTGGCAGAGCTCCAGGCTGAAGGCTGAGCACTCCCACCAGTGGGGCTGGTCTGGGGCTGCCACAATTCCCACCAGAAATGGCTCTTGTGCTCTGCACTAAAACAGCCTCTTGCTGAAGGCAGAAAGTAATCAAAGTTGAGTTTTTCAAGGTAACCAAGTCTGACTGACCTGAGAGAAGAAATGACACAACTCTGCAGAGTTTAAAAGCTCAGTTTGCCAGGAGAGCTGACAAAAAAGCAGCGTTTGTGCTCTTTGAAGAACAGACCACAAAGTGACTTAAATTAAGTAGCTCCAACTGGGAAGAGGTTTGGGCAGAGGTGAATCCCATCCCTCCATCCTGCTGAGCAAACTCAGGCTTCAAGTAACACCACGGTTTGGAAAGACATAAGCACAGGAGAGAAAGTACTGCTGGGGAGTATTGAACAGCTTCAAAACTGCTTCAGGATAATACCCAAATAATCCAGGAAACACTGAAGAGATAAGGAAAAAATGCCCCTGGATCCTTTGCAATAGGCTCAGGTTGAGAGAGGCTTCTCTGCTGAGGGAAAATAATCCTTGGTGTTCATCCAGCACCTTACACTGGGCAAACACTTCAGTGCAGAAATAACCCTTTACAGTCCCAGGCACAAAGAGATTGTCAGATCCCAGGGGAGGAAGACAAAGCCCCAGGGACCTGCTGGGCTCAGTCACAGCCCAGGGAGCACAAATGGCACCTTCTGACTCTGAGATTACTCTGCTTTTCCTGAAGGAGGAATAGCTGGAATCATCCCAGGAATGCAACCTCTGGAGCAGAGCAACATTGCAGAGGGCAGTCATCTGCCAAATGCCACATTTATTGTGTCTTTTGGAGCATGGATTCAGTGGGAAACACATTTTTCCACTTCAGCATTTGTAAAATAATAACAGACAAAGCATTTCATGCAGGAAACAAGACACAGGACCCCAGCCCAGAGCCCACTGGGGGACTGAAACTCCTGGGGGACAAGCAGCAGTGACAGAGGAGGATAACACCCTACTGGAAGTGTCTCTTTCTTTGATAAAATGCCTGAGCACAGCAACTGTCACGCAATTATTGGGTTTTTAATCTGCTCCTCACAGGCCCTATCAAAGATGGCCCCAGGAACTCAGAGTCTCTTTAACACCTTTTTTCCTGGACTTCCAAGTAGTGATCCTGGGACTGAAATCAGCAGCAGAATATCAGAGCTGGATGAAACAACACAATTTCCAGAGCCTGCCAATGCCCCCAACCAGAGTGGCACAAATTCCCAGTGAGAGCAGCCAGAAGGGAACTGTGTGCTGCAGTGCCAGTGCCCTGGGAGCAGGAAGGAGGATAAAAGGAGGGTATGGGGGCATATGGAAGGGCACAAACTTTACCTCAGAGTACATTAAAGTCCTAAAATACAGAATCTCATTGTCCAGGCAAGGCTGAGCAGGAAGGGAAGTTCTCCACCAACAGCCCATGCCCACACCACTCCAGTCCAATTCCACTCTGAGTCAGCAGCTGCATTTTTATCTGCTTTGGTGACCAGTTACCTGTATCCACACCCAGTTCCCACCACACATCCCCCCTAGGTCAGTAGATTAACTCAAGAATGAAAACCAGAGCAGGCAGGAGACAACTGAGGGTCCCAAATGACACAAGAGATGACAGAAAACTACACCAAATCAAGAAGAAGCCATGAGAAAATTGATGCCCAAAAATTTCCTGTGGGCTTTCAGAGAAGGTGACATGAAAAATCCTCCTGGAAAAGGAAAGCACTTCCAGAGTTACTATTTTAAGAAACTTGACAGCAGAGAGAATGCAGTGATTGAGCTGATGGGGGAAGGCACCTACCGCTGTTTGCTGTCCTCTTCCTCATCTCCTATCCTACAAAGCAAGATTCCAACAGGAAAAGGTTAGCATGCCAAATTTCCAACTCAAGCATGCTGTTAACACACAAACCCACAGACTCGGAGCAAATTAATAGAGAGATCAAAGGCAGCACAGAAAGGCATGCACAAAATCCCTTTTGCAACTGAGGGGCTTTTTGCCCCCCTCTTGCTTTCTGGTTAAGTGAAGCTCTGAATGTTTATTATAGATTTTTTTGTCTTCCAGGATGAGATGAGGAGGAGTGAGGGACACCCAGTGTCCTACTTTGGAAAACATGTGCTTTTATAACACTCAAAGGAAAGAGAACAATGAGGGACACATTTACCAAGACAAATTACAAGAGGAATTGCATAAAAAGAACAAATGGTGTAAGAGGGTTTGAACTATCTCAGCCTGAGGATTTCTGCAGTTCAAAGCTCAGCAATTAGAACCAAACAAAGTGTTTGGCCACGGCGACTTTGCCCCTTTACCTGCGGAGCAGCTTCGCCTTCAGCTCGGCCTTGGTCTCGTTCCAGGCGTCGAGCTCGGGGCTGCTCAGGGCCGTGGGCTTCATGTGGTCCAGCACGGCCGTGTCCTTGCCCTGTTTCCACAGCTCGTAGCGCTCGGGCTGCAGCACCCGCACGAACACATCCATGGAGATCTTCACCATGTCCTTGCGGCACGTGCACTGCGGGGACGGCAGAGAGGGGCGGTGACACCGTGACAGGCACGGTGACACCACGGGGCGTGGTGACACCGTGGGGCATGGTGACACCACGGGGTACGGTGACATCATGGGGTATGGTGACACCGTGGGGCATGGTGACACCGTGGGGCATGGTGACATCACGGGGTACGGTGACACCACAGAGCATGGTGACACAGTGGGGCACCATCACACCATGACAGGCACTATCACACCACGGGGCACGGTGACACTGCGAGCCACGTCACACCACGGGGCACAGTGACACCACGGGGGACCGTCACACCACGGGGCATGGTCACACTGCAGGGCACATTGACACCACAGGGAACCATCACACTGCATGGCAAGGTGACACTGTGGAGCATGGTCACACCGCGACAGGCACAGTCACACCGTGACAGGCACTGCCACACCGCGACAGGCACAATCACACTACGACAGGCACAGTCACACCACGACAGGCACCGCCACACCGTGACGGGCACAGTCACACCGCGACAGGCACAGTCACACCGCGACAGGTACCGTCACACCGCGACAGGCACAGACACACCATTACAGGCACCGTCACACCGCAACAGGCACAGTTACACCGCGACAGGTACCGTCACACCGCGACAGGCACAGTCACACCACGACAGGCACAGTCACACCACGACAGGCACCATCACACCGCGACAGGCACAGTCACACCGCGACAGGCACCGTCACACCACGACAGGCACCATCACACCATGACAGGCACAGTCACACCACGACAGGCACAGTCACATCACGACAGGCACCATCACACCGCGACAGGCACAGTCACATCACACACCAACTCTGCAGGAACCGCCCTCGTTCCACCTTGGAAGGCTTTGTCTTCCTTAACCAGCAGCCCATGCAAAGGCAACTTGCAATCCAAGCACTCGGAAACATCGTGGGAGGAAATGCACAACTGAGCTCTTTTTCCATCCCACAAATCCAACGTTCTCCCTCTATTATTTTATTATCTGCTACTCGAATTTGGAGCCTGTGGTAAAATATGTGACCACACCAGCAGACCTGTCCCATCAATCCTAACTCCAAGACTGACAGTGGGAAATTTGTGGCTGTTGAATGCACAACCATTCCCTTATTTGCAGTAATTTTTAACATAAAGATACAAATAAAACATAAAACATTACATAAAATAGCAGTCACATAAAACTACTGGCTCCTTGAAGTAATAAAATCAAATGATATATAAAAATATGCACTAATTCAATCTCAATCTTCAGCATTGGTTTTGTAAGGATATTTCCCTCAATTCCCAGCTATTAACACTAAACTGAACCTCAGCACTTCCATTACATACAGAATATTAATGCAAAATAAGCCTTTTCCTTATGTAGAAATAGTCTTCAAAATTATCTATTTCAAGTGGCACCTCTGGTTCTTGTGGAGAAAAACCCTCCATACTCAGATGGAATCAGTTGACAAGACTCAGCTGAGTCTTTTTTACCTTAGTGGAAATTTAAATATAAAGAACCCCAACAGGCTCAGAGTTGAAGTTCTTTCAGCAATTAAATGCCAGACTAAAATCTTGGCTTGGAGCTTTTCTATCTGCTTTTCCTAACAATGGAGTTCCTGGGAAAGAGCTGGTGCTGCCCAGAGGCAGCTGAGGAGCTCTCAGTGTGCCACAGAACACACTCTGCTAACACAGCCAACACTCCTAAGCCTCTCCCCATGAATTTCCAGGGCAAAACACAGAGTTTCAGCTTTGGGGAGGAACACAAAGTCCCCACAGAACAATCCCCTTGAGCAGGAATGCAGTTTGGTCCCATATTCCAGGTGTGTTACTGAGATGCAGTGAAGCCTCAGCCAATAGGACAGAACAACCCAGTTGGGCTCTGGATTCCCTTCCCTTCTGCTCAGCCTGAGAGGGGAATGGCAGGGACTGTGCCAGGAAATAAAGAGTTAAACTTGGAGGAGAGGGAGGAAAACCTAAACTGCACAGTTTGTGTGTTTAATGCTGGTAGTGGGAAGCTGGTGGGCAGGAAGATGAGCCTTACCCCCTGTTTCCAGCTAATTACAGGCATTGCCAAGAGCCTCAACAACAACAGTTCATTAGGAACCCACTGGAAACCCTTCAGAGCTTCATAAACAACCCCATTAGGCCAAGCTCTGGCTGCAGGGCACACCTTCTCCCTGCCTGCCCCTTCCCCTGCTGCCATGGATTCCTGTGGGCACAGGAGCTGGG
Organism: Pithys albifrons albifrons; assembly: GCF_047495875.1. Classification (NCBI taxonomy): domain Eukaryota; kingdom Metazoa; phylum Chordata; class Aves; order Passeriformes; family Thamnophilidae; genus Pithys; species Pithys albifrons. The sequence goes on along the minus strand of NC_092484.1, from coordinate 271,400 downwards.
CAAGTGGGGAGTCTGACTCAGCCCTCCCAAAAAGGTTATTCTGGTTGAAGATATAATATAAATGCTCTGGGACTTGTTTCATTGTGGGCAAATAAAATACCAACCCATCCCAGTGGGAATGAGGCTTCTGCTGAGAGGGAACGTGGAGAGTTCTCCTTTCTCCTGTTTGTAACCTCTGCCAGAATTCCTGCTCCATGGCCCAGACTGCACAGTAAGGATGCTCTGAGTCCTCCTCCAGCACACACAGCCCCCACTCCTGCAGGACAAACACAATCCTCTCTCCTGCAGGACATCCAGGGGTTCAGCAGAGGGGCAGGGGCACCTCCATGGGGTGCTGGGCTGTGTGTCTGATGGGGCTGAGAGGGCCCAGAGGGAGATCCAGAGCTCCCAGCAATGAATGCAATGAAGCCCCAGCTCCTTCCTGCTCTGACAGACTCAGGGACAAACAGCTCAGCCTGTCACTCAGTGGCACAGCCTGCAGGGACCATCATCCTGAGGTTCTCTCAGCTCTACCCCTTCCTTCACCAGGAGCAGCAGAGAGGCAGGCACTGAGCTGGGCTCTGTGAGCAGAGACAGGCCCAGGGAGGGGCTGGAGCTGTGCCAGGGCTTGGGATGGATCCCAGGGAAAGGTCCTCCTTCCCCTTCCAGGGCTTCCAGCCCAGTTGCCATCTCAGAGAGCAGCAGTTCCCATTGCAGCCTCCCAGAGAGTTCCCTGGGCTGGGAAAGTTCTAGCCAGGCACCTTCAAGAAGAGCATCCTTTACACCTGCAGTAATTAAGCTTGGATAAATTAGGCTGAGCAGCATTTCAAACTGACTGAGTCTGTTTAAAAAACCAGTTCCAACCCCCCCAGTTCAGTGCTCAGGGTCAGGCCAAGCACTGAGCAGGAGGAAGTCGAGGTCCCTGAAGCCACCACTGTCCCCATCCCTGTCCCTTTTCCTGTGAATAGTCTTGAGCAGTTTCTAATTCCAGTTTCTAATTCTAATTCCAGTCTGGATTCAAACCCAGGCCCTCAGATCCCCTTCTCAAGGGCAGGACATGCAGAGGGGCCAGGAACCTGCTGCCCCCCACCCACCTGGACATCTCCAGGTCCTTATTCTGCTGACAGAACTCTCAGTGCTCTTCCTTCCTTAACAAAAATTATGACAAGAACCTCCCAGTCAGTCCTTCAGAAGAGCTGATAAAACAAAGCTTCAAGACAGTTCCTGAAAAACAACCATCTCCTTTCCCACCTCAGCAGGAAAAGCCCTGGAAAAATTCCTTTTCATTGCACAGATCCATTGCCCTGCCAAGAGTAAGGGATTAGGGGTGTTTACAAATCATACAGGACATAAATACAAAAAAAGGTGGAAGATTTTGTACAAGAGGAACTTTGAATCTGCCTGATGAAAATAAACCATGGAAATGTTACTCCATAATAGATTTCTTTTTAATGTATTCTAAGCTTAAAAGGCCTAATTAGAGTGAAAGAGCAATTTTGAATGTCTGACAAAAATAAACTATGGAAATGCTATTTCATAATAGATTTTTTATGTGCTCTAAGCTTAAAAGGTCTAATTAGAGTCAGTTAAGGCACTGACACAAAGTAATGCAAAAATACAATTCTGATTTCCCTTATTTTGAGGAGCAATTTTAGACTATTACCAAACAGTTTCTGGCAAAAGCCTCCCAGATTTCATTTGCTGTGGAAATACAGATGTCTGAAGGGGAAACCTGCTAAGATGTGAAGGGTAAGATGACAGCTTCAATTTTCCATGGAAAATTCTGTGCCAGACAACCTCAAACCACAGACTGTGTGGAACTGATCCCTAATTCACCAATTCCAAGATTCCTTGAAGGAGCTTTGCTGACCCTTTTTCCTCCAAACAGGAGAATCTTTGGAAGTGTTGCTGCAAAACCAAAGTAGCAGAACATCCCAGAAATCTGCCCTGATGAGAAATAACCACCCACACTCATTTCAGCCTGACCCTCCTCTCCAAAAGGAACTGACTGCACAGATTGGAGGAATTCAGGTATTTCCAGAATGTTACTACCATAGTCTTAGTAAACCTTAAAAGTATTTCCAGCTTCTTCCTTCCCCTCCAGTGAGCACCTAATGAGTTGTATTGGGTTCCATCAGTCACCTTGGCCACTGGGAAATGCAGTTTGGCTGCAGCAGAAAACTAATTCCAAATGACCAAGGCCAAAACAACCTGTTCAGAAGGTGTGTGGAACACCCAGCACTGGGGAAAGTCATTGCTGCACCCTCAGAAGGACAAGAACTCCCAACAGGACAAAGGGGAGCACATCACAGTGGCACTTTTGCACCAGCTGGGGGTCTGCAAAGACCCTTCCAACCAGCTGGCACCTACCTGGGTTGCCATTTTCCCATAGTCAATCCACCTGAGGGTGGTACAGTTGGTGGAATGACCCTTCCTCCCAGCTGGCACCTACCTGGGTTGCCATTTTCCCACAGTCAATCCACCTGAGGGTGGTACAGTTGGTGGAATGACCCTTCCTCCCAGCTGGCACCTACCTGGGTTGCCATTTTCCCATAGTCAATCCACCTGAGGGTGGCAAAGTTGGTGGACTCGGCGCAGTTGAAGCCGTGGTTGAAGCCGGCGTGGTACCCGTAGGGGAAGGTGATCATGAACTCTCCAGCCTCCTGGGTGATCTGGAGACAGAGGAAAAGGAGATCCCACAGATCAGAGAGCTGTTCAAACCCCACCAATTCAATCTCTCTCTCTCTCTCAACTGAGGGGTCAGCAGAACAGCTCTTGGCCAAACCTGGGGTAATTCCTGGCCAGCTGCAAGAACACTGAAGTGTTTCTCCTAAGGAAAACCCCAGAACTATGGATGGAAAGGGCACAAGCTCTGAACTATTCACACCCACAGGTTCTAATTTCAACAGGGTCTCAGGCTGCAGCATTCCAAAAGATCAATAAATCCTCTGTGACCACTGTGGCTCCTGGCAAGTCCAAACCCCCATTCCCACCACCAGGAGAGGGGCCAAGAACTCTGCATCTCCCCCCAACATGCCCTCACAGGGCAGGGTCCTGCTGAAGCACCTCCTGCCCTTCCCTGGATTTATTCCCCACTCATTTATCAGCCTCACTCCCAATTGTTCACCCCAAAGTCAAACACCCTAAAAATCACTGCCCACCATTTGGCTGCTTTGGCACAGGGTGCCCAGAGAAGCTCTGGCTGCCCAAACCCTGGGAGTGCCCAAGGCCAGGCTGGGCAACCTGGGACAGTGGGAGGTGTCCCTGCCCATGGCAGGGGGTTGGAATGAGAAGGTCTTTAAGGTCCCTTCCAATCCAAACCATTCTGTGAGTCTATTTTATTAAAATTATGACAGCAGTAAAAGCATTATGGCCATTATTAATTAGGGTGAAACTCTACAGATTACAGCTGGGACCAATTTGTGATGCTTTTAAAAAATCCTCTTTTTCCATCTTCTGCAGAGGAACCACTGGGGAAACAAGGGGTTTAATTGCTGAGTTTGGAAGGACTCCTGAGAGCAGCTGTGGCTGGGAGAGGTCCCAGCCCAGCAATGTGACAGCTCCTCCCTGCAGGGACTGAGAGGAGGCACAGCCTGCCCTGCCCTGTCTGTGCTGACAGACCCTCCCCAGCTGCCACAGGCCAAGCAATCCCACCTGGATCCCTTCCCAGCAGCAGCAACTCAGAGCTCACACACATTCCAAAGGACTTGCACTTCCAAGCAGGAATGAGCCCAAATGGAAAGTGCAAACAGAGTTTCAAACACTTCTCACTTCCCTGGGCCAACAGCTCAACTTGCTGATGCCATTAACATTCAGAGAATAATTAAAATATAGATAATGCAACGTGCTGTGCTAACCCCACAAGCTCCAGCCCAGCCCTCACCCAGAAATGCCAACTGTGCCCAGCTCCAGCTCCAGCAGACACAGGGATTCTGTGTCTGTCAGTGAATCTCCCCCCTGGTGTCTCCATTGGCACCCCCAGAGTGTGCCAGCCCTGGCACTGCCCACAATAAATTAGAGAGCACTCAGGATGCTGGAAGGGCCATGCAGAAAAGTAATAACCAGTGAGGGGAAGGCAGCACAAACTGCCACTCCTGGAGAAAGGCCCCAATTTACTGCCTCCTGCAAGCTCTTGAGGAATAAATGGAGAAATCAATGGGACATTACAGAAATACACATTTTTAATTATTAAAAAACCCTTATATTGATCTGCTGCTTTTTTTTCCAGAACACCATTATAGAGATTTATAAATGCTGCCTGTTCACTTCATTGAGATCTGCCAGGATTTCAGACAGAGGGATCCTCTCTCTCTCTTCCTAGAGAAAAAGGGCACTTGTTCCCTGTTTGTGGCTAACAGTGACTCTCCTTCAAAAGCTGGTTCAGGACAGGAGCCTTTCAGACACAGAGGCTGCTCAGATTGAAGAGATCTCCTTTCCACATCTAAAAACAGCTTTGTAGGGAGTACATGCCAGAAGAACACACTGGATATCAGGATTTGGAAATATAGTTCAGTAACATGCTATAATAATTGTAATAAGTAACTTGCTTGAAAACAGAAAGTTTGGTGTTGACATTAACTTTGTCCTCTGTGTACACTGGTATCTCCTTTATTTTGGGAAAAAATTGGAAGCCAATTGAAGGCCCTGGCACAGGTGCCCAGAGAAGCTGTGGCTGCCCCATCCAAGGCCAGGTTGGAGCACCCTGGGACAGTGGGAGGTGTCCTGTCCATGGCAGGGGTGGCACTGGATGGGCTTTGAGGTCCTTCCAACCCAAACCAGTGTGGGATTTTGTGAGAGCAGCCTGGAGCAGGAATTCTTTGACACTGCCACATCCCAAGGCAGCCCAGGCTCCATGTCTGGAGCAGCAGCAGCAGCAGCAGCAGCAGCAGCAGAGTTTGACTGATCCTGCCCAGATACAAATCCCTGTAAGCCCTGGCTGAGGAGATTTGCTTCTTGCCACAAGACTTTAAGAATAAGCACATTAAAACGATCACAGCAAACAAACATGACCCTCAGCTGCAGTAAGAGGGTTTTAAGAGACTCAGGGATCCTTCCAGGCTTCCAGCAGCACCAACACCAACACAGCAGGGAACCAGCAGGGCCACAGGACAAAGAGGAGTGTTCTGGCTCAGCTTTGCTGCCTGCTGGGGAGCCCCAACATCTGCATTACCAGCAGCTGGACAAGAGGGCACAGCTCAAGCTCTGCCAGGGGTGGGTTAGGTTGGAGATCAGAAAGAAATTCTTTCCAGAGAGAGTGCTCAGGCTTTGGAATGTTCTGCCCAGAGAGGGGGTGGATTCTCCATCCCTGGAGGTGTTTAAGGTGACACTGGATGTGGCACTGAGTGAGAATCCACCATGTCTTGATCCAACCCCACTGTGATCACCAGCCCAGGGCACAGAGTGCCCTGGGCTGGTGATCACAGTGGGGTTGGATCAAGGGTTGGCCTTGATGATCTCAGAGGTCTCTTCCAATCCAGTTCATTCCATGATTAACTTGGCCCTCTCTACCTGAGAGGCTCCTGAGTTGCCACAGTTTGTCCAGTGAAACCTTTTCTTCCCTTCACAGTCTCAGCCAAACCCCAAATCCTCCTTTCCTGCTTTGAACCCACATCCAGCACAATAACTGCTCCTCACCCCTGTGCCCCCCGTGCCCCCCATGCCCCTGTGCCCCCCATGCCCCCCATGCCCCTGTGCCCCCCGTGCCCCCCATGCCCCTGTGCCCCCCGTGCCCCCCATGCCCCTGTGCCCCCCGTGCCCCCCTGTGCCCCCCGTGCCCCCCATGCCCCTGTGCCCCCCGTGCCCCTGTGCCCCCCGTGCCCCCCTGTGCCCCCCGTGCCCCACACGTACCCGGTCGAAGGGGATTCCGTACTTCTTGAGGATGGAGGGTGAGATGAGGGTCATCTTGTGCCTCAGGAAAGCATCACAGCCCTGGGAGCTGCCTGGGAAGAACCCTGTGGAGACAGAGCAGCATCACCCTGGAGGTGCCACTCAAGGGGTTTGGTGGGCACAGACAGGCTGGGAAAGGAAAATCGGCCTAAAGACCTTCCAGAGAGCAAAAAAAACCACATTTGGGGATAAAAACTTGCACCCAAAGCACAGAGACTGGGAATCTGCTGAGCTGGAAGGGACCTACGAGGATGGGATGGAGTCCAAACCTGGCATGGGATAAAAATCCCACCCTGTGCTGAGAACACTGACCAACTCTGAGCTCCCTTCAAGCTCAGATTGCATCTGAGTCTCCCCTGTCTGGGTACAGGATCTTGGCCAAAATATCAGTAAAAGCTGAAAATTAAGAAACAGAACTTGCCTCTCTTAAATTCTGGCTGGTACCCCAAGGCCTGACCCCCTTTTTCTGAACACAAACAAGGAAAAGGTCCCAGCCTGCACCACCCACTCCAACCCCACCACATCCCTCCCACAGCTCCTCTGAAGGGCTGCTGGAATATTCTTGGTGATACAACTTGGGAGATTCCAGACCAATGTGCCCCACAAAGCACTCCCTAAGGGGGAAAAGCAGCAGGGAAACCTTGATATCCAGCCAAAAGGAAGGGAATAAAACACCTCCATCCCAGGCAGTGGCAGGAGGGACACAATCAGTGCCACCCACATGGGGCACAGACAGCAGGACCTGACCCAGTCAGAGCCTCAGCACCAGCAGAGCCAAACACTGAGCTCTTGAAACAACCCCCAAATCATCAAGAACACTAAAAAATGGTGGCAAACATTGAGCAGCCTCCCTGAGGTCAGCTCAGCCAGTGGAACCCTCTGTTCCTCAAGGTCCTGTGGAACTCTCTGCTCCTCAAGGTCCCGTGGAATTCCCTACTCCTCAAGGTCCTGTGGAACTCCCTACTCCTCAAGGTCATGTAGAACCCTCTGCTCCTCAAGGTCCTGTGGAACCCTCTGCTCTTCAAGGTCCTGTGGAACCCTCTGCTCCTCAAGGCCCTGTGGAATTCCCTACTCCTCAAGGTCCTGTAGAACTCCCTACTCCTCAAGGTCCTGTGGAACTCTCTGCTCCTCAAGGTCCTGTGGAACCCTCTGCTGCCCAAGGCCCTGTGGAACCCTCTGCTCCTCAAGGTCCTGTGGAACCCTCTGCTGCCCAAGGCCCTGTGGAACCCTCTGCTCCTCAAGGTCCTGTGGAACTCTCTGCTCCTCAAGGCCCTGTGGAACCCTCTGCTGCTCAAGGTCCTGTGGAACCCTCTGCTGCTCAAGGTCCTGTGGAATTCCCTACTCCTCAAGGTCCTGTAGAACTCCCTACTCCTCAAGGTCCTGTGGAACTCTCTGCTCCTCAAGGTCCTGTGGAACCCTCTGCTGCCCAAGGCCCTGTGGAACCCTCTGCTCCTCAAGGTCCTGTAGAACCCTCTGCTCCTCAAGGTCCTGTGGAACCCTCTGCTCCTCAAGGTCCTGTGGAACTCTCTGCTGCTCAAGGTCCTGTGGAACTCTCTGCTCCTCAAGGTCCTGTGGAACCCTCTGCTCCTCAAGGTCCTGTGGAACTCTCTGCTGCTCAAGGTCCTGTGGAACTCTCTGCTCCTCAAGGTCCTGTGGAACCCTCTGCTCCTCAAGGTCCTGTGGAACCCTCTGCTGCTCAAGGTCCTGTGGAACTCTCTGCTCCTCAAGGTCCTGTGGAACCCTCTGCTCCTCAAGGTCCTGTGGAACTCTCTGCTCCTCAAGGTCCTGTGGAACCCTCTGCTCCTCAAGGTCCTGTGGAACCCTCTGCTCCTCAAGGTCCTGTGGAACTCTCTGCTCCTCAAGGTCCTGTGGAATTCCCTACTCCTCAAGGTCCTGTGGAACTCTCTGCTCCTCAAGGTCCTGTGGAATTCCCTACTCCTCAAGGTCCTGTGGAACTCTCTGCTCCTCAAGGTCCTGTGTTCCCCTCCAAGGGGGTGGTTCAGTAACAAGTTGAGTGTTCACAGGGACTCAAACCCATCACCATTTAGGAAAACAAATAACCCAAGCTCTGAAAACCAAAGTAATTGATGAGACATCAAGGCAGGGGCTTCAGCAAGTGCAAAGGGTGACTGGATTCCAGGTTTTCTCACATTTTTGGACTAAAAGCATTTCAATTCAAGTGATGCCTTTCTGCTGCCCAGCCTGTCCTGCCTCCCTGCAGTCCCCCCTCTTAATGCACAGTTTAAGTGGCTCTCATTAAAGCCACTAATAAAGCAGCACATTTGAAGTGATTAGCACCACTAACATGGCAACACATTAACATTCTCTCCATGGGCTGCCCAGCTCTCCCAGTGAGCCCATTTACAGCTCAGCTCTTCATTTTCCAGATTAATTGCACACTCATTTCTCCTCAGTAAACTCCCCCTGGGCAGCCCAGGCGTGTGCAGGGCACGGGAAAGGCCAGGCAGCAAAACTGGCAGTGCCCAAGGCCAGGCTGGAGCCCCCTGGGACAGTGGGAGGTGTCCCTGCCCATGGCAGGGGTGGCACTGGGTGGGCTTTGAGGTCCTTCCCCCCCAACCCACCCTGGCATTCTGTGATTGCCCAGCCATGGGTGGGTTTGGGCTCAATGCCCCAAAATCCAAGTGTTTGCCAGGCAAGTTGAGTTGGGGAAACTCCCTGACAAGTTTTGGGCTCTGCAGCTGCTCTTGCAAGGCACAGGTCCATGCCAGAGCTCCTGCCAGAGCCAGAGGTCAGTGCCAGTCCCGTGCCCAAGCCAGAGGTCAGTGCCAGCCCTGTGTCAGAGCCAGAGGTCAGTGCCAACCCCATGCCAGCCCCATGCCAGAGCCAGAGGTCAGTGCCAGCCCCGTGCCAGAGCCAGAGGTCAGTGCCAGCCCCGTGCCAGTCCAGTGCCAGCCCAGTGCCAGAGCCAGAGGTCAGTGCCAGCCCTGTGCCAGCCCAGTGCCAGCCCCGTGCCAGCCTCTGGCAAGGCCTGGAATGCCCCAGCTCACCTTTTGCCAGGCGCTCCAGCCGCTTGCCGTGCTCCGGGGGGATGGCATACCTGGGGACAGAACAGGGAATTAGAGACCAGGCCACAGAACAGGGAATTGAACACCAGCACAAGCACCTGAAATACAAACCAGCCCCAGGAACAGGCCAGAGACAAGGGGGCAACTCCCTGCACGATCCCCTGCAGCACAGCACACACTGCCCGGGAACACACCCAGAGTTTATAGCCCTGAAAGGCACCACTGACACCAAATCCATGGGAGGAACTCAAGACTTTGTAAATATGTTACATGGAGTGTGTTATTTTCTGTACTTTCTGCACCAGCATCACAAGGTTTCACAGGGTGGGAGGAAAATCGAGAAGACAAAGCGATGACACAGCACTGGAAACCCAGAAATAAATCAGTGGAGTGTTTGCAACTGGAAAGGGTCTGAAGAATCAAACTGTGCTGAAGATCAACAAGCAAGAAATGCTGGATGGGCTGAAAGGTGGGAAGGAGGGTCTGTGTGCTTTGGAACAGCACCTTTTTCTCTGCAAACAGTTTGCAATTTATTCCAAAAAGTAAATATTCTTCACATGGCTGAAGCAAAGATGGCTCAGTCCTAAATCTGTGCTGGATTTCACTGGCTGGTGAGAAATAATGGAATTAAACTGGTCCGTACTTTTCTTGATGAGGTGAATGGAAATGCTGAGGAAAAACAACATTGAAGGGTATGGGGAACAAGTTCTACACTTCTTAAAGACAGTTTTGTAGGATTAGGGGCAAAAAAGAGAGTAAAAGGATTTGACTGAGGGTTTTTTTGGGTTATTGAACATAATTCTGGAAAAACAATGAAGTTCCTGAAGCCAGAGAGGTGACAGACCCAGAGCTGTGTGAGCAGAACCAGGGGAGGCTCAGAGGGTTCCCCTCCTTCCCTCAGTGCTCTGAAGCTCATTGTTCCCAGGAGCAGAAGGGAGGGGACAGGTTGGGGTGTTCAGGGGGTCAGGAGGGGACTCAGTGCCATGGCCAGGGATAAATCCTGCAGTGCTGAACACTGTGCCACACATGGCACTGCCCGTGGGCATCCCTGGCACACCCTGCAGCAGGGGAAATGTGGCTCTTCTGCCTTCTGGGACAGAGAATTCCGAGGATTTACATCTCTCAGAGTGGCATTTACTGCCAGCTGTAACTTGTCTTCAAAGAGAACACTAAAAAATGCATTCCTGTTGCTATTTCCAATAAAGATGCCAAAGCTCAGGCTGACAACAGGATGTTGCAGAGGGACCTGCCCCAGCTGCACACTCTGCCCTGCTCAGGACACAAGAAACTCAACCAACTTCTCCAATTTCAGCCTAAACCTCAAGTCTCCAACGTGAGGAGCAGCAGATAATAAAAGCCATGGACAGAATTCCAAAGCCCAAACGTGCCTGTTGTGGCCTGGCAGGTTGGAAGGACAACCCAGGGCAGAAATCACACACAGGAGCTCCAAGATTGGGCCAATTCCCTGAGTTCAACTGATGGCTCACCAAAATTCTAAGGCAAAACACTCTGTGGGACCCAATCTTGTAAAATAATAAATCCAGCAATGGACTCCCAACATCCCCTGACCAAAACCTGACAGTGCCTTAAATTGCATAATTATCAAACAATTCAGTTCTATTTGTCTGGGACAAAGCTGGTGGCTTTTATTTTACAAAGCCCATTCATCACTTACATAAATGTGATAAAACTAATCCCAATCCAAAGCTCCTTTGTGGGATTAACGTCCCTTAAAACAGGGAAAGAGACATTCCATTCCTTGTGGGAAAAACGCTGAAGGATTGGGAAAGAACTAATTTATGGCTACAAGGCTGCTGCTGATTAATGTAATATCCCCAGTCTACAATGCAACCTTCACTTAATTAGTGCCTGTAATTGGGAGTTGTAAAGATAAGATTAATTGAATCTGGAGGATGTTAAAGGTTTAATACATTGGAACATGGTTATGGTGTTATCTGAAAGTGCAGCCTGCAAAAAACCAGGCAAGGCTTTAGAGAACAGCCCGTGGAGAGACAGAGCAGAAGGACTTGCTTGGATAGAACCAGGCAGGGAGGAGGAATTGCCAGTTATAAAAAAGGACTCTGGGTAAGAACACACAAATCAAAGCCCCCAGCACAGAGTGCTGAGAGCTGAGTCCAGGAGGAGAGATGAAGGGTTTGGTTTGGGGCAGATTTAGGGGGCAGATCCCACCCCCCAAACCCCCCCTGGAACTCCTGCCCAGGAATGGAAAACATGAACTGCAGGAGGGGCTTCAAAGGGGGGCAAATTCTGCTCCCCTTGAGCTCACAGATCTGGGGTTGGCACAAGGACAGGCAAGAAACGCGGAGTTTGGGCTGCTCTTCAGAGGCAGCAGGAGGAGCAGAAGGCCCGGAATGAGGGGCCCGGACTGAGCCCCAGCGACACAAACCGAGCGGGGAGGAGGAGCCGCAGCAGGGACAGAGGGAACGTCTGCGGGGCCAGGAGGGGAACACTGAGCGGGGACACGGGGCAGGGCTGGGGGGAGTCCTGCTGCCCCCCTGGGTGCCCTCCTGCCCCCTCTGGGTGCCCTTCTGGCCCCTCTGGGTGCCCTCCTGCCCCCTGGGTGCCCTCCTGCCCCCTCTGGGTGCCCTCCTGCCTCCCCTGGGTGCCCTCCTGCCCCCCTGCATGCCCTTCTGCCCCCCTGCATGCCCTCCTGCCCCTCTGGGTGCCCTCCTGCCCCTCTGGGTGCCCTCCTGCCCCCTCTGGGTGCCCTCCTGCCTCCCCTGCATGCCCTTCTGCCCCCTCTGGGTGCCCTGCTGCCTCCCCTGGGTGCCCTCCTGCCTCTCATGGGTGCCCTCCTGCCCCCTCTGGGTGCCCTCCTACTCCCCCTGCATGCCCTCCTGCCCCCTCTGGGTGCCTCCTGCCTCCCCTGGGTGCCCTCCTGCCCCCTCTGGGTGCCCTCCTGTCCCTCTGGGTGCCCTCCTGCCTCCCCTGGGTGCCCTCCTGCCCCCCTGAGTGCCAGGGCCTGCCCACCCTCCCAGCCAGGAATTCCTTCCCAATATCCCATCTATCCCAGCCCTCTGTCCATGGGAAGCCATTCCCTGTGTCCTGTCCCTCCATCTCTTGTCCCCAGTCCCTCTCCAGCTCTCCTGGAGCCCCTTTGGACTCTGGAAGGGGCTCTGAGGTCTCCCTGGAGCCTTCCCTTCTTCAGCCTGGCCTTGGACACTCCCAGGGCTGGGGCAGCCACAGTTTCTCTGCCCAACCTGTGCCAGGGCCTGCCCACCCTCCCAGGGAGGGATTCCATCCCAACATAAGTTTAACTGGACATTCCCTCCTTTATCCTTAACACAAAACAAAGATCTTTCCTCTTTGCCACCAGAGGATGTCATTAATAGTGTAATTTTGGTGGTGTTTTGTTTATTCCCCTGGAATGGGCCTTGATGGATGTGGATAATTATCAGCCTATAAAAGGCAGCAAATGTGCTGGTTTCTATCGCTCTAAATCATCAAACAAATAAAGTGTGAAACAGCATTTCTGAATACAATTTTCCCCTCTAATGGTTTAGAATTATTATCAGCAACAATGAAAATAAATAAGCAAATGTCTGGTGAGTTAAGAATTGAACAAGTGTGTCAGTGCCAGGGCTGTGCTGGGTGAGGGACCAGCCTGGAGGGCACTCAGGGATGGTGGAAATGATGGGATGGGAACCCACCAGAGCAGCCACAGCTCCAGCTCCAGCTGCTCCTCAGGGTTCTCCAGTCCCAGAGCTCCTCAGGGTTCTCCAGTCCCAGAGCTCTTCAGGACCCTCCAGTCCCAGCTGCTCCTCAGGACCCTCCAATCCCAGAGCTCCTCAGGACCCTCCAGTCCCAGAGCTCCTCAGGGTTCTCCAGTCCCAGAGCTCCTCAGGCCCCTCCAGTCCCAGAGCTCCTCAGGACCCTCCAGTCCCAGCTGCTCCTCAGGACCCTCCAGTCCCAGCTGCTCCTCAGGACCCTCCAGTCCCAGAGCTCCTCAGGCCCCTCCAGTCCCAGCTGCTCCTCACGCCCCTCCAGTCCCAGAACTCCTCAGGCCCCTCCAGTCCCAGCTGCTCCTCAGGACCCTCCAGTCCCAGCTGCTCCTCAGGACCCTCCAGTCCCAGAGCTCCTCAGGCCCCTCCAGTCCCAGAGCTCCTCAGGCCCCTCCAGTCCCAGAGCTCCTCAGGCCCCTCCAGTCCCAGCTGCTCCTCATGCCCCTCCAGTCCCAGAGCTCCTCAGGACCCTCCAGTCCCAGCTGCTCCTCAGGACCCTCCAGTCCCAGAGCTCCTCAGGGCCCTCCAGTCCCAGAGCTCCTCAGGACCCTCCAGTCCCAGAGCTCCTCAGGGTTCTCCAGTCCCAGAGCTCCTCAGGGCCCTCCAGTCCCAGAGCTCCTCAGGACCCTCCAGTCCCAGAGCTCCTCAGGCCCCTCCAGTCCCAGAGCTCCTCAGGACCCTCCAGTCCCAGAGCTCCTCAGGGCCCTCCAGTCCCAGAGCTCCTCAGGACCCTCCAGTCCCAGAGCTCCTCAGGACCCTCCAGTCCCAGAGCTCCTCAGGCCCCTCCAGTCCCAGAGCTCCTCAGGACCCTCCAGTCCCAGAGCTCCTCAGGACCCTCCAGTCCCAGAGCTCCTCAGGACCCTCCAGTCCCAGAGCTCCTCAGGACCCTCCAGTCCCAGAGCTCCTCAGGACCCTCCAGTCCCAGAGCTCCTCAACTGCTGCTTCTCCAAAGTGGGGGAAATTCAATTCAAGCTTTCAGTGGCCAAGGAGAAGACTCTAAAAACGTGACCCATGACAAAGGTTTGCTCATACCTGGACTCTCCCTGTTCCAGAGGACTCTCCCCTGAAGCCATCCCTGCCTTTGGAGAGGACCAGACCATCCTGGCCCTTCATCCAAATCCCACAAAAGCTTCCAGGACCTTTTCTTGCCACGGTTGTCACTCAGTTTTTGATAGTTCCACCTCATGTGACATCTCATCAGCCCCTCCTGCCCCTCACAGAGCAATTAAGCCATAATTAACCCACCAAACCTCACCCACCCCCCTCTCTGCTGGAACTGGGGCTCCCTGGGCAGGGGATCAACCACCAGGCTTTGGAAATGTCCCTTCAGTGCCACCCAAAGTTCATCTCTCAGTGTGTGCAGGGTCTGCCCAAAAGGTGCCACAAATACCGAAATCAGGAGCAGAAACCTCACAGAGAAGTTTCCAGGGCCCAGCCCTGGGTCAGGCTGGGGTTGGGCACTGCTCTTCAAAGCACATTTCATTGTGCCAAGAACAGTGACCCTCTGAAGATTCAAATGCCAACCTTCCCTCAGCCCTGACAGGCAAATGAAAAGCTGCTCTTTGGATCTCTGGGAGGCAAAGTGTGTCCAGAAATGCAGAATGTGACCCCTGCCCTTCAACAGCTTTAGCCCCACGACAGCGAAGCCTCCAAAGAAAACTCCTCAGTCCATTAAGAATATTTATCACCCAGGAAAAGCCATTAAGAACCCTCATTAATACAGGGTTGGTCCCTCACTGCAAAGTTCAGGCCCTGATTCTAAGCCCTGGTTTTTCTAGAAGGTAAAACATTCCTGAGGAGCTCTGGGACTGGAGGGTCCTGAGGAGCTCTGGGACTGGAGGGTCCTGAGGAGCTCTGGGACTGGAGGGTCCTGAGGAGCACCTGGGACTGGAGGGTCCTGAGGGGCAGCTGGGACTGGAGGGTCCTGAGGAGCTCTGGGACTGGAGGGTCCTGAGGAGCTCTGGGACTGGAGGGCCCTGAGGAGCAGCTGGGACTGGAGGGTCCTGAGGAGCAGCTGGGACTGGAGGGTCCTGAGGAGCTCTGGGACTGGAGGGTCCTGAGGAGCTCTGGGACTGGAGGGTCCTGAGGAGCACCTGGGACTGGAGGGTCCTGAGGAGCTCTGGGACTGGAGGGTCCTGAGGAGCAGCTGGGACTGGAGGGTCCTGAGGAGCTCTGGGACTGGAGGGCCCTGAGGAGCTCTGGGACTGGAGGGCCCTGAGGAGCAGCTGGGACTGGAGGGCCCTGAGGAGCAGCTGGGACTGGAGGGTCCTGAGGAGCTCTGGGACTGGAGAACCCTGAGGAGCAGCTGGGACTGGAGAGGCCTGAGGAGCAGCTGAGACTGGAGAACCCTGAGGAGCAGCTGGAGCTGGAGCTGTGGCTGCTCTGGTGGGTTCCCATGTTCCATCTCCTCAGTGTGTCAGAGCAAAGCTCAGGGAAAAGTGGGTTTTCTCCACCAAATCTCCTGAGTGGGAAGGGACCCCCAAGGATCAGAGTCCAGTTACTGCCCAACACTGTTCTGCTGCTGCTTTGCAGCCTGTGTGAATAAAAAAGGTGTTTCCACCAGAACAGCTTGTCCCTTTGCTGACAGCACTGTCACCTCCCTTCCACTGGCACCTCTTTCCCTCCCCTTTGCTCTCCCCCAGTTTTAACCTTCTTTCATCCCTCTCTCCCCACAATCTGCTAAAACACAGAAATCAACTCCATTTCTTCTCCTCCTCCTCCTCAAACCCGAGCTCAGCCCACACTGGCCTGGCTGGGAACACCCAAAATCCCCTCCCAGGGGTGTGTGGGGGGAAGGAACATCCTTGGCCTCCCCTCCCTCCCTTCTCTGAGCTCCTCTGGGACTGACTGGGGCAAGATTAAGCCAAGCCCAACTGGTGCCAATCCTGTACTTCTAAAAGACTCTTCAGCCCTTAATGTTGGCATGAGCCAGAAATAGGATTAAAGAACCATCAGTCTCAAGAAGTGACACTGGACAGGAGCATTTTCAAATTCTGATTTTAAAGGAATATTAATTTTTTTAAGAGGTGCAAGGTTTGCACAGAACTGAGCAATGGGTTTCCCAGGGAGTCACTCACTAATGGCCACAAAAAAGAGATTTTTTCCAGAGCTCCAAATGCAATTTTTAAATACTATTTTAAAGCAGAGCATTTCATATGAACAACCACCTGCTGTTGGAAAGGCTCTCCCTGTCCCAGGCCAGTCAGCCACAAATGCCAGGCCCAAAGCACCAAATTACAGAGCACATTGCAGGGACTCTCCTGCCACATGTAAAAATAAACCCCAGGCAGCCTCTGAAAGAGCAGCATGAAGGAGGCATTTGACTAAGAAAAGGTGTTTGGGGAAAAAACATTATGAAGTCATTTATTCATTCAGTTTAGCCAAGAAGATAATTAGTATACAATTCAATGGAGATGAATGACTCCAATATTCATCCCCTGGCCATTCCTCATTCTTTGTTTTGAAGAACCTGTTCACATCAGATTTATGTCCCTAAACTGGCAATCAGATTATTAATTACTGGTTGCTTTTTGTAGTGGCTACTGTACAAAGAGAGGGAAAAGCAAAGATTATGCTTCAAAGACTTTGTATCCTAAAATAACAACTCGTTTCAGCCCCAGAAACAAGGAGAAAAAAGGGAAGCAAAGGAGATCACAGCTCTGTGTCCTGCCCTCCTTCCCCAGGCACAGCAACACAACTCCTGAAGCAAACAGGGATATTTGCCCACAGCAGAAAAAAAATCTGCTCACCTGTAATGAAAGGTACTTTTAGATTAGGAAACCCCTGGTGCTTGAGGTGCAATCCCTCTACACACATTCTTTTCTTTTTTAAGGAGAAAAAACCCCTTAAACTCAACATTCCAAAGGTTTAAAGCTCCTCATCCATCACCTGAGCATTTCCACCTCCCCCTGCTCTGAGTGAGTGCCTGTGCTCCTGCCAGCACCAAGGCCAGGGGGTTGGAGCTGAGATTAATAAAGATCCCTGGAACAGTTGGGGAAGTTTCCTTTATTTCCTTGATTGGATCCCTTTGTCTCCTGCCTGGGCAGGGAAACCCAGAGGGGGCAGCCCCAGCAGGGAGACCCAGAGGGGGCAGCCCCAGCAGGGAGACCCAGAGGGGGCAGCCCCAGCAGGGAGACCCAGAGGGGGCAGCCCCAGCAGATCCTGCCCAGAGCACTCAGGAGTGAGCAGGAGTGAACAGAACTCAGGAGTGAACAGGAGGGAACAGAACTCAGGAGTGAACAGGAGGGAACAGAACTCAGGAGGGAACAGAACTCAGGAGGGAACAGGATTGAGCAGAACTCAGGAGTGAACAGAACTCAGGAGTGAACAGAACTCAGGAGTGAACAGAACTCAGGAGTGAACAGGAGGGAATAGAACTCAGGAGTGAACAGAACTCAGGACTGAGCAGAACTTAGGAGCAAACAGGAGTGAACAGAACTCAGGAGTGAACAGGATTGAACAGAACTCAGGAGGGAACAGAACTCAGGAGGGAACAGAACTCGGGACTGAACAGAACTCGGGACTGAACAGAACTCGGGACTGAACAGAACTCAGGACTGAGCAGCTGCACCTCACACACCACCAGAGCTCCTCAAGTGCTGTCACACCACAGGCTGCTCTTATTTTAAACCACACCTGTGCTGCACTTGGCATCACCCAACGACAATTCTCTCTGCTGAGCAGAGAAAAAAAGGCCCTGCTAATTTTTGCCAGCAAAAGGAAAAAAAATCTGCCCTCACTCCAGTTGCAGCCCCTGAGTGGGCAGGCAATGCACACACACAGGTCAGAGCTCACTCAGGCTGAGCCCAGGATTTTCCAAGCAAAGCACCCACAGCACTGTCCCCTTCCTGGTGGGAATTGCCTCTCCCTTCCCCAAACTGCCACCCCAGGGTGAGGGCTGGGTTGGGCAGCAGCAGCAGAGTGTGGCTGGCATTGATTCACTAATGACTGCAGTGCAGGAAGCTTGCAAGGCTGGATTAATAACTGCCTGCTCTCAGTTATCAGGGAATTACAGGGGGATGCAGCTCTGCATCTCAATTTATCCCTCCTTCCATGGATCTCCCATACAGCAACATGCACATGGACTCCCAGTGCTCAGAGCAGCTTCCACCTCTGCTTTGGAGGAGATGGGAGAGTGCAAAGCTGTTCTGCCTGGCCATACTTTATCTCACTTTGCTTTTATTCCTTTTAATGAATATCACTGTTCCTTCCTCTCCCCCTTTTATCAACAGGAAAGGGTCTTGCTTTGCCAAATCTGCCTGGGAGGAAATGGTGTTGCAGTTAATCCATAAATCATCCATCACCATAAATTCCACTCTTTCTCCATCCAAAACTGCAGAGCTGTAAAACAGATTCCATGGGATAGCAGAGGCAGGAAGGGAATTTGTGAGCTGTGAGGAGCCCAACAGGGCCAAATGGCCTTCCCTGCCCCTCCTGTCTCTCCACTCCACCCACTGGGACACACAGAGCCAAGGAGCACAGTGTGCCACAGCAAAGCCACCCCACACGGTCACTGAGAGGCTGAGCAGACCTGGGGACTGAGGGCAAAGGCTGCAGAAGCTTCTCCTGAATTCCACAACACTGAGAAACAGGAGAAGTGAAACTTGGAAAAATAAAAGTTCTCAGTATGAGCATCAGCTCCCTCAGGGCAGGACTCCTCTGGGATTCCAGCTAATCCAGCCTCAGGAAACTCAGGATCTCGGGGTGCAAAGGCCACTGAGACCCCAGGGATCAGCACTGACAGTCACATCTCACCCATCCAGAGACTCCCCCACCCTGGGCAATGCCCTCCCAAGGGACTGGAAGAGTTCAGGGACAATAAATGACCCAAGGGACAAGTGCCCTCCCCCTGCTGCTGCCACACAAGTCCAGATCAAACATTCAGCAGCTGCTGAAAATGGGATTACACCGAGCTCAGGGGGAACTGCAGCACTTGGGAGGGGGTGAGAGCAGGGCCAGGGCAGAACATCCCACAGGGACAATGGCAGCAGGGCCCAGCATCCTGCATGGAAAAGGAACAGAGAAGCTGCCAGTTGAGCTCCATGACTGTATTAGGTCATTTGCTTTCTCCAAGAGAGTTTTCCAGGGATTAACATGTTCTATCCTGGGGGAGGAAAGGACAAGAGTTCTGCTAAGGGAACACTGCAGCTGTTTGAGGCAAGAGTGAGAAATAAATCAGAGTGAGGCTTCAGAAGATGCTCTTAGGCAAGGAGAGAGAGGGCTCCTTTGACAATCCTCTCCCAAGGGAACAACCACATCTTGCTTTAAATCTCCTCATCATGTCACTGCCAGAGATTGTGAGGGTTCCCTGTGCTGGTGGCATCAGGAACAGGGAGCACAGGCTCATTAAGCTGTAGATGTCACAAGGAAGTCACAGAATCACAGAACAGTTTGGGTTGGAAGGACCTTAAAGGACCCAGTGCCACCCCTGCCAAGGGCAGGGACACCTCCCACCATCCCAGGTTGCTCCAGCCTGGCCTGGGACACTCCCAGGGATGGGGCAGCTTTGGCCAAGTCCTGCCATGGCCTTGTCCTCCTTCACAGCCAGACAGACTCAGCCCACACAGGGAACCTCAGTGGGCACCTGCAGGGAAGAAAGGAGCAATTCCAAAATACTTCACCCAGCAAAGTCCTGGGGTAACTCTCTATCCCCTCAGGTTTGGAGCCTCCACACTTTCACGAGACAGAATTCCAAGGTAATTGTATCTGTGGCCAGTGCTTTCAACTAATCATATTATTTTAAAGTTCCTTTGGTAATTTGTCCTTAATTCCACATAAACTGCTGCTCTGGCATAAAGTGTTACTTTGTGATATCAAAGTCAAACAGATTAGGCATGATCCACTTCCAGCCAGGGAGTGTTTTGGAGAGGAGAGGACAGAACTTAAGAGCTAAAGCTGCTCCTGTTTTAATTAAAGGGGATTAAACATCCATCATGATAAGGAAAAAGGGACATTTTATAAAAATCAATTACCTTCCTCGGTGTCAGGCTGGTTTAACACCTGCAGCTTCTGAGAGGAAGGAGAGTGTAACATCCCACAGCACTTAAAGGCAAATTAAACACTGTTGCTGCACAGCCACAAAACAGCCACGAAAAACAACCTCACTGCCCAGTCAGGTGTTACCCTGTTGGCAAAACGAGACCTTAAACACCAAAAGGGTGGCACCAAATTCACAATCTTGAGATTCAAAGTCTCCTCCAGCCCCTTCCCCACCCCAGGAAGCCTCGAGGTGGGGATGGTCCATCTCCACCAAGATGACACAAAGTGATGTGGAGCATCTCAGTGTTCAAAAATGGGCTTTTGGGAATGGCAAGGGCTGAGCCAAACACATTCCCAATAAAATGCCACAATAACCACGAGGAATGAGGCCTGGCAGCCACTTTGGGTGCCTCTGTCATCATAAAGAGCAGCTCCACCTCAGCACTTGAGAATATGCTGAGTTTCAGAGCTCAGCACAAAGGTAGGAGGTGATTATACACAAGATGGATAATTGAGGCAGCAAAAATTCCCACCACGAGGGGTTTAACAGGGCTGCAAAATTAAATATAGTTCAGTTTTCTCAGAAGTTGGAGACTATGAAAAGGTTCTAATTAAATTCCTAATGGGAGAGGGACAATTTATTGTAATTTGAGGAAAAGGCAAGTCAAAGGCTGGTTCTGGCAGCACCCAGGGCAGACCCTGCACAGCACCCAGGGCAGTCTCTGCACAGCACCCAGGGCAGGTCCTGCACAGCACCCAGGGCAGCGCCCAGGGCAAATCCTGCACAGCACCCAGGGCAGTCCCTGCACAGCACCCAGGGCAGTCCCTGCACAGCACCCAGGGCAGCACCCAAGGCAGTCCCTGCACAGCACCCAGGGCAGGCCCTGCACAGCACCCAGGGCAGTCCCTGCACAGCACCCAGGGCAGGTCCTGCACAGCACCCAGGGCAGTCCCTGCACAGCACCCAGGGCAGCACCCAAGGCAGTCCCTGCACAGCACCCAGGGCAAATCCTGCACAGCACCCAGGGCAGTCCCTGCACAGCACCCAGGGCAGTCCCTGCACAGCACCCAGGGCAGCACCCAGGGCAGTCCCTGCACAGCACCCAAGGCAGGTCCCTGCACAGCACCCAGGGCAGGTCCTGCACAGCACCCAGGGCAGTCCCTGCACAGCATCCCACAGCACCCAGGGCAGTCCCTGCACAGCACCCAGGGCAAATCCTGCACAGCACCCAGGGCAGTCCCTGCACAGCACCCAGGGCAGGTCCCTGCACAGCACCCAAGGCAGTCCCTGCACAGCACCCAGGGCAGGTCCCTGCACAGCACCCAGGGCAGTCCCTGCACAGCACCCAGGGCAAATCCTGCACAGCACCCAGGGGAGTCCCTGCACAGCACCCAGGGCAGGCCCTGCACAGCACCCAGGGCAGCACCCAGGGCAAATCCTGCACAGCACCCAGGGCAGTCCCTGCACAGCACCCAGGGCAGGCCCTGCACAGCACCCAGGGCAGGCCCTGCACAGCACCCAGGGCAGGTCCTGCACAACACCCAGGGCAGCACCCAGGGCAGTCCCTGCACAGCACCCAGGGCAGGTCCTGCACAGCACCCAAGGCAGGTCCTGCACAGCACCCAGGGCAGTCCCTGCACAGCACCCAGGGCAGGTCCTGCACAGCACCCAGGGCAGGTCCTGCACAGCACCCAGGGCAGGTCCTGCACAGCACCCAGGGCAGCACCCAGGGCAGTCCCTGCACAGCACCCAGGGCAGCACCCAGGGCAGTCCCTGCACAGCACCCAGGGCAGGTCCCTGCACAGCACCCAGGGCAGCACCCAGGGCAGGTTCTGCACAGCACCCAGGGCAGGTCCTGCACAGCACCCAGGGCAGGTCCTGCACAGCACCCAGGGCAGTCCCTGCACAGCACCCCACAGCACCCAGGGCAGTCCCTGCACAGCACCCAGGGCAGTCCCTGCACAGCACCCAGGGCAAATCCTGCACAGCACCCAGGGCAGTCCCTGCACAGCACCCAGGGCAGGTCCCTGCACAGCACCCAAGGCAGTCCCTGCACAGCACCCAGGGCAGGTCCCTGCACAGCACCCAGGGCAGGTCCCTGCACAGCACCCAAGGCAGTCCCTGCACAGCACCCAGGGCAGGCCCTGCACAGCACCCAGGGCAGGTCCCTGCACAGCACCCAGGGCAGGCCCTGCACAGCACCCAGGGCAGTCCTTGCACAGCACCCAGGGCAGCACCCAGGGCAGGTCCCTGCACAGCACCCAGGGCAGGCCCTGCACAGCACCCAGGGCAGGTCCTGCACAGCACCCAGGGCAGGTCCTGCACAGCACCCAGGGCAGGTCCTGCACAGCATTCCAACCCACCTGGACATGTTCCTGTGTCACCTGTCCAAGGCAGGTGGGATTGGACTGGATCATCCCTAGAGGTCCCTTCCAACCCTAATAATTCTGTGATTCTCTGAAATAAGCAGATTTTTTGTAGGACCCACTGGAATGAGGTCTGGGAGGAACCTCAATCAGCACAATTCCTTTCTCCCCTTGCCCTTGGGAGGGGACAGGGCTGGTGGCCCTGCCCTCACCCCCTGCCCAGCAGAGCTGGGCTCTGCAGACAGCCTGGATTAGAGCAGCCCAAGATAATTCATGAGAGACACCAAGAGAGAGTTATGGCTTTTAACAGGCAATTTTGAAGCAGAAAACTCCCAATCCACAGAGTCCTTGGTTTCACTGTATAAATATCTCTGACAGCCAAACAATAACTCTGCCTCTTATTTTAGAGCTCAGCCCCAACGTGGCAGACTCTGTAACTCTGCACACTCCTGCTATTCCCTGAGGTGCTTCCAAGCTGATCACTGTCACAGTCACACAGTCTATAAAAAGGATGGAGGGAGATGGGAAATTTCCACAGAGGTGGTGGCAGCACAGAGAGCACAGCTGAGCCAGCCCCGGGCAGAGCCATGGCTGGGATGGGATGGGATGGGGTGGGATGGGA
Organism: Pithys albifrons albifrons; assembly: GCF_047495875.1. NCBI lineage: Eukaryota > Metazoa > Chordata > Aves > Passeriformes > Thamnophilidae > Pithys > Pithys albifrons. The sequence goes on along the minus strand of NC_092484.1, from coordinate 248,799 downwards.
TGGGATGGGATGGGATGGGATGGGATGGGATGGGATGGGATAAGGTGGGATGGGGTGGGATGGGGTGGGATGGGGTGGGATGGGGTGGGATGGGGTGGGATGGGGTGGGATGGGGTGGGATGGGGTGGGATGGGGTGGGATGGGGTGGGATGAGGTGGGATGAGGTGGGATGGGATGGGGTGGGGTGGGGTGGGATGGGGTGGGGTGGGGTAGGGTGGGATGGGATGGGATGGGATGGGATAAGGTGGGATGGGATGGGATGGGATAAGGTGGGATGGGATGGGATGGCATGGGATAGGATGGGATGGGATGGGATGGGATGGGATAAGGTGGGATGGGGTGGGATGGGATGGGGTGGGATGGGGTGGGGTGGGGTGGGGTAGGGTGGGATGGGGTGGGGTGGGGTAGGGTGGGATGGGGTGGGGTGGGGTAGGGTGGGATGGGGTGGGGTGGGGTAGGGTGGGATGGGATGGGATGGGATGGGATAAGGTGGGATGGGATGGGATGGCATGGGATAGGATGGGATGGGATGGGATAAGGTGGGATGGGGTGGGATGGGATGGGGTGGGATGGGATGGCATGGGATGGGATGGAATAGGATGGGATGGGGTGGGGTGGGATGGGATGGGATGGGATGGGATGCGGTGCCACCAGGGTGGCCCAAGAGCTCCCCCAGCTGAGCCCTGCGGGGCACTGCAGGGGTGTGGGCTGAGGGGACACTGAGCTGGTGTCCCTGTGCTGCTGTTCCTGTGTGGTGACAGGATGAGGAGCTTCCCGTGTGCTGTGGCACCATCTGCTGGAGACAGGACCCGGGAAAAGGGCTTGGAATGAGCTGAGTGCGGAGGAAAAGCTGGCAGGATCTCAGCTGAGAGAATCCTGGAATATCCTGAGCTGGGAGGATCCCCCAAGGACCATCAGTCCAACCCTGGCCCTGCACAGACACCCCAACAATCCCACCCTGTCCCTCAGAGGATCACCCAAACCCTCCTGGAGCTCTGGCAGCCTCGGGGCTGTGCCCACTGCCCTGGGCACCCTGGTCAGTGCCCACCACCCTCTGGGGAAGAGCCTTTCCCTGAGAGCATTTCACACCCCATTCATAATCCAGAAACACTTTCCTTGAGCTCAGGATTGTCTATCAGAGGTATCACAAGAGATTCTGCAACCCCCTCGTGCCTCCTCCTGGAAGAGGAGAGGGAGACTGAGGGTCAGGAGGGTTGGGAAACAGCTCCTGACACCTTGGAAGGATGTTTCAAATTCCCATAAACATTCCACACCTTCAGCCCCTCCTTCCACCCCTTCCAGGGCAGGGAAGAGCAGCAGAGCTGTTCATTAAAGCCTCCTGGCCTTGGGGGCTGCCCCAGGCAGGACATTCCAGAGCCACTGAGTGTCCCAGGGCCCCAGGGCTGGGGCTGTGCCACCTCCTGCCACTGCCAGGGCACAGGGGCAGCAGCTCCCCCGGGACATTCAGGCTCTGCCTTGCACACAAATGTCAATCTTTATGAGTCACATCAAGCCCTTCAGCAGAGCACTCTTGGGGTTGCTGCATCTCTGTGGTTATGCTTTTAATTGAAATTGCTTGCAAAAGAAGATTGGCTCCCTGTAACCTATTGCAGACTTCCCACGTTCTTGATTTCATTCTTAATTATTGATTACTTTGGTGGAAATTTATTTGCAACCAGCCTGTGCACCAACAGTGTTGAAAAATGCTTACAAGAATGCCAAAAATTGACTGTGGAAAAGGAACCCGTTGACCTGCCTTGTCCCTGGAGCTGTTAACATATTTATGGATTTAAATAATGGAAATTTTAAAGCAACAGATGTTTCCTGCCTACAGCACAATGCAGGAACAACAGATTTCCACTGTGACAGTGCAGCTGAAGCATCCCCACACTCCCATCACCATTTGCTCTGCTCTGCATTAGTTTGCAAAAATCCCCAAGTGCCCAAATCTGGTTTTAATCATGATGTCAACGAGTCTCCCTAATCCTGCTGAAAGTCAGGAATTCAGCCCTCTGAGCAGGCCAGCAGGAAAGGAAGGAAAACTGCTCTTAAAAGGAGAGTAGGAGAGGAGAGAAAAAGTGGGAATGGAGAGATTAGGTAGGTCTGGTGGAATCTGGCAGAGCTGGAGCACAGGAATTCCAGTGGTCTCCAGGCAGTGAACAGCCCTCACTTACCAGGACTTTGGCTCCCCAAAATGCAAGTAGTTGATGCTGTAGAGATCCATGTCCTCTGTATGCCAAGCAAAAGTTGTCTTCCACATCCCAAAGTAGAGGTAGGGAGTGTTGACACCCTCTATGATGATGCCACACTCGTGTTCCACCATGTCCAGGAGGGTGTTCAGGTTGCCAATATTCCACTCATCCACGTCCTGGAATTCAAAACAAATCCTTGGAACTTCTCAGGAAAATCACAACCCACAGATTCCCTTCAGTGCCTTCAAATGTGGATACAATGGTGTTACCTGCATCAATTTAATTCCACCTGCTTCTAGAAAGCTTTATTTGAAGCACAAGCAGGAGGGATGACCTGCCAGCTCCTCCCAGTGTGGTCTCTGAGGAGGCACCTGCACCAGGCAACACCCCAGCCCTGATTAACTGTTCTGTTAATGAACACAAGAATAACTCAGGGGAAACCACATTTCTCTCCAAGACATTCCAGGCAGGTGTTTCTCCACCTGATGAAAATCACCATGAGAGCCTCAAGTGGCCAAAGGGGCAGATCTTGCAGCTGAGCTCAGAGTTCCAGGTCAGGACCAGGGAAACTGTTCTGGTTTCACCAACATTCAAACAGAAAAAGCACCAGGTGGTTCTAAAGCTGCCACTTGGTTTTCTCTGCTTTGCTGAGTCCCCCAGACTGGAATGAAGGGGCTGCAGGGTGGGATGGGAAGGGAGAGGCTGCAGAGAATGATTTCAGGACTGTCCTGCCTCAATCCCTGCAGCACTTTGAGCACAGGGAATGTTCTTTGGGTGGGATTTGTAACTCAGTTTAATTTCTGCTCACAGGAACGTGAAGGAACCTCAATGTACATTCAGTTCATTGCAGGAGCTGCATCTCCTGAAGTCTGGGGTTGTCTCTGGTTGTCACCTGCCCTGACCACAGCATGGAAATACAACGTGGGTATTAAAAAATATTATAATTTTACATTCTAATTTGTGTATTTATGTAATTATTTATGTGCTATATTATATATAGTGTATCTAATTTATAGTATAATTATAATTTTCTAATATAACAGAATGAAATACTCCCATCCAAGCAGCAAATCCTCTGGATACTTGTGATGTCCATGGCTCTGAAGGCCTCAGATATCTTTGCTTATTCCAATTAATTCCATTTTAAACCACACTAATAATAAAAAGACACTTTTACATGAACATTCACACACAGAAAATACTCCAAAAAAGAGCCACTTTCCACTCCAAAGAAAACTAGAGAAGAGATTTAAATTATCTGCCTAAAGAAGAGAAGAACCTTTATCATCTCCAGCAGAAGAAACCACAACAGAATTACTTTAAGCAGAGGATGAAATTTCACTATGGAAAAGCTGAAACAATTTGAATTGTAAAATAATTTGGTGTGCAGGTGCCTTGTCCCCTAATGGAGCTGCCCACAAAGAGAAACTCCAAATGCAAATAGTTTCAAATCCAAATGCAAATAATTTGCTTCAAGAATAAAAAAAGGTATTTTTGATGAAGCACCAATTCCTTGAAATGTTGAGGGTTTTTTCTGGCTCTCTGAGGAGCATCAGCAGAAATCTCTATTTTATTCCCTTAGAAGAAACAAACCCCAAGCTACATCCAATTTTTGGCCACAGACTTCATAAGGATTGTTTAAATCACATTTTTCTGCTAAAAGGAAGCTCTTCACAGCTTTCATTATTTCACTATTACCCTGAACCTCTGAGGCAGGTGGGAAGTTTAGTCCCAGTTTTGTAAGGAGGGAAAAAATCAAAGTATTCCCTTGTTTCAGGGTGGCAAATCAAATCCTGAACTACAGCTCCTTAATTACAGCTCTCAGGAAACCAACAGGAGGAGAGGAGGGCACAGCTCAAGCTCTGCCAGGGGAGGTTTGGGTTGGAGATCAGAAAGAAATTCTTTCCAGAGAGAGTGCTCAGGCTTTGGAATGTTCTGCCCAGAGAGGGGGTGGATTCTCCATCCCTGGAGGTGTTTAAGGTGACACTGGATGTGACACTGAGTGATCCCAGTGGGGTTGGATCAAGGGTTGGACTTGATGATCTTGGAGCCTCTTCCAACCCAACTGATTCTAGGAAATCATTCCATGGGTGGATTCTCTCCTGATTTCTCTGCCCACTTCAAGGTGACCTTTAAGGTCCTTTTCCAACCCACATCATTCCATGGGTGGATTCTCTCCTGATTTCTCTGCCCACTTCAAGGGGACCTTTAAGGTTCTTTTCCAACCCCAGACAACCAACAGTAGGACAAGAGGGCACAGCTCAAGCTCTGTCAGGAGAGGTTTGGGTTGGAGATCAGAAAGAAATTCTTTACAAAGACAGTAATCAGGTATTGGAATGTTCTGCCCAGAGAGGGGGTGGATTCTCCATCCCTGGAGGTGTTTAAGGTGAGACTGGACCTGGCACTGAGAATCCACCACGTCTTGATCCAACCCCACTGGGATCACCAGCCCAGGGCACGGAGTGCCCTGGGCTGGTGATCACAGTAGGGTTGAATCAAGAGTTGGCCTTGATGATCTCAGAGGTCTCTTCCAACCCAACAGATTCTCTGATTTTCTGATTCTCAGAGCAGTGAAGCAGCTGCAGGAGGAAGGGCAGCCCAGGGAGGGGCAGCACTCACCGAGTCGTAGAGGGAGCCGCTGATGTCGGCGCCGTAGATCGGGGACACAAAGGTCAAGTTCTTCCAGTACTTGCGCTCCAGGTCCTCAAAGTCCTGGTGCCGAGGGGTGCAGTACCTGGGGGGGGAGAGCAGGAGGATGGGGGGGCACCCAGGGGTGGGGGAGACCCTGAAGGGCAACCAGGGGTGGGCACCCAGGGGTGGGAGGGTCCTGAGGGGCACCCAGGGCAGGAGAGCAGGATGGGGGGTCCTGGGGGGCATCCACGGCTGGGCACCCAGGGCAGGAGAAAACCCTGAGGGGCACCCAGAGGTGGGAGAGGTGCAGTACCTGGGGGGGGAGAGCAGGAGGATGGGGGGGCTGGGGGGCACCCAGGGGTGGGGTGGACCCTGAGGGGCACCCAGGCGTGGGGGAGACCCTGAGGGGCACCCAGGGTAGGAGAGCAGGATGGGGGGTCCTGGGGGGCATCCAGAGCTCGGCACCCAGGGCAGGAGAAAACCCTGAGGGGCACCCAGAGGTGGGAGGGGTGCAGTACCTGGGGGAGGGAGAGCAGCTGGAGGATGCTGAGGGGTACCCAGGGGTGGGCACCCAGGGCAGGAGAGCAGGATGAGGGGTACCCAGGGCTGGGAGGGTCCTGAGGGGCATCCAGGGCAGGAGCGACCATGAGGGGCACCCAGAGCAGGAGAGCAGGATGGGGTGTCCTGGGGGGCACCCAGGGCTGGGCACCCAGGGGTAGGGGAGACCCTGAGGGGCACCCAGAGGTGGGAGGGGTGCAGTACCTGGGGGAGGGAGAGCAGCTGGGGGATGCTGAGGGGTACCCAGGGGTGGGCACCCAGGGCAGGAGAGCAGGATGAGGGGTACCCAGGGCTGGGAGGGTCCTGAGGGGCACCCAGGGCAGGAGAGCAGGATAGGGCGTCCTGGGGGGCACCCAGGGCAGGAAGGGGTGCAATACCTGCAGGGCAGGAGACCAGGCTGGGGCATACTGAGGGTAACCAGGAGGGTCCTGAGGGGCACCTGGGGTGGGCACCCAGGGCTGGGGGGGTTCTGAGGGGCACCCAGGGCAGGAGAGCAGGATGGGGGGGGGGGGGTCTGAGGGGCACCCAGCAGACACAGAGCCCTGAGGAGCAGCAGGGATGGCAGAGCAGCCCCCACTCAGGAGCTACTGAAGGTGCAGTTCGTTTTTAATTCATATAATTGACTGCATTTTAAACCTTTCTACGAAACTTCTGCCTTGGAAGCAGCAGGACCCCAATCCAAGGAAATGGGGGAGGAAGTGGTTTCACAGGCAGCTGAAGGCAGGTGAAACACTCTGGTATGAGGAAAGCCTCAAAGCTGATTGTCATGGAATGGTTTGGGTTAGAAGGACCTTAAAGTGCACCCAGTCCCACTCACAGCCATGGGCTGGGACACCTTCCAGTCCAAGCCATGATTTTCAGAAAGATCCTCAGGCAAATACTGACCTTGAGAAATTCTCCTACACCAACCCCCAGCAAAAGATCTGAGACACACCAAGAGCCACCAAGTTACAGACCTGAGGCTCTGGGTGCAAGTGTCCAAGAGGGAACAGTTTCCTCCCAAATACTTCCAATTTAACAAGGCTGCATTTGCTTCCCAGCTTGTCTCTGGGAAGGAAAGTTTTCCCTGGAACTCCCACCCCAATCCCAGCCCCGACACCGACGCACTTCTCGCTGTTGGCCAAGCGCCGGTACTCGCCCACCGTCATGGGCTTCTTCTGGATGTTGTACTGGGTGAAGAGCCCTGACTGCCCCGTGACCACCTGCTGGATGGGGGCTGGGATCACCATGTCATCGATGTCATCGTAGGTCCTTCGGGGCTTCCACTCCTTGGGAGGAATCACCTGCAGTTGGGGGGAAAGAGGACAATGACTCCGGTGACTCCTGATGTTCCCAACGGGCTCACAGGGAAGGGCTGTGGGAGGGGAAGGGCAGGCAGGGCAGGGAGTTCCCTCAGTGCTGCAGGTGCTCAAGGAACAGGACACTGCTCTGCACCTGGGACAGGCTGGCACAGCTGGCAGGGGGCACAGCCCACCCAGACCAGTCCCAGGGAATGGTTTCTCCAGGGAAGGATCAGCTCGACTTCCCTTACAAGGCTCTGACCTGCAGTGACAACAGAGACACAAAACTAACCTGAAATGCTCAGATTAATCCTACAAGGAAAGCAATTTCTTTACAACATCTGGAATTCACCAACAACCTTTATTAAAATAATCTCCCATGCAGACTCCTGGCAGGTAATTGCTTGTACACTTGAGTGGACAAGGCAACATTTCATGGGAGCTCTCCATCAATAGCCAGCTCTCATTAGAACTGTAATAAACCCAGTAACTGACCTATGTTTTAGCAGAAATAAGAATTATTTCATGCCTATCAGCTTTATTTCTCCTCTGTGCTTTATTAAGTCCTGCTAAATACCACACCTAACAGCTCTTTGTCAGAACAAACGATCCCATCAGCCCGTGGTGACAAGGCCACAGAAATACTTTCTAACCACTTAGTCCTGGGGTTTTCCAAGCAGTTTTATGTCAAGGCATCTTTGGGGGTCCCTTCCCACTGAGGGTGTTCCAGGATTCTCCAGAAATCCTGTTCCATTGTGGCTCTCTCTGTATTTGGAGGTGACAAATTAAGCCCCAACTCCTTAAACAAAGAGGGACAAGGGAAGGAGAAGGACCAAAGAGAACCACGGGGAGCATGTCCAGGACTCTTGGACAACGTTCTCAGGGATGGGGGGGATGGTTGGGGTGTCCTGGGCAGTGCCAGGGGTTGAGCTGATGATCCCTGAGGGTCCCTTTCAGCTCAGGGTGTTCCATGACCCTACAAAACTCCTCGGCCTTTCTTCCCTCCATGACCAACATGGAGATTCCAAGGACAACCTCCCAAAACACTCCGAGAAATCAAAGTGTTTCTGAGTGGCAGAACTTCCCACCCCCCTGGGCAGGGCAGGGCAGGGCAGGGCAGGGCAGGGCACCAGTGCCCCCTGGGCTGGCACACTCACCTTGGTCAGCCCTGTGTGGGCAGGCAGTGCCAGGCAGTGGCCCCCACACCCACACCCACCTTGGCTAGCCCTGCAGGCAGTGCCCCCTTGGCACAGCCCCACTCACCTTGGCCAGCCCCACCTGGTGGGCACTATGTGCAGGCCAGTGCCCCCTGGCACACTGTGGCACACTCACCTTGGCCAGCCCACCCCATGGGCACCCTGCACAGGGCAGTGCCCCCTGGCACACTCACCTTGGCCAGCCCTGCCCCGTGGGCACCCTGTGCAGGGCAGTGCCCCCTGGCACACTGTGGCACACTCACCTTGGCCAGCCCACCCCATGGGCACCCTGTGCAGGGCAGTGCCCCCAGCCCCACTCACCTTGGCCAGCCCTGCCCGGTGGGCACCCTGCGCAGGGCAGTGCCCCCTGGCACACTGTGGCACACTCACCTTGGCCAGCCCTGCCCGGTGGGCACCCTGCGCAGGGCAGTGCCCCCTGGCACACTGTGGCACACTCACCTTGGCCAGCCCTGCCCCGTGGGCACCCTGCACAGGGCAGTGCCCCCTGGCACACTGTGGCACACTCACCTTGGCCAGCCCTGCCCGGTGGGCACCCTGTGCAGGGCAGTGCCCCCTGGCACACTCACCTTGGCCAGCCCTGCCCGGTGGGCACCCTGCACAGGGCAGTGCTCCCTGGCACACTGTGGCACACTCACCTTGGCCAGCCCTGCCCGGTGGGCACCCTGCACAGGGCAGTGCTCCCTGGCACACTGTGGCACACTCACCTTGGCCAGCCCTGCCCGGTGGGCACCCTGCACAGGGCAGTGCCCCCCTGGCACACTGTGGCACACTCACCTTGGCCAGCCCTGCCCCGTGGGCACCCTGCACAGGGCAGTGCCCCCTGGCACACTCACCTTGGCCAGCCCTGCCCGGTGGGCACCCTGCACAGGGCAGTGCTCCCTGGCACACTGTGGCACACTCACCTTGGCCAGCCCTGCCCGGTGGGCACCCTGCACAGGGCAGTGCTCCCTGGCACACTGTGGCACACTCACCTTGGCCAGCCCTGCCCCGTGGGCACCCTGTACAGGGCAGTGCCCCCTGGCACACTGTGGCACACTCACCTTGGCCAGCCCTGCCCGGTGGGCACCCTGGGCCTCCATGTGCGCGATGAAGCGGCCGAAGTCGCGGAACTCCTCGGGGCTGGGCCGGAAGGTGAGGATCTTGCAGCCCGGGTTCTGTGGGCTGGGGGGGCTCTCCGACCCCATGGTGCCAGAGCAGGCCTGGGGGCACAGGGAGAGAGGGCACAGACACACACACTGGTTAGAAACGTGGGCATTGCCCACTGCCCTCAATGAGCTGCCAGAACAGCTGGGGGGTCACATTTCCCCTTCTGCTCCCCCAGGAGGGCATTGCAAGGACTGTCCTTTAACAGGTGCATGAGGAGCTCCGGACCAACATCCCCTCCTGAACATCCAGGACCACCCAGGACTCTGGAAATGGCCCAACACAGCCCAAGGACCTGCCAGGTGCCCACTCAGAGCACAGACTGTGTCCCATCAGGATGGGGGGCACAAACACCCTCCCAGCACCTGCAGCATCTCTCAATGTGCAGGACTTGCCAGCCACAACTTTTCCATAAAAAATCCTCCATCCTTTCCTGGTTCTGTTGCTTTCCCCAACATTTGGGGTTTTTCATGTGCAAGACAACATTAAAAATTAGGGTGTTTTTTTTTTTTAAATGTAGCTTCATTTCCCCAAAACTTGGGGGCTTTTCATGTGCAAGAGAACACTAAAAATTATAAAATTAGGTGTTTTTTTTTTTAATTGCAGCTTCATTTCCCCAAAACTTGGGGCTTTTCATGTGCCAGACAACATTAAAAGTTATAAAATTAGGTTGGTTTTTTTTAACTGTTGCTTCCTTTCCCCAAAACTTGGGGCTTTTCATGTGCAAGACAACATTAAAAATTATAAAATTAGGGTGGTGTTTTTTTTAAATGCAGCTTTGTTATATTTTGTATTTGCAATTAGATAAGACAAAGCATCAGAGAACTCTTGAAAGAAATACTGAGGCACAAGCTCAAAACATCTTTCAGCAAGAAAAGGCCAAATTGCTCAATTTAATTCACAATTTCAAGGGGACCAAAAAAACACCCAAAAATTCAGGATGGAATCACAGTTTTTAAAATGGGCTTTTTTAAGGTCACGCTGGAAATTTGGAAGGGAAATAAAATGTTTAAAAGGCATTTCAGTTGCAAATATAAGTGAAAATATTGTGCCTGTCAGAGGCAGCTGCAGAACAGCCAATGCCCCAAAGCCTCAGGAGGTGGCAGTGCCAGGCTGGGAAGGAAGGAAAGGGCAGCAACACTGTCAAATGGGACTGAAATCCAAGGAAAACACGTGTCTGGATTTATCCAACCAGCCCAGCAGTATTCCAGATGCCACTGGAAATACCCCCTGTGCCAGGGAAAGCAAAACCAAACAGGGAGAATAAAACAAAACCAAACAGGGAGAATAAAATCCAAGTTACAATTCCCAGCAAAGCCCCTGACTGATCTGTTTTAATCAGTGAGGGTGGCATTGAGGTCCCTCCAGAGGCAACAGGTGCCCTGCCCTTCTGGAAGGAAGGGCAGAATTTGGGCACATGCCACCCCCACCCAGGGCACCACCGTGAGTGGGGAGAACAGTTCCCATTTCAGAGGCAAAGGAACATTTTGGACTTGAAATTTGAGAAACTGGAAAGCCTTTTATGTAAATTTGTTTCAAAACAGTGACCTGCAAGTCTTAAGCTCTTCCCCAAAGAGTCTTGAAGGGAATTTTCTGCCTGGAATTGCAGCCTCCTCCAGGCAGGAAAACTCTTCCCAAGGCCCCTTCCAGAAAATATCCAGCTTTAAAGCCCAATATTGCACAATATCCCAGAGCAAAAGCAACTGAGGGAAAAGGCACCATTTCACCCCCTCAGCCCAACAGACCCTCCCAAGAGCTGCATTTCCAGCAGAAAACCAGAACCAGCCCTTTAGGAAAGGCCTCCAGCTCAGGGGGGCCCTGCCCAGGAGATCCCCAGGCCATGGATCCATCCCACAGAAACAGGAATTCCAAAGGGAAACAGCATCTCCCAACCCTGAATGAACCACAGGGGTTGGGCATCCATGTGCCAATCCCCAAAAAACTTTGTCCACCAGGAAAACAGGGCTGAGGACTCAAGGAAGAAGAGAAGTGGCTGTTGGAGAAGTGGGGAATGGAGAGACACCATTCCCAAACTTCCATCCCAACACAATCTCACAGGGAGCACTGGAGCTGTTTTTGTTCTGGGTCTGAAGTGGCAGCAGGGCAGGGCCAGGCTGGCAGCAGGCACAGGACAGGCTGGCCCTGCAGGAGGAGCTGCCAAGGGGCAGAGCTGAGTCCTGAGGAGCAGCTTTGCCAACCCATCTGCTCCAGGAGCCCCTCCAGGAGCTGCAGCTTCACTCCCACCCAGGGGGAAACAGCCAGAGCCAGGTCTGAGCCCATCCCTTCCTCAATTCCCCAACAATTCCAACTTTTATCCAGTGAACTGGGAGCAAAGAATCAACACATTCTGCATTTGGGAGGTAAAAACTACCTCAGGCAAAGCTTAATTAATTAATTAAAGGGTCTTTCCCCCCAGCACAAGCAGCATCACCCAGAACTCTGCAATTCTGTAGAGAAAGCCCAAGATTTTCCATGTGTAATCCCATCTAAAGGACATTTGAACATCTATCCCAGATAATGCACATTCATCTAATTAAACTAATTAAGGTATTACCAAAAAAATGGCCAGGGAGCTCCTGGGAGGGAGAATCAGTACAAGTGTTTCAGGGAGACACATCCAAAGCTGCCTCCTGTGTGACCTTCCCCAGCAGCACCAGGAGCTGGGAACAGGCCCTGGGAAAGAGGTTTCTGTGCCAGGCACTGCCCACTGGCAGCACTGCTGTGTTTGGGACTAACAGTGGCAGCACTTGCTGTGACCCCTGGTGGCACCCAGGGCACCTCCTGGTGGCACCCAAGGCACCTCCTGGTGGCACCCAGGGCAGGGGCTGCTGCCCAGGGGCATCTTCAGGAATGGCCTCGAAGGGGCAGTGCCACCACAGGCTCCTCAGCACCACAGAGGGGGCTCTCCCAAAGGCTCTCCCAGCACAGAGGGTGGCACTGGGGTGGGCACAGAGGGTGGCACAGATATCACACCCTGCTGAAGGGAACAGAAGCCCAGCCACCAAAATTTCCCAGAAAAAGCAAAGCTCTGGGCACAGATTGCAGGGAGAGGAACTGTCCCAGCAGTGCCCCTGGGATGGTGCCCGAGCTCCTGCCCGTGGCCATTTGTTCCTCTCCTGTGCCAAACAGGATGATCTGTGGTGCCATCACCCAGAATTTGGGGTGATTTCTGGTGCCATCACCCAGAATTTGGGGTGATTTCTGGTGCCATCACCCAGAATTTGGGGTGATTTCTGGTGCCATCACCCAGAATTTGGGATGATTGTTGGTGCCATCACCCAGAATTTGGGATGATTTCTGGTGCCAACACCCAGAATTTGGGGTGACTTCTGGTGCCATCACCCAGAATTTGGGGTGATTTCTGGTGCCATTACCCAGAATTTGGGATGATTTCTGGTGCCAACACCCAGAATTTGGGGTGATTTGTGGTGCCATCACCCAGAATTTGGGGTGATTTGTGGTGCCACCCCACAGAATTCCCCAGCAGTGACTCTGCCTCCAGGGCTGGGCTTTAGGACAAGGCTGGGGCTGCACGGGCAGCACTTGGAGGACAAGGGGGCAAAGCACCAGCCCCAAGCACAGCCCCAAAGCCAAACACCTGCCACAGCTGTGGGGAAAGCCTGGGACACTGGGCTGGGACACTGGGACACTGGGCTGGGACACTGGGACACTGGGACACTGGGACACTGGGCTGGGACACTGGGCTGGGACACTGGGCTGAGGGTTGGGACACTGGGCTGGGACACTGGGCTGGGACACTGGGACACTGGGCTGGGACACTGGGTGGGACACTAGGCTGGGACACTGGGCTGGGACACTGGGACACTGGGCTGAGGGCTGGGACACTGGGCTGGGACACTGGGCTGGGACACTGGGTGGGACACTGGGTGGGACACTGGGCTGGGACACTGGGCTGGGACACTGGGCTGAGGGTTGGGACACTGGGCTGGGACACTGGGCTGAGGGCTGGGACACTGGGCTGAGGGTTGGGACACTGGGACACTGAGCTGAGGGTTGGGACACTGGGCTGAGGGTTGGGACACTGGGACACTGAGCTGAGGGTTGGGACACTGGGCTGAGGGTTGGGACACTGGGCTGGGACACTGGGCTGGGACACTGGGCTGGGACACTGGGCTGAGGGCTGGGACACTGGGCTGGGACACTGGGCTGAGGGTTGGGACACTGGGCTGAGGGTTGGGACACTGGGCTGGGACACTGGGCTGGGACACTGAGCTGAGGGTTGGGACACTGAGCTGGGGGTTGGGACACTGAGCTGAGGGTTGGGACACTGAGCTGGGGGTTGGGACACTGGGCTGGGGGTTGGGACACTGGGCTGAGGGTTGGGACACTGGGCTGAGGGTTGGGACACTGAGCTGGGGGTTGGGACACTGGGCTGGGGGTTGGGACACTGGGCTGAGGGTTGGGACACTGAGCTGAGGGTTGGGACACTGGGCTCAGGGTTGGGACACTGGGCTCAGGGTCCTGCTGCTCTCAGGGAAGGGCCCTTTTCTCACAACCTGAACCCACAAACCCTCAATCCAATCAATGCAAACAAACACCCCAGGCCATGGAACAACCACTGGAACTGCTGGAAAAACTCAAATGTTTCACTGAGCAGCCGAGATAAACTCAGACTAAAAGCCCAGAAATCAGTTCCCAGCCCACCCCTGAGGCTCAGGCTGTACCCAGAGCCTGGGCTGTGCAGGACACAGGTTGTCTCTGCTGCCTCTCATTGTCTCCACTGTGTTTGCTGCAAGGCTTCAGGAGAATTACAAAAATAAATTTAAAAATTAACTTTAAAGAAGGTATTTAATGTGAGCTGAGCCTGCCCAGCAGCTCTGCTGTGCCCTGGAGCTTCCACAGAAAACTCCCTTGGGTTCCCTTTGCAGGAATATCAGGAATATGACCCCACCATTCCCAACTGGGAGTGAGAGGAGAGACCCAGACCTGGAGCAAACCAGGATAAAAAAGTACCTCTTTTTTTACATATTCCTGTGAAATCTGAACAGGATTTCCCAGTTGTAACCACAACACCCTGACCCAAAACACAGCCCTGCAACCCTTCAAACAAACCCCTGAAAATGGAGGAACCAGAGCCCACCATTCCTATGGGAAAGAATATCAGGAACCTCAACTCCTGCACTGCTTTGACCAGAAAGTCAATTCCTGTATCAGATTAATCCCTCAATAAGGACTAATTCCCAGTTTTCCTTCAACAAACCTCCCAGAGGCACCTTGGTCAGTCAGATTCTCACACCACAGACCCATCAGACCATCTGATCTCTGCCAGCTCAGTTTTCCCCAGGTCCCTCTGGAAGCTGCAGCTCCCCAACCCTGACATGGCCAAAGCTGTGCCCTTGTTGTGCCAACAGAGAGCCCAGAACAAACCTGGGCAGCTTCACTTCTCACCTACACCAAAAAACCCACCCAAACCCTCCCCACTGCTCTGAAGTGCCTCAAACACTAAAGGAGCATCAGAAAAGCTCAGGAAACACTCAAGTTTCTTCTATTGCAGCTGGACATGCCAGGAGAAAACAAAGGTACAGAACTCGGGACAAATAAATGCAAAATAAACCCTCTCCCAGCTGCCAGACTGGTCTGCCCAACTCACATCACATTTCTCATGACCTTTTATATGGAAACTGTTCAAAGTTTTCAGGAATTGTCTGTGGGTTTGGTGACCTCAAACACCTGGAGCCTGCAGAGCTGGGAACACTCACTGAGTTAAAGCCTCAGCTGGCAAAGGGCAGAGCTGAAGGGAAACTGTCCCAGCACTTGGCACCACAGCTCAGGGCAGCAGGGAAGTGCTTCCCAAACTGCATTTTCCATGGTCAAACACCCAGAATTACCCAGAGGAAATGGGTGGGACTGTCCCTGACAGTCCACTTTGCTGTGAACCTCTCACCAAAAGCAGCTGAAACCTCCACTGGGGTATGGGCTGAGAAATGTTCATCCTAAAGCCAGGCCTGAATGCCAGAGCTGGGCACTCTGGGCTGTCACCCACGTGTTCTGAGAAAACTAACTCTTTCCTTTCTTTCCTTTCCTTCCCTCCTTTCTTTTTCTTTTCTTTCTTTCTTTTTCCTTTTCTTTCTTTCCTTCTTTTTCTTTCTTTCCTTCTTTCTTTCTTTTTTCTCTCTTTCCTTTTCTTTCCTTCCTTTCTTTTCTTTCCTTCCCTCTTCCTTTCCTTTCCTTTCTTCTTCCTTTCTTCTTCCTTCCCTTTCTTCTTCCTTCCCTTTCCTTTCCTTTCCTTTCCTTTCCTTTCCTTTCCTTTCCTTTCCTTTCCTTTCCTTTCCTTTCCTTTCCTTTCCTCTTCCTTCCCTTTCCTCTTCCTTCCCTTTCCTCTTCCTTCCCTTTCTTCTTCCTTTCCTTCCCTTTCTTCTTCCTTTCCTTCCCTTTCCTTCCCTTTCCTTCCCTTTCCTTCCCTTCCCTTCCCTTCCCTTCCCTTCCCTTCCCTTCCCTTCCCTTCCCTTCCCTTTCAGTTTAGTCCAGTGGGACCAAACTATATAAACACAAAGAAATATTTATATTCTGGTCCCACTGGACCAGTTAAGGGAATTATTTTTTCCCAAGGAATGGAAAAAGGGGCACCCTTTGCCTGAGCCTGGACAGGATTTTCCTGTCAGATGTTCCAGGAGTGTCTCAGCTCTGGAACAGGGAATCACTCCCACCCACCTACACCTGCTGTGCCTGGGAGGAACTCCCACCACCTCTGGGAGCAGAACAGCCTCAACTCCTCCCCTCCTCCTTCCCTCAGCCACCAGAGCACTCCCTGCACCTGCCCAACCTCCTCCTCTTGCTGCAGAGAACCCCCAAAATCAGGAACTTGCTGGCAAAGAGCAACTGCCCCTGAGTCCCCCAACAGTCACTTCATGGAATTGCTGAAGGAACTGTAGGGTTTAAATGTCAGGCTTGAGATTTCCCTGATTCTGTGAATTTTAATAAAACAGGAAAAGGAAACAGCTGAGAAAGAAGCCCAAGTTCCTAAGAAAGAAGTGACGTTGTGGGTGAAACTGAGAGGAAATGCTGTTGGGTTTGGGATGAACAGAGAGCCTTAAAGTTAACTCTTTTTGGTTAAAGGAAACATCACTTTGGAAGGGTCAGGCTTGATGTGTCCCAGCCCTCCCCTGGCCCAGCACAAGCACAGCTGAGTGGCAGAGGCAGAGGGCAGAGCAGCAGCACAGCCCAGCAGTGCCACCCACCCAGCAGCTGTGCTGGGGCACAGCACTCAGGGAACACACAGAAACCCAGAATTATTGTCATTCCTTAATGCAAAGGGGCCCAGAACAGCCTTTCTGCAGCACCCCTGGACCCTCAGCAGCTGCAGGACCAGGAGCCCAAGGAAAGTCAAATTTCACCTCTGGATGAACCACAGAACTCTGAGCTGGGAGGGCCCCCAAGGACCACCCAGTCCAACCCTGGCCCTGCACAGACACCTGGAATATCCTGAGCTGGGAGGGCCCCCAAGGACCATCAGTCCAACCCTGGCCCTGCACAGACACCTGGAATATCCTGAGCTGGGAGGGCCCCCAAGGACCACCCAGTCCAACCCTGGCCCTGCACAGACACCTGGAATATCCTGAGCTGGGAGGGACTCCCAAGGACCATCCAGTCCAACCCCTGGCCCTGCACAGACACCTGGAATATCCTGAGCTGGGAGGGACTCCCAAGGACCATCAGTCCCACCCCTGGCCATGCACAGACACCTGGAATATCCTGAGCTGGGAGGGACTCCCAAGGACCACCCAGTCCAACCCTGGCCCTGCACAGACACCTGGAATATCCTGAGCTGGGAGGGACTCCCAAGGACCATCAGTCCCACCCCTGGCCATGCACAGACACCCCAACAATCCCACCCTGTCCCTCAGAGCATCATCCAAACCCTCCTGGAGCTCTGGCAGCCTCGGGGCTGTGCCCACTGCCCTGGGCAGCCTGGTCAGTGCCCACCACCCTCTGGGGCAGAGCCTTTCCCTGAGATCCATCCCAAGCCCCTGGCACAGCTCCAGCCCCTCCCTGGGCCTGTCCCTGCTCACACAGAGCAGAGATGGAGCTGCAGCCCCCGAGGAGTGGCCCCCCAGCCCCTGCTCCAGCTGAGCCAGCCAAGCACCCTCAGCCCGGCCTGGCTTCCCAAAGAGCCTCCCCCTCCCTCCCCTCCCCTTCCCTTCCATCCATCCATCCATCCCATCCCATCCCGTCCTGTCCCGTCCAGTCCCGTCCCACCCACCGGAGCTGTCACACCCCGGGGACTCTCCGGGGGCTCCGGTCACACCGACATGTAAATGGTGCAAAACAAGGGACACAGCCCTGGTGTGGCCCCGGGCTGGGGCAGCCCCAGAGCAGGGAAAGAGAGACCCCCGAGCCAGAGCCAGAGCCAGGGCCCAAACCAGTGCCAGAGCCGGACCCAGCGCCAGCCCCAACCCCAGTGCCAGACTCAGAGACAGCCCCAGCCCCAGCCCCAGCCCCACAGCCCCAGCCCCAGTGCCAGACTCAGCCCCAACCCCAGTGCCAGCCCCAACCCCAGCGCCAGACTCAGAGACAGCCCCAGCCCCACAGCCCCAGCCCCAGTCCCAGTCCCAGCTCCAGTCCCAGCCCCACAGCCCCAGCCCCACAGTCCCAGCCCCAGCCCCAGCCCCAGCCCCAGTGCCAGACTCAGCCCCAGCCCCAGCCCCAGTCCCAGTCCCAGCTCCAGTCCCAGTCCCAGCCCCAGCCCCAGCCCCAGCCCCAGTGCCAGACTCAGCCCCAGCCCCAGCCCCAGCCCCACAGCCCCAGCCCCAGTCCCAGTCCCAGCTCCAGTCCCAGTCCCAGCCCCAGCCCCAGCCCCAGCCCCAGTGCCAGACTCAGCCCCAGCCCCAGCCCCAGCCCCACAGCCCCAGTCCCAGCCCCAGCCCCGCGGCCCGGCCCTGTCCCGGTTTGCCCAGCACGGCCCCGGCGCACCGAGCCGGGATCGGATCGGATCGGATCGGCCGCACAGAGCCCGGACCGGGGGGAAAGGGAGCCCCGAGCGGGGACACGGGGCACGGGCAGGGGGGACACGGGGCAGGGGGCACGGGGGGCACGGGGGTCCCACCGGCACAGGGCGGCGGGGCCGGGGGCGCGGGGCCCGTCCTGGGCAGGGCCGCGGAGCTCGGAGACAGCGGGGCCGGGCCGAGAGGGGCGGCGGGGGCGGCACCGGGGTGGGTACCGGGGGTGGGTGCCCGGGGTGGCTACCGGGGTGGGTGCCCGGCGTGGGTGCCCGGGGTGGGTACCGGGGGTGGGTACCGGGGGTGGGTGCCCGGGGTGGGTACCGGGGTGGGTACCGGGGTGGGTGCCCGGGGTGGGTACCGGGGTGGGTACCGGGGTGGGTGCCCGGGGTGGGTACCGGGGGTGGGTACCGGGGTGGGTGCCCGGGGTGGGTGCCCGGGGTGGGTGCCCGGGGTGGGTACCGGGGGTGGGTACCGGGGGTGGGTGCCCGGGGTGGGTACCGGGGTGGGTGCCCGGGGTGGGTACCGGGGTGGGTGCCGGTGTGTGCCCCGTTAGTGCCCGGTGTGTGCCGGTGTGTTCACAGTGTATTCCCGGTATGTTCCTGGTGTGTTGCCAGTGTATTCCCCGTATTCCCGGTATGTTCCCGGTACGTTCCCGCTGTGTCCCGGTGTGTCCCGGTGTATCCCGGTGTATCCCAGTATGTTCCCGCTGTCTCCCCGCTGTGTCCCGGTGTGTGCCGGTGTGTGCCGGTGTGTTCCAGCCATCTCCCCGCTGTGTCCGGGTGTGTGTCCCGCTGTCTCCCCGCAGTGTCCCGCCGTGTTCCCGCCGTGTCCCGGTGTGTTCCGGGGGTCGCGGCCCGGCCGTACCTGCCCGCGGTCCCTGCGGGGGGCGCAGCGGAAGGGGGGGGGGGCCCGGCAGGGAGCGCAGCGCCCGCGGCCTGCGCCTGGCACCGCCCCCCGGCCGCGCCCATTGGCCGCGCGCGCCGACGCCCTCGCCGCCATTGGCCGCGCGGCCGCTGACGGACAGCGCGTCCGACCAGTGGCGGCGCCGATCGCCGGACAACAAGGAGAACGCGCGCGCTGATTGGCGGGCGCTGCCGCGTGACGGCCCCGCCCACACCGCCGGGCGGGGCGGCCGGGCGGGCTCGCGGCGCTCCACGCGCGTGTCAGCCAATAACGCGCGGCTCTTGGCCGGGACGGCCCGCCCCCGACGCCTATTGGCTGTCCCGAGAACTTCCCGGGTGCTGATTGGCCGCTCGGGATGTCCGTCAGGGCAGTGGGTACGTGCGCAGCCGCACGGGGCGGGGCGGGGGCGCTGCGGCCGCGCTGAGCCAATGGCGGGCCGGGGAGAGAGCGCCCCCTGGCGGGCGGGCGGGCACAGCCGTGATTGGGGGACAGTCATTAGTGGGGGGGACAGTAATTAGTGGGGAACAGCAATGGAAGGGGGGACAGCAATTATTGGGGGGACAGCAGTACCCAGGGGGACAGCAGTGACTGGGCAGGAGAGCACTGGGGGGATGGCAATTATTGGGGGGGACAGTAATTAGTGGGGGGGACAGCAGTGATTGGGGGGGACAGTAATTATGGGGGGGGACAGTAATTAGTGGGGAACAGCAATGGAAGGGGGGACAGCAGTGATTGGGGGGAGAGCACTGGGGAGGACAGTAGTGACTGGGGGGACAGTAATTAGTGGGGGTCAGTAATTAGTGGGGGGACAGCAATGAAAAGGGGGACAGCAGTGATTGGAGGGGACAGTAATTATTGGGGGGACAGCAATTAATGGGGGGACAGCAGTGATTGGGGGGACAATTATTGGGGGGACAATAATTATTAGGGGGACAGCAATTATTGGGGCACAGCAGTGATTGGGGACAGTAATTATTGGGAGGACAATTATTGGGGGAACAGCAGTGATTGGGGACAGCAGTGATTGGGGACAGCAGTGACCAGGGGGGACAGCAGTGATTGGGGACAGCAGTGATTGGGGACAGCAGTGACCAGGGGGACAGCAGTGCCCGGGGGGACAGCAGTGCCCGGGGGGACAGCAGTGATGGGGGACAGCAGTGCCCGGGGGGACAGCAGTGACCAGGGGGACAGCAGTGACCGGGGGGACAGCAGTGCCCAGGGGGACAGCAGTGCCCAGGGGGACAGCAGTGCCCGGGGGGACAGCAGTGACCGGGGGGGGGGGGGGACAGCAGTGCCCAGGGGGACAGCAGTGCCCGGGGGGACAGCAGTGATTGGGGACAGCAGTGCCCGGGGGGACAGCAGTGCCCGGGGAGACAGCAGTGACCGGGGGGGACAGCAGTGACCGGGGGGGACAGCAGTGCCCGGGGGGTCTCTGGGCTCCAGGGGGAACTCAACCTGAGCTCCTGTCCCCGTGTCCTGTTGTCCCCCTGTCCCCTCCTCCTCCAGGGGCCGAGGAGGTGCCACAGGACCCCCCCACACCCCCCTCCAGCATCCCCATCTCCCCCCCAGAGCCTCTTCCCAAACTCTCTGCAGTTCCAGGCCCATGGAAGGCTGCCAGGACAAAGAACGATTAGGGGCACTTGTTAATTTGAGTCCAATTAAGCCCTGCAGAGGATCCATTCCGAGCATTCCCTGGGAATTCCCAAAATAGCAGCAGATCCGGGGTTAGTTTTCTGTAACTTGTCCCGATTCCTTCCCCACAAAATACTTTGTTACCAACGCCAGAATTTCACACCAGAAAGTTCCCCAGAGGGGAGGGGAAGGGAAACAGCTCCCTGTGAGTCCCCTCCGGCCCTGAAATTCCCTCCGGCACCGGAATTCCCTCCGGCACCGGAATTCCCTCCGGCACCGGAATTCCCTCCGGCACCGAAATCCCCTCCGGCACCGAAATCCCCTCCGGCCCCGAAATTCCCTCCTCTCCCAGCCCCGGAGCAGCTCCCTCGAGCTCGGGAATGTTCCAAGGGGGGGCTTCAGAACTTGGGACTTGCAGCTCTTACAATAAAGTGTCTAATTTGCAATCCCATTCTAATTCATGCCAAAACAACCCGACACTTACACGGGGAAACAAAGTTTGTTTTCCAAATAACAACAAAAGCAACAGACTAAGGAAGTCATTGCAGAAATTCTTTCAGTTTAAATACAATTTAAATACTCTTCTCCATTTCACTCCCTCACCTCCAGTTCTTCCCATCACAACACAATAAAAAGTGGAAGGGCATTTTCAGGGCAATGCAAATATCTGAAAGTGTTTAATGTTAACACTGACCTTATAATAAACTTATTTTAAAGAGGGCAGGTGGTGCTGCTGCTGAATTTCACAATGTTTGTTTTCAACCCCTTCATCTTTTCTTCCTTTCCTTCCTCTGCATTTGTGCAAAGCTCAAGGGGTGAATTTATTGCTGTGGTTTGATGGAGATGCTCCCACCAGTTCCTGTAACACCCCAAGAGGAAGCACAAGTTGGCACTTCCAACCATTTGGAGGTTTATTCATTAATTGTGCAAACAGTTCCATTGCCAGTTGACACCTGGGATTGAGGGCAGTGGAATGTGATGTAAGTTTGGAAAGATTTGGTGAATCTTTGGGGTTTAGGCTGAACTCAACATGTGCCTTTCAGTGGTGCCTCAAAGCAAAGATGTTCAAGAATCAAATGAGAATTTTCCAAATTTGCAGTGAAAAGTCATGATGGAAATCACAGCCCTTAGAAAAGTAAAGTCTTTGTTTACTGGGACAGAAATACAAATTCCTGCTCAAGCAACTACATCTGGAAACCTCCTTTGGACCAAAGAGTCAAAGGGAAACAGTCAACATTTGATTTGAAAAGTTATTTATTTTGAGAACTTCAATTTGCACATTATACAAAAATTTGACAAATTCAGCAAAAAAATCTATAAAATGCTGGGGGTGGGGAGGGTCCCTAACATATTAACATAATAATTTTCCAAAGGGTAAGAGTTAAGAAAACCAAAAATAGGCACATTTGTTCCAGTCTGTCTGCAGTAAAACGTGATTAAAAACATCCCTGTCTTGTTGAGGTATCAAACTGCAAACTTTGGTAATGGTACAAAGATACAAAGGGAGCCTTCTCAGGGGCAGGGCCAATACAAAAGGGTTCATTCAAAAGCCAGAATTGGTTATTTTTCATTTCCAGGTAGAAATGCAGTGAAACAAAGCAAAAAAAAAAAAACCTCAACACACCTACGGTCTGGTCTAGGAAACCTGATCCTGGCAAATCCACACTGGTCACACACAGCTACAGCTCCACAGGCCTGGCTGGCAGGGGAAACAATCAGTGCTTATGAGAAAGGATCTGTGTGGTGATTCAGAGCCCAGTCTTCCAGCAAAGGACAGAAGGCACTTAAGAATGGCTTTAGGGTACTCCACAATGGCATTTTGGGACAGAGGACAGCACTTGGCTGAACAAATCCTTCCCTCCAACGAGTCCACTGAGGTAGAACTTCATATTGCTCCAAGCACTTGGCTCTAAGCAAGCAGCTTTATGATTTTGATATACAAAATTAGCAGGAAATGGCTTTTTATCAAAAGTATAAAACCCAGTTCTTAGAAAAAAATAGCAAAAACCCACTTGTACTACAAAGCCAGGAACCATCTTGGACAAATTGAGTATCAAAATGCTGCCAAGGTGATGCAAAGTCTACCTTGATGGCCAAATCCCCAGACAGTGAAGATTGTTCAAGCAACCAAGCCATTTTTGGAATAAAAAAATAAAAACAAAGGGGGCATGGGGGGCACTCTGAGAACTTTCCTCATCATTAGCAGCCTCACCAGAAGCACTTTCAGTCCATTAATCACAAATAATTCTGTGCTGATGAATGGCAGGTTTGAGGGGAGGAAAACCAATGCAAAACTCAACATTTGAAACAAAACCAAAACCCACAAACATACAAAAAGGATAGTCCTTGGAGTTCAGAGGTTTTTAGAAACAAGGCAGACTTACAACCTTCTGAGGGGTCTGGGAGAACACAGACTACTGATTTTTTCTCCTTTAAATTAAGCCCAGGTGGGTGTGAGCCCGGGCAGGGGAAGTGCTTTGGGATCACCGGCCGTTGCCGTAGCCGGGGAAGAGCTGGGCCAGCACGGCCTGCAGGGCCTCGTTCACCTCCATGCCGTAGGCCCGGCCCAGCTCGTAGCGGCACGCGGGGCAGCTGAACACGGCGGCACGGAACGACCTGTCCAGGCAGTCCTGGGGACACAACGGGCACCCGTCAGGCCAGGGGGGCTCCAGGCTCTCAGCTGGCAAAGGCCAAGGGGCACAGAAACCCCCTCTGCTCCTCCATGACGTGCAGCTCAGTGGAGCATTCCCCGGGGACAGTGTCCCAACAGGACCGTGGGATCCCAGAGCAGGGTTGGGTTGGGAGGGACCTTAAAGGTCCCAGAGCAGGGTTGGGTTGGGAGGGATCTTAAGGGTCCCAGAGCATGGTTGGGTTGGGAGGGACCTTAAAGGTCCCAGAGCATGGTTGGGATGGAAGGAACCTTAAAGGTCCCAGAGCAGGGTTGGGTTGGAAGGGACCTTAAAGGTCCCAGAGCATGGTTGGGTTGGGAGGGACCTTAAAGGTCCCAGAGCAGGGTTGGGTTGGGAGGGACCTTAAAGGTCCCAGAGCAGGGTTGGGTTGGAAGGGACCTTAAAGGTCCCAGAGCATGGTTGGGTTGGGAGGGATCTTAAAGATCCCAGAGCAGGGTTGGGTTGGGAGGGACCTTAAAGATCCCAGAGCATGGTAGGGTTGGGAGGGATCTTAAAGATCCCAGAGCAGGGTTGGGTTGGGAGGGATCTTAAGGGTCCCAGAGCATGGCTGGGTTGGAAGGGACCTTAAAGATCCCAGAGCATAGTTGGGATGGAAGGAACCTTAAAGATCCCAGAGCATGGTTGGGTTGGGAGGAACCTTAAAGATCCCAGAGCATGGTAGGGTTGGGAGGGACCTTAAAGGTCCCAGAGCATGGTTGGGTTGGGAGGGACCTTAAAGGTCCCAGAGCATGGTTGGGTTGGGAGGGACCTTAAAGATCCCAGAGCAGGGTTGGGTTGGGAGGGACCTTAAAGGTCCCAGAGCATGGTTGGGTTGGGAGGGACCTTAAAGGTCCCAGAGCATGGTTGGGTTGGGAGGGACCTTAAAGCCCACCCAGTGCCATCCCTGCCCTGGGCAGGAACACCTCCCACTGTCCCAGGGGGCTCCAACCTGGCCTGGGACACTCCCAGGGCTGGGGCAGCCACAGCTTCTCTGCCCAACCTGTGCCAGGCCTTGCCCACCCTCCTAGGGAGGAATTCCTTTCCAATATCCCACCTATCCCAGCCCTCTGTCCATGGGAAGCCATTCCCTGTGTCCTGTCCCTCCATTCCTTGTCCCCAGTCCCTCTCCAGCTCTCCTGGAGCCCCTTTGGACTCTGGAAGGGGCTCTCAGGTCTCCCTGGAGCCTTCCCTTCTCCAGCCTGGCCTTGGGCACTCCCAGGGCTGGGGCAGCCACAGCTTGTCTGGGTGCCTGTGCCAGAGCCTGCCCACCCTCCCAGGGAGGGATTCCACCCCAATATCCCATCTATCCCTTCTCCCTGGCCATGGGAAGCCATTCCCCCTTGTCCTGGCACTACATGCCTTGCCTAAAGTCCCTCTAAACCTGAGCACTGCTAAAGGACTAAGCCCTGGCAGAACTGCCAAGCCCAGCCAGCCCTGCCCAGCAGGCCAGGCCCTCACCTTGCACACGTTGTGCTGGCACACGGTGGTGACCGGACGGAACACGAGCTCCTGGCAGCAGATGCACAGAAAGGCCTCCTCCACCTTGCTGAGAAATTTCTGCAAAGACAACACTGCAATCAACTCACTGCTCCTGCCCTCTGAAAGAGGCACAAAACCAACCCAAACCCCACCCCACACCAAATGCAAGGGATTACTCTGCTCATAGACAGTTTTGCTACAAATCTTGCCATGTAAAAACAGTCATGTTAAACATATAGGGGATGTCTGTACTAAATAAAACCATTGTAGGTCTGAGGCTGTTTCCTTCATGCAGCCAAGAGCTTTGTGTCCAGGGACAGAACAATTCCAGTTGTCCCTTTATTTCTGGGAATCAAAAGCAGGACATACTGGTCCGTCCTTGAGGGCCTCTAGTACTTCATTCCACAGCTTTTCATTGGCCTCATCACTTTTTATGAGAGATTTTTGCTCAGCTGTCAGCTTGTATGGCTCAACTTTAGTTTTCTTTGGAGTCCCTGCTGGAGAGGGCACGAGTTCTTCCTCCACACCTGACAGAAAACACAATAATTTTTTGAACAACCAAATGAAAAACCACCAGAAAAGAGGAACTAAATAAAATGCACAAAAACCTACAAGGCTTTCTATATCCACTTGCCTACTCCACAAACCTGCTGATTTCCTTTTCCTGTTTCCTTTCCTCGGCGTATCAAAGTCATCATCTCCATTATTTTCTTTTTCCTTATTTGCAACAGCTTCCAAATATCCTTCAGGATACTAAAAGGAAAAAAACAAAGAGCATCCAATGCAGACACACCAGTTCAGACTTAACAGATGAATACAGGCCCAAGACTGACCTCTGGAGAACTGCTCCAGGGGCAGTTTTAACCTATTTTATGCAAGAGATCCCTGTTCTTCTTGAAGAACTTATGCAGACTGTAGAAATTCTATTAAAAAATGAGGTTTGTCCTTTTAGCCTCCTGATGTATAAAGAAAACAAACAACTTGCAAGACTGGAAGCACTTGCATCCCCCTCAGTCTCAACTGTTACATAAGGATCATCCTCAATAAGTAGCAGAAAAATTCCTCCTGTCCACCAAGTTCAGTGTCCAAGTGATGTCCCAGGGGAGTACCTGCATTGTTAGGCCAAGCTTTTTCATCCTGTCCTTTCCCTCTTTGGTCCAAGGAGCAGGTTCTTCATCATCCCTCCTGAGCAGGTAACGCCACACCAAGAATCCAGATTTCCCTGTCTCGGGCCAGTATTTCACAACCTGGAAAGTCAGAGAAGAAAGCACAGCACCCTGTAGGACCCACCCCTTGGCCAGATGCTCCTTTGCTCACTCACTCAGGCAGCTCCAGCCCTCCTTACCTTGTATATGCCATCGTATCTGTTCCCCTCCTCGGGGGCGTACTTGCTGTGCTTGCCGCCCTTGACGTTCCTCACCACCCGGACGGGCTTCCCGGCCCGCCAGTCCTTGGCCTCGGCCCCGTGTTTGTCGTTGATGGGGGCACTGCAGTTCAGAGCCAGAGCTCTGCAACACACACCACCAGCTCAGTGCACTCACCAGTTTGCCTTAAACCCCTGCCCTTTCCTGTGCCCTGTGTAACACTCTGCAACAGGCACTGCACCTCCTGGTGGGGGGCACAGTTTAAATGTGCTCAGGACTCATGACATGACCCTCGTGCAACAGCACAGCCCACCCCTCCACTCCAGTCAGAATCACAGAATCACAGACTATTCTGAGTTGGAAGGGACCCACAACGATCATTGAGCCCAACTCTTAAGTCAGTGGCCCACAGAGGGGATTGAACCCATGACCTTGGCATTGTTGCAACCAAGATTTTTAACCAACTGAGCTAATCTCAGGGTTCATGGTTACTTTTAAGCTTACATAAGATCAGGTCTCCCAGGGGCTGCAAAAGCCTCCAGGAGAGAGCATGAGAACTCCTACACCAACTTGCTACTCTGTTACCCAAGTTTCAGCCACTGTGACATGTGACACAACACCATTTACAGCTCTGTTCCATTAAAGTGCACTGAGAGAATCCCTTCACTGCCCAACCGATCTGCAGCCCACAGCACAGTCCAGACCCAATTCTGACAGTCTGCCCTTGGATACAGACAGGCCAAACAACTCCCCGTGGTGTCAGCCTGCCAGGCACATGGTTAGAATGGGGCACAAGTGTTGCCAACCTGTTCATGTTGGTGAGTTTTTGATCACAGGACTGTTCCGCCGTGCGCTTGTTCCCAGAGAGGTCCCGCCCTCCACTGCCTGTGTATGTGAAGGAATTTCCATGGTCCTGAAATGTGCAGGGATGGGTTTGGCACATTCACAAAAATAATAAAAGCAGAAGAGCAAATTCAAGTGGGTTTAGCAGGGTATTGTCAAAAAATGGAAAGATGCTTCCTGTGCTTAAGGTCCCAGATTCAGTCTATGGTTCCCCCTGGGACTCCCAGAGTGAGGGTGACAGTTGTCAGGGTGACAACTGTTGTCTTGTCCCACTCCTGAGCAGTGCCAAGGATCTCTGGGCAGCACGTGGCTCACCCAGGATCTGCTGGAAATGAGTATCTGACAGCACAGACCAGGAGACTGCTCAAAGTGAGGGTGCCATGGAGACCCTGAAAAGGCAGCTAAGGATTCTGAGATTAAAAGCTGAAATAGGGATTATAGAATCATAGAATGGATTGGGTTGGAAAACACCTTCGAGATCAGCAAGTCCAACCCTTGATCCAACCCCACTGTGAGCCAACCCCACTGTGATCCAACCCAACCCCACTGTGATCCAACCCTTGATCCAACCCCACTGTGATCACCAGCCCAGGGCACTGCGTGCCCTGGGCTGGTGATCACAGTAGGGTTGGATCAAGACATGGTGGATTCTCACTCAGTGCCACATCCATAGAATCACAGAATGGATTGGGTTGGAAAAGCCCTCTGAGATCATCAAGTCCAGCCCTTGGTCCAACTCCAGTCCCTTTACCAGATCATGGCACTCAGTGCCACAGCCAAGCTCAGTTGAAAAACCTCCAGGGATGGGGAATCCACCCCCTCTCTGGGCAGCCCATTCCAATCCCTGAGCACTCTCTCTGGAAAGGATTTTTTCTGATAACAAACTTAGTTTCAGTGTTGCTCAAGTCAGTACCTATTACTGTAGTTTTTCCATGCCTAATTTTCTTCTGAAGAAAATAAGCAAAGATGGGCCTGATGTGGAATATAAAAGTGTCCTGGGTTGAGCTGGCAAAACACCAACTGTCCAGGACAGAGTGAAAGGGTTCCTCCTCCCCCCAACCAGCTAAGGGAAAAAAGTAGAGGGAGAGGAAGAAAAAAATCCCCTCAAAGCAGGTTTATGCTGAAACTAACTACATGTATTTATACAGAAAAGAGGAAAATTAGAGAAAACCACAATATAGCACACACTTACACAAGTTACATATATATAACAAGGAATAACTTCCCACTCCCCAGTTAATACAAAGCAAAGTCTATTACACCAGATCTGTAAGTACTCTAAGAGACACATAGCAAGAAACAGAAAGAGTAACAACAAAAATGTTTCTACTTCCCTGAATGCAAACAAAATGCAAGCAGAGGCAGCAGGGGCAGAGCAAGTCCTGCTCCAAGACAAAAGCTGGATCACGTCCAGCCTGTACCTCAGCCATGGCAGAACTGACCAAGCCACTCCCACACACTGGATTTTACACCCTTTGAGATGATGTAGTGTGGTATGGAATACAAGATTATTGGCTGGAAGAGGTCAGCTGTGAGCCAGCTCAGCCCAGCTTAAATCAGCTGGCAATCCCAGGCCTAGCTGAACTTTAAAACCTAAGTTTAGGCCCACCTGACTAAACCCATACCAAAAAGGTAACTAAGGCCAAGTCTTTAACAAGTTAGTTTGGTTCTGGGCAGAAATAAAGAAGCTTCACTTACTATGTCATCCTCATAGCCCCCAGACAGCACCAAGGAGTAGGCGCCGTCGTTGCTGCGGCCGTGAATTCCCGCCACGTGGGGCCGGTGCACGCCGGCCTCGCTCACCTGCAACACACACCGGGCTGGCACCTGGCACAGCTGGGCCAAAACCCCCTCACCACTGTCCTCCAGAAAGCTCCCAGGGAGAGGAAAGGAAAGTAAAAAATAAGGCATTGGATATTTCAGTCAATTGAACACGCGGTTGGGTGAAGGGAATTTAGAAATTTGGGTCTTTCTTAGATTGCTTATTAAAAAGCTTCAGGGATTTACAAATAATACAGATATCAAATGTTTGTATAAAGGGATTGGTTTGGAAAGACTTGTAATAGCAATGAAAACAAGATCAGTGCTTTTTAGTTCCCCAACTTCCTAACAGGATGAGAAACCCTCTTTTTAACATATGTAGATATTTGAGAGACCCTTTCCAGGGGAACACTTGGAAAAACCACAGATCTCAAGGACAAACTCCTGCAAACAAATATATTTGCTTTGTGTTTTTGAGTTACCAAAAAGAGCACTAAAGAAAAATAAATCAGCACTTGCTAGGCCTGGACAATGCAGCATTAGTTATGGAACACTTGATCCAGACAAAGCCAGAATTCTTTCCCTCCTGCACTTCCATACCCAGTGACACACTCTGAGATTAACTGTTTCTTGTAAGAGCTGGATCATTCCCAGTTTTCCCTACAGTGGGTCAGGCTGGGATTCAGCTTCATACCTGAACTCTGAACTTCCACATGGTGCCAACAGGAATGCCAGGAATTGGGCCATAGTGGTTCGAGGGGACAATGGTGCATTGCTTGGTGCGACCAACACACGCCATGCCCTGGTGCAAAGAGAACACCCATCAGCCAGGAGTGCAGAGGAACCAACACACACAGCTCTGCAGAGTAAAGCAGCTCTCAACTGACCTTGCCCCAGTCTCTCTGTGAGGATGAGTTGGCAGAGGCCATCTTTTGTTTCTTTTTACTTTCTTTTAATTTCTCTCCTGCTGAAACCACTTCACTTGCATCATTTCGACACTCGGGGCAATACCTAAAGTCAAGGAAAATTAACAAGTAGCAAAGCCTCAAATTAAAAGAGAATTTCCCCCAAACATACTGAGTTATGTTACAATTTTCACATGTGAAATTAGAAAGGACACAGAAACACTCTCATAGTGGAATTAGACCTGCCCCAGTTACTGTCCAAGCACCATCTCCTAAGCCAGTGCAGACATGCCAGGAAAAGACCAGCATCATAAAATCATTGTATAAAATGCTGAAGGAATAAAACCATATTTCACTGTCTACAGGTATATTGAAAGATGTATATCACTGTATGTATTTCATATACAAACCAGCATCTATCACCAGCCTGATCTGATGGTGTGGCCTGGGGACTGCCTGTAATGACTCATAAAAACCACTGCAAAGTGAAGCCTCCTGGTATCACATTTTCATTTGGGATTTGGAAGGGACCTCAGAGCTCATCTCATCCCACCCCTGCCATGGGCAGGGACACCTCCCACCTGCCCAGGTTGCTCCAAGTCCTGTCCAGCCTGCCCTGGGACACTCCCAGGGATGGGGCAGCCACAGCTGCTCTGGGCACCTGTGCCAGGGCCTGCCCACCCTCACAGGGAAGGATTCCTTCTCCATCTGATCTTAGGCAGATACAAACAGGTATCCAGATCCCAAAACTAGGAAAAGAAGCTGCAAACCACTGGCTTAAAACCTACTCTCATAAGCTCAAGAAAAGCTAAGAAGTCCTACCAAAAAAACCCAAAACACACAAACACCTGTGCAGTCACAATATTGCCACTGAAGGGCAGCCTCAAGCCCCAGACCTCCCTTGCTGCTTCTAATTAGCACATTCTCAGGACTTACCAATCCTCATCATCTGGAATGCTGCTAAGGGGAGGGTTGAGGCAGTAGATGTGGAAAGCCATGTCACACTCATCACACATGAGCTGTTTGTCTGGATCTTGTTTCCCTCCACAGATGTAACAAGCACAGACTCTGCAGGTCTTGTTCGGGTTATCCTTGCAGGCTTTACACACAGGTCCACTCTGTCCTGTGGGCACAAATCACTCAGAAAGTGCCAACATCCAACAGAAATGGTTGGAGGAGGCACAACTAAATGCATCTTGAGGCTCTTAGACCCTTGATGCTCACACAGACAATCAGCAGAACATCACAGGGTAGCAGAGACATGTAAGAACTACACAAGACTCACGTTTTGGTGTCCCAGAACTGATGGGGGAAGCAGTGCCTGGTTCCTCAATTTTATAGATTTCATCCACTAATGTAATGGTGCAGTCATTCAAGGAGTCACCAGCTTCCCTGTGAGGAGTTGGGAAAAGTGAGAGATCAGACTTTGAAAGTATCCCCCAGCATGAATTCACAGCTGTGCATGAACCAGACTGGTCTGGTACTAAAAATCAAATCATTTTTATGCAATTAGAGGGTATCCCCTTTGGTCTCAGTGAGATTCCAAGCACTTAGAGCATTCCAACTATCACTAGTGACTGTTCTGCCTCTCCCCAAATACATTTCAGAGTAATTCTTCTTGTATTTTATAGTTAAAAAGACAAAATCCCTGTGGTGAGAGAAAAAAGGAGAATTCTGGCAACCCTGTGAAAATTATCTGAAACTTAAAACAATTAAACCTTTTTTTCCCTGAAGTTGAAAGTCTGCAGGAAAGAACTGGAGTAACTTGCCACCATCTTTACAAAATGAGAGTTCATTCTACATTATCATATCTCCACAAAATACTACACTGCAGTGTTTGTAAAGCCATAATGGATAATTAACACATCTACAATTCTTTGCTTTGTAGTGAATAAGGGACTTCCCATCCTCTGAGCATCAAGTGAATCCATGGATCCTCTGGGATTCCTTAAAGTGTCCAGTTCCTCAGTGGAGTTAAACAAAACTGCAGCAGGGAGAAGTCAATTACCCAGAAAGGACAGGTCATTTCTCAGCTTTCCCCAGCACTTCTGTTGCACCATTTCTTTCACCAGACTCACTCAGACCTCACTAAAGCTTAAGAAGGGCTGGGGAATTTATTTACTCCACATCATGGATTTGCTTACCCGAGCAGTATCTTTGCATTGATCTCCCTGGTGGTTTTTGTTTCCCTTTTCTGCAGGATCTCAGCATCGTACCAGAAGCCTCTCTCCTTTGGTTCATCAGGGTTGTAGTTGACCATCACCACCTGCCCCACTTCCAGCTGGTGCCACTTCAGCACCGTCCGTGCCCGAGTCCGCACGTTACTGGAGCTCATCTGCACCACCCCACTCTCTGGGTAACTGGGAGGGAGCAGGAGGGACAGGGAGGGGAAACCACACTCAACATCAGCTTGGTAAGGGAGAGACTTTACCCAGACAGGTCAATTTTGCTGTGCAACACAAGAATAAAAACTCCTCCTCCCCCCCAGATACATCCAGAACCAACCACTGCAACACAGCCACAGCCAACCCTTCCGACACAGCCACAGCCAACCCTTCCGACACAGCCACAGCCACAGCCAACCCTTCCAACACAGCCACAGCCACAACCAACCATTTCAACATTGCTACTGATGCATCCTGTTTAACTCTTGGGTAACAGCACTTCACATTTCCAAAGCCACGATTCCAGCCCCCTGGAACTCCAACTGTAGCACAGCCTGACACTTACCAGGGTTTAGTGCCATAATAACTGTCCTACCTTGTGGATCTCTACCCTAGAACCCCCCATCAACATCATGACAAAAAAAGGCTTCATTAGCCAAGCAGGCAGCCAGACTCACTCGTCATATTTCACATGATATATCACATCTTCCTCAGGGACTGCTGTGGGCGGGTCAGGGGCTGTGCATCTGTCAGCTGCTTCTCGGGGAGGTTTCTTCCTGGTTACACTGACAACCGTGGCCTCAAACCAGGCCCCCATGGCCGTGTCCCGGGCGTCCACCAGGTCATTGATCTGCCAGAGCAACGAACGCAGCTCATCAAAATGCATTTTCAAACTATTCCCTTCCCAAACCACCTGATGACTTCACCACCTCAAGAATTTCACCAGTATCAAGATATTTAGCAGATCATCCCAAAAATGAAATTTCCTTTGCATTCTTTACCCCTTTGTGCAGCCCTGCAGTGTGCTCAGTTCAATGCATTTTACACCACCACACACACAACCAGCCTCCTCAGCAAGCACAAACCATTCTTGGTTAGTCTGTAACAGACTTTCGAAGTGTCTTGCTCATAGTCTGGCAAAGACATCACCAGATTTGTAATAAAATCCATTGAAACAGATGAGTAAAATGGCTCTGAACAGCTGCTTGAGATTTTCTTTTGTTCATTCAACAAAGTTTCAGCTTTGACAAATATGGTGACTCCAAGCAAAAATATTGGGAAAATTTTTAAAACCAAACCAGGCACTCTGAATGCCTTTTTTTTAATCAATTAATGTATTGTAGCTTTAGTTCAAAGGATATAATGAAAAAATGAAGTATTTTGACGTACAACATGCAGCATTTAATTGGTTTGTGGGCTGGTTGGTATTCTTGTCTTTGTTGTTGGAGGGTTTAAGAAGCAAAAAATGGAACTACCCACACAATTGGGGTATAAAAGCCTTTCAGAAACTCTCAAGCACAGAGGAACAATCCCCTGGCAAGGGGAGGCTCTGAGGAGCCCAGCGTGCCGATGCTCACCTTGTAGAGGCCGAAGCAGGGCTGGTCGGCCGGGCCAGGCTGCCCCTCCAGGTCCAGGCCACCCTCCCCGTTGTGGGAACCCTTGTCCGAGTCGCCGTGGCCGGAGCCGCAGCCCGAGTCGGTGTCCGAGAGCTCGGGGTCGCGGTCCCGGCCCGGGCTCTGCCGCACCAGCAGCTGCACGATGTCGTTCAGCCCCACGCTGTAATCGAAAAGGGAGTGACCGTCCTCCATCTGCAGAGAGCACCAAACCACCGGTTATTCCCTGCCCTGCCCTGCCCTAAGGGAGTGACCGTCCTCCATCTGCAGAGAGCACCAAACCACCGGTTATTCCCTGCCCTGCCCTGCCCTAAGGGAGTGACCGTCCTCCATCTGCAGAGAGCACCAAACCACCGGTTATTCCCTGCCCTGCCCTAAGGGAGTGACCATCCTCCATCTGCAGAGAGCACCAAACCACCGGTTATTCCCTGCCCTGCCCTGCCCTGCCAAAGGGAGTGACCGTCCTCCATCTGCAGAGAGCACCAGAGCTCTGGTTATTCCCTGCCCTGCCCAAAGGGAGTGACCATCCTCCATCTGCAGAGAGCACCAAACCACCGGTTATTCCCTGCCCTGCCCAAAGGGAGTGACCATCCTCCATCTGCAGGGAGCACCAGAGCTCTGGTTATTCCCTTCCCTGCCCTGCCCTGCCCAAAGGGAGTGACCATCCTCCATCTGCAGAGAGCACCAAACCACCGGTTATTCCCTGCCCTGCCCTGCCAAAGGGAGTGACCATCCTCCATCTGCAGAGAGCACCAAACCACCGGTTATTCCCTGCCCTGCCCTGCCCTGCCAAAGGGAGTGACCGTCCTCCATCTGCAGAGAGCACCAAACCACCGGTTATTCCCTGCCCTGCCCTGCCCAAAGGGAGTGACCCTCCTCCATCTGCAGAGAGCACCAGAGCTCTGGTTATTCCCTGCCCTGCCCTGCCCTGCCCAAAGGGAGTGACCCTCCTCCATCTGCAGAGAGCACCAAACCACCGGTTATTCCCTGCCCTGCCCTGCCCAAAGGGAGTGACCATCGTCCATCTGCAGGGAGCACCAGAGCTCTGGTTATTCCCTGCCCTGCCCAAAGGGAGTGACCATCCTCCATCTGCAGAGAGCTCCAAACCTCTGGTTATTCCCTGCCCTGCCCAAAGGGAGTGACCATCCTCCATCTGCAGAGAGCACCAAGCTCTGGTTATTCCCTGTCCTCTCCAAGGGGAGTGACCATCCTCCATCTGCAGAGAGCACCAGAGCTCTGGTTATTCCCTGCCCTGCCCTGCCCAAAGGGAGTGACCGTCCTCCATCTGCAGAGAGCACCAGAGCTCTGGTTATTCCCTTCCCTGCCCTGCCCAAAGGGAGTGACCATCGTCCATCTGCAGGGAGCACCAGAGCTCTGGTTATTCCCTGCCCTGCCCAAAGGGAGTGACCATCGTCCATCTGCAGGGAGCTCCAGAGCTCTGGTTATTCCCTGCCCTGCCCAAAGGGAGTGACCATCGTCCATCTGCAGGGAGCACCAGAGCTCTGGTTATTCCCTGCCCTGCCCTGCCCTGCCCTGCCCTGCCCAAAGGGAGTGACCTCCTCCATCTGCAGGGAGCACCAGAGCTCTGGTTATTCCCTGCCCTGCCCTGCCCTGCCCTGCCCAAAGGGAGTGACCTCCTCCATCTGCAGGGAGCACCAAGCTCTGGTTATTCCCTGCCCTGCCCAAAGGGAGTGACCTCCTCCATCTGCAGGGAGCACCAAGCTCTGGTTATTCCCTGCACGGCCCGCCCGGCTCCGGCGCCATCGCGCCAACAAAGGCCACGTGGCTCCGACACCATGAACAGAAACTCACCGGGCACTTCCTCACCAGCACCACTACTGGTACCTTGTTATCCTTACTACATTATTACTGTTTTTCTTACTTTATTCCAGGACCCCACAGCCACAAGAATGATGTTTCTGTGCTCTTGTGACTTGTGACCAGACTAAGGCACAGTCACTCAGAGACTTGCCAAGTTTTGCAGCACATTCTCTGGAAATATCAATTCTGGGAAGAAGAACTTAAAGAACTACAAATCCCCAACTCCCATCAGGATTTGAAGATAGTTCCACGTTACCTACTAACTCAAAAAGAAATTGTTTCTTCATTCAGACACATCCTGAAGGCTGACACAGACTGGTCTTTATGTTGTAACTGTGTCTGATCCAGACTATTGTTACACCATCTCCACTAATTGTGGCTTTGAGTAGAAGCCAAAGACTTAATCACCCACTTTTCTCAGAGCAAACACACAATTTTTCCATTGAAAGTAAAATCAAAAAAGACCCAATTCAACTTGAAACTCCCCAATCTCTCTTTAACGTAGCCAGACATGTCCTAATTTCAGAACCTCTCTAATTCTAAGAGTTTGTTTGGCAAGTCAGGCACCAAACACGTCAAACCAAGACTCTGCCCCTGCACAAAGAGAAGTCCAGAGGCACAAATAGGTCTCTCAGTCACCTCTAAGAGCTCTGAGGAGCACAACCCCTTCAGGGTTAACATGCAGGAGTGGAGCCCGTGGAGCAGTCAGAAGTTCAGACAAGCTTCCCCACATATTTAAGGTCTGACTAAGAAATTATACAGGAAATGATCGTCCCCTTCCAGCTCAAACCACGAGAAAAAGCAATCCCTGGAGCTTTGTTCTCTATCAGGGGGAAGCAGAGCAAAACCACAAGAATTTACACTTCACAGGAATCACTCTGATAATTCAATTCTGATTTATGGCATCAAATGCCTATGGAACAATCCCTGGAAATCTGAGTGCACAGGAAGCCATCGGGGCTTTTGCTGCTTCAGGGATGAAAACTCCTCGAGCTGCACAAAAACACACAAGAAATGGGTTGGTGCTTCTTAACCAAGAGACGTGTCACAAACAGGGGAACAACAGCACAGGACAGGAGAGACAACAGGTGCAAAGTGAAATGGGAGAGCAGACACAGGAATGGGACAGGAAACCACAGGGAGCTCAAGGGACACGGCAAAGCAGCGCCAGAGACTGAAGGGAAACCTCAACAGAGACGGCTTTTAACTGACAACTTATTTTCTAACAAATTTTAGTAAGAAATTGAACGTTTCCAGGGATTCCAAAAGCCTGAGAGAGCACAGTGAGCACAGCAGAAATGAGGACTAAGAGAGGCTGGGTAAATGTTTCTGCCTGGACTAAGAACTGCTGCACAAGGAGGGATTATCTTGGCAGGGTAAGTGAATCCTGACTGAAAACTCGTAGTGAAAATCTGTGTATCTGCACGGACTTGAGGGCCAGGCTGACAGGTGGCACCTACCCCGGACAAAGCCCCCTTATCACCGAATTTACAACACAAACAGGTAATTACTGCACCCAAATCCACACTGACCCAACAGAACGGTGGGTTAAACCCACCAGTCCTTCAGAGATGTTACACCCCCTAAAACCTTCTTTCTGTAGTGCAACTGGTACCTGAGCTCGTTAAATTAAAGCTAATCCAGGTGTATTCCCACCTGGAATTAATGACAACACAGTTACCACCTCCAGCCCGCCTGAAATGGAGGGAAAGGGGGGAAAAACAACTCAAAGGAATTGTCCATCTCCAGCCAACTCACTGTTCTTACTGAAATTAAACCCTTTGATCGACCAAGCACCAGTTCAGAAGTTTCTCGAGCACGAAGCTGTTGCAGCACAGCATTAAACTATCTGAAAACAGTTTCAGTTAATTTTAATGGTACTATTTAACTCCCAAGGAGGCAAACAGTGGGACAACAGCGAGCACAAAGAGTGCTGAGGACAGAACACACCCCTGAGCTGCTCAGGCGTCCTGTGCCCAACGAGAGTTTGATGTCAGAGCTGAAGAACTTCAACATCACCAGCTGCTTCCCCAACTTACTCAGAAAAATGGGATCTTTACGGCAAAGCTCCCGAGCCTCAAAGGCTTTAAGCACTTCAAAGACCACAAAAAGCCCCGGCAATTTTCAAGGGGATGTCAAGGCAGAAAAGCAACACATTCGAGGGAAAACAAGAAGGAAAAAAAGCAACACATTCGAGGGAAAACAAGAAGGAAAAAAAGCAACACATTCGAGGGAAAACAAGAAGGAAAAAAAGCAACACATTCGAGGGAAAACAAGAAGGAAAAAAAGCAACACATTCGAGGGAAAACAAGAAGGAAAAAAAGCAACACATTCGAGGGAAAACAAGAAGGAAAAAGTACAGAATGAAGCCCTCTCAGTGCAAACCCACGCGGCATCACCAGATGGCAGCAGAACACCCCATTTCCACGCCATGGCAAAGAAATCAATCAAAAATAAATAAACCAAACGTAAGTAAATATATTCATTCAAAATACATCGATTAAAATGGAATAAATTAAATAAGAATAAATAACTGAAAGTAAATACATGAAGTAATGGTTAATTAATTATTTTTTCAAAGTAAGACAACTCAAACTAACAAAAAGCAAACGGGGAGCCCAGGGCAGCGCGGGCGGTGTCGTGTCCCGCGCTGTCAGTACCTGCTTGCCGCGGTAGAAGAGCCGCTGGCGCGGGGGCTCCACGGCGAACACTTCGTGTATCCGCAGCCGCAGCTCCTCCACCTTGGTCAGCTTGGACAGCGAGTCCACGCGGCGCGTCTCGCGGCCGTCCATGGTGCGCACCTGGATCCACATGGCGGGGGCTGCGCGGGGGCCGGGGGGAGGTGAGCGGGGGCCGGGAGGTGAGCGGGGGCCGGGAGGTGAGCGGGGGCCGGGAGGTGAGCGGGGGCCGGGAGGTGAGCGGGGGCCGGGAGGGGATGAAGGACCCGGACTGAAGGACCGGGAAAGGGTTGAAGGGTCAGGAGGAGATGAGGGGCCGAGACCGAGTGCGGGGCTGGGAATGATGGTCCGGGAGGGGATGCAGGGCCCGGACTGAGGGGATGCAGGGCCGGGAATGAGGGCCCGGACTGAGGGGATGCAGGGCCGGGAATGAGGTGATAAAGGGCCGGGAATGAGGTGATAAAGGGCCGGGAATGAAGGGCCGGGAATGAGGTGATAAAGGGCCCGGAATGAATGGCCCGGAATGAGGGGCCAGGAGGGGGTGAAGGGCCCGGACTGAGGGGATGCAGGGCCGGGAATGAGGGCCCGGACTGAGGGGTCAGGAGGGGATGCAGGTCCCGGACTGAGGGGCCAGGAGGGGATAAAGGGCCCGGAATGAAGGGCCGGGACTGAGGGGATGAAGGGCCCGGACTGAGGGGATGAAGGGCCGGGAATGAGGGCCCGGACTGAGGGGATGCAGGGCCCGGACTGAGGGGCCAGGAGGGGATGCAGGGCCCGGACTGAGGGGCCGGGAGGGGATGAAGGGCCCGGACTGAGGGGATAAAGGGCCGGGAATGAAGGGCCGGGACTGAGGGGATGCAGGGCCCGGACTGAGGGGATAAAGGGCCGGGAATGAAGGGCCGGGACTGAGGGGATGCAGGGCCCGGACTGAGGGGATAAAGGGCCGGGAATGAAGGGCCGGGACTGAGGGGATGCAGGGCCCGGACTGAGGGGCCGGGAGGGGATGAAGGGCCCGGACTGAGGGGCCGGTCCCAGCCCGGCCCAGCAGCGGCTCCCGCGGCCCCGCCGCCCTCACGCCACGGCCGCTCGCCATTGGCTGTTGGCCCGGCCGGCTCGGGCGCTGATTGGCCGCGGCGGCGCCGGCCCCGCCCCCCCCACGCGGGAGCCCAACGGCTCCGCTCGCGGCTCGCGCCACAATTGAAACGCGCCCGCCGCGCCCACGCGCCGGGTCTCGCGCGAGTATGCAAATTAGGCAAGGGATAAAAGGGGAGGGGGCGCCCGTGGCCTTAAAGGGGCCGCAGCCCCCGGCCCGGTCCAGTCCGGGCACACCCACCCGTGGCAGCGGGAACAGCCCCGCCCGTGTCCCCCCGCATGGAGATGCCCCTCCCCGGCCCCGGCCGCTTCCAGCAAACCCCCCGCAAATCCTCGGGCCCATGCCGGGCGGGGGTCGGTGCCGCCGCCGCAGCCCCGCGCGGCGCGTCCCCACCGGGAGCAGCGGCCGCTGTCACCTCTCCCGGGCCGCTCCCGCAGCCTCCCGGTCCCCGGCGCGGTTGGCGGAGGGGCTGGCGAGGGGGCTCACGGCGGTGGGGCCGCGGTTTGGGGGGTCCCGGGAGGATCCAGCGGACTCACCGGGGCGGCGGGGCCGGGTCAGGGGTCTCGGGGGGTCCCCGGTGGGTCCCCGGTGCCGCTTCCGCCGCTGTCGGTGCCGCCCGCGCTCTCCGCGGGCTTTGGAGTTTGGCGCGGAAAAGCCCCGCGCGCGCCCCGCGCGCTCCCATTGGCCGCTGGTGGCGGGAACGCGCGCGAGGGGCGGGGCCAGCGGGACCGGAATGGGGGGGGGGGGAACCGGGAAAGGTCCCGCTGGAACCGGGAAAAGTCCTCCTGGAACCGGCAAATATCCTGCTGGAACGGGAGAACACCCAATGGAACCGGGAAATATCCTGCTGGAACCGGGAAAAGTCCCCCTGGAACCGGGAAATCTCCTGCTGGAACGGCAGAACACCCGATGGAACCGGGAAATCTCCCGTTAGAACGGGGAAAAGTCCCTCTGGCACCCGAGAGCGCCCCAGGCACGGGGGGATCCGTCGCTCCCGGCCCCGGGGTCGGTCCTTGCCCAAACACCGACCCGGAGAGCCCTGCGGGAAGAGCAGACCCAACGACCCCCCGAGCTGCCCTCCCAGGGCACCCACCCCATAGGGAGTCCCATCCCCACCCCGGGGGGCCCGTCCCCACCCCACAGAGGGTCCCATCCCCACCCCACAGGGGGTCCCATCCCCACCCCACAGAGGGTCCCATCCCCACCCCACAGGGGGTCCCGCCCCCACCCCACAGGGGGTCCCGCCCCCACCCCACAGGGGGTCCCATCCCCACCCCACAGGGGGTCCCATTCCCACCCCGGGGGGCCCATCCCCACCCCATAGGGGGTCCCATCCCCACCCCGGGGGGCCCGTCCCCACCCCAATACGGGGGCCCGTCCCCACCCCATAGGGAGTCCCATCCCCACCCCAATACGGGGTCCCATCCCCACCCCATAGAGGGTCCCATCCCCACCCCACTGGGGGTCCCATCCCCACCCCACAGAGGGTCCCATCCCCACCCCACAGAGGGTCCCATCCCCACCCCACAGGGGGTCCCATCCCCACCCCACAGAGGGTCCCATCCCCACCCCATAGGGGGTCCCATCCCCACCCCACAGAGGGTCCCATCCCCACCCCACAGGGGGTCCCATCCCCACCCCATAGGGGGTCCCATCCCCACCCCACAGGGGGTCCCACCCCCACCCCACAGGGGGTCCCATCCCCACCCCACAGGGGGTCCCATTCCCACCCCGGGGGGCCCATCCCCACCCCATAGGGGGTCCCATCCCCACCCCGGGGGGCCCGTCCCCACCCCAATACGGGGGCCCGTCCCCACCCCATAGGGAGTCCCATCCCCACCCCAATACGGGGTCCCATCCCCACCCCATAGAGGGTCCCATCCCCACCCCACAGGGGGTCCCATCCCCACCCCACAGAGGGTCCCATCCCCACCCCACAGAGGGTCCCATCCCCACCCCATAGGGAGTCCCATCCCCACCCCACAGAGGGTCCCATCCCCACCCCACAGAGGGTCCCATCCCCACCCCAATACGGGGTCCCATCCCCACCCCATAGGGAGTCCCATCCCCACCCCACAGGGGGTCCCATCCCCACCCCACAGGGGGTCCCATCCCCACCCCATAGGGAGTCCCATCCCCACCCCGGGGGGCCCGTCCCCACCCCACAGGGGGTCCCATCCCCACCCCATAGGGAGTCCCATCCCCACCCCACAGGGGGTCCCATCCCCACCCCACAGGGGGGCCCGTCCCCACCCCATAGGGAGTCCCATCCCCACCGCGGGGCTTCAGGCCCGACCGACCCCCAGGGGTTTCCAGGCCCTATCAGCTCCCTGGGGGTTTCCAGGCCCTACAGACCCCCTGGGGGTTTCCAGGCCCTACCGACCCCCAGGGGGCTCCGGG
The DNA here is from genome assembly GCF_047495875.1 of Pithys albifrons albifrons. Lineage (NCBI taxonomy): Eukaryota > Metazoa > Chordata > Aves > Passeriformes > Thamnophilidae > Pithys > Pithys albifrons. Next base: position 207,492 of record NC_092484.1, on the reverse strand, counting down.
CTCTACCCTGATGCAAATAAACCGACTAACCCAAGTAATGATGCGAATAAACCGAATAATGCGAATAAACGGAATAATCGGAATAATCCCAATGATCACAAGAGGGCTTTAACTGCCCAGGCCAACAGCTCCAGGGGCTGCTGGGGCTCGGGTGGGGAACACGGCCCTACTGCCAGGCAGGGACTGGTCCTGGAAAAAGCTCTGGCCAGTCTGAAGGAAAAGAACATCCCTGGAACCTGCAGAGGCAGCAAAGGAGCAGCCCCCACTTTCCAGAGAAACCTTTACTCATTCAGGGAGTCCCCACACTGCAAACAGTCTGCACCTACACACTCCTCAGCTGGGGCCCCACAGCACATAAAATAAGGCTCATTTCTAGATCATTCTAGTAGTGGAACATTGATTTCATTAGAGGTTAAATTATTTATACTCTGCCTTTAAGGTCTCCTTTTCTACTAAAGCTTTAGTAGCTTACAGAGACCTCAGTGAGATAAAGCCCTGGGAGCTTCAGGTGGCCACAAACTGTCAGAATGAGGAACATGACTTGGTTATACTGCAGGGATGAGTTTTGTTTTCCTCCCTTTTGGGCTGTTTTAGGCTTTTCTTTCCTCTGGAGTTCTAATTCTGATTGAAAACACTTTTGCCATCTGGGAAGTGCCCCACGCTGTGAGGAAACAATGTGGGCTCTGCCAGGAGGGTCATCCAGTTCAGTTTAGGGAAATGTAAAGAATTGGTGAGTTCATTTCCCAAGAGATGGACTCAGCAAGACGAAGTTCTAGCTTGGGGATTGTTGGTCATAGTGAAGTTTTAGGAGAAACCAAAGCCCAGGCCTGTACATAAGAATGATCAGCTGATTAAAACAAGTCTTGGGTGAAGAAAATTATAAAAATACTGAGAGTATTGATAAGAATACTGATAATAGTAGTGAAAAGGAGAAAGAGAAGAATAAAACCCAAGAGAAACAGGAGCTGCACAGCAGCTGCTCAGCACCCACTGCCCAGTGCCCAGCTTGTCCCACAGTAGCACTTGGCCCTTCCCAGTGTCTGTGCTGGGCAGGTGTTTATGGAATGGAACATCCCTCTGAGCAGTCCAGATCAGTTGTCCTGGTCCCCCCCAGCCCCTCGTGCCTCTGCTCACAGGCAGAGCCTGGGAAACTGCAGAGTCCTTGATTCAGAGTAAACACAACTCACCAACAACTAAAACATTACGTGTTATCAGCATTATTCCCATGGCAAATCCAAAACACAGCCCTGGACCAGCTACTGGGGGGAAAATTGACTCTGTCCCAGCTGACAGCAGGACACGGTCTGTGTGTCTGGGAAGGGAGGGAAGGGCTCCCTGCAGTGGCCCCAGGGGCAGGGGACACGTTCAGCAGGCCCAGGGGACAGACCCTCCCTCACCTCCCCAAACCCACCAGCATTACATCACCCACCTCACCTGTGCCTCAGGTAACAGGGGAGAGTGCAGGAGCAGAGGGAGGAGCAGCTGAGCATGTAGGGAACCATCCTGCAGCCTGGAAAGCAGCAGAAAGGTGAACTGGAATATTGGGAGAGCAGCCAGGAACCATCAGGCTGTTCCCTTCCATGAGGGCAGAGTGGCTGGAAGGGGGGCAGGAACATGCCAGGCAGTGAAGGGACAAGACAGGCTGTCAGCAAACATCTGGAGGGCTCAGCAGAGCCAGGAGTGACACTGTCCCCAACCTGTCCCCTCAGAGGGCTCCAGGCAGGTCTGTGCTGCAGGTCCTGAAAGCTCAGGGTGCAGAGCTGCCCAGGGAGGCTGCTGGAAGCCCAGGGGCTCTGCTGGGGTAACCCAGAGCAGAACCAAAGCAACACATGCCTGGGCTCTGTGTCACCCCCTCTCATGCCTGTGCGGCCCCAGGGCAGGTGACACGAGCTCCTGGTAGGTGACCAAGGGCTCCTGGCAGGTGACATGGGCTCCTGGTAGGTGACCAAGGGCTCCTGGCAGGTGACATGGGCTCCTGGTAGGTGACCAAGGGCTCCCGGCAGGTGACACGGGCTCCTGGCAGGTGACCAAGGGCTCCCGGCAGGTGACACGGGCTCCTGGCAGGTGACCAAGGGCTCCTGGCGGGTGACCATGGAGGGAATGCCGTGCAGGAGATGAACAGTGGCCATGGGGAGCTCCAGGGTCATGAGTGGCCTCTGGTCCCAAAGGGACAATGCTGAGCTGGGAGGCAGCAGAGCAGGGACAGGAGCTGCTCCCTCCCAGCAGTGGGGACCCAACAGAAGGGCCTGACCCTCCAAATCCTCCACATCCCTGCAGGTTCTCTGCTCTACAGAGTGCCATGTGGGACTGGCACAACTGAGGAGCACAAGGCTGGGCAGGTTCTGTGCCCAGGCAGAGCTGAAGGCACAGCTGTAAAGCAGCTGCAGGGCTGCAGAGAAGGGCATCTGCTGCTCCTGCCAGGCACAGGGGGTGGGTGGGCACCTGGGCATCACCTGAGGATTCTGCCCCGTGTCTCGAGGCTGCAGCTCCTGCCATGGCACTGCCCAGGGCCTGTGCCCTCAGCCCACACAGCTCCTTCCCCTTCCCTTCCCTTCCCCAGGCATGTTCCTCTGCTGCCTCCCACGCCCTTCCCACGCCCACCAAACCTTTTCCTGCTGCTTTGATCTGGGATTTAAATCTGTGCCTTTTATACTGTAACAAGGGCCACAGAGATGATGGTGCCAACCTTTGCTTGGGCACTGCAATCCCCAAAACTTGGTGTTCTGACCCTGTTCTACCACCAAGCAGGAGCTCTGAGCACCAGCATTTTCCTCTGCCACCAAAGCCACACATTAGATATTAAACACTGCCTAGTTAATTATAATTACCACTTGTGTTAATGTGGCACTTGCCATTCTGCTGCCATTCCTCTGTGCCCCTCTGCAGCCACAGGAAGGTGTTTCAGTATCACTTGGGTGATGAAACACAACCTGTCTCATGAGACTTTCCCCATCCCCACCACAACTGACCCACTTGGCCACTTCACACCATGAACTCCCTGACAGTTTGGTCACTGACACTTTACCTGGGGATGCAGCACTGTCTGTGTCAGGCCAACACCCAGGAAAACACAGGACTCATTTCTTGATTCCCTGTTCCCTGCAAACCCCTCACATTTCATCAGCTCTTCAGAGGGCAGACAAGAGACAAGAACATCTTTTATTTCCCTGACAGATCTTAACAGACACTCTTTGGCTTCAGTTTTAGCACAAGATATCAAACACTTCAGGACTGCATCAAACATTTCTAAACTGGGCATGTTTAGAATAGAGATTAGGAAGGAATTCCTGCCTGGGAGGGTGGGCAGGCCCTGGCACAGGTTGGGCAAAGCAGCTGTGGCTGCCCCATCCCTGCCAGTGTCCCAGGCCAGGTTGGAACACCCTGGGACAGTGGGAGGTGTCCCTGCCCATGGCAGGGGTGGCACTGGGTGGGCTTTGTGATCCCTTCCAACCCAAACCATTCTGGGGGTCTGGAATTCTATAAAAGATTCCCAGGTGATGACAGAATATGTTTATGTCACACAGACAAATGCCCAAAAACTCTTCTCAGCAGGGATAAAACAAGAGGCAAAAGCCACAATTTGTAGCTGGGGAAGCTCAGAGTGGACATTGGGAACTGCTTCTTCCTTAGGAGCACAATGTGATACCCAGATCCAGTGGATCCCAAACCCAGAGAGGCCATGGGAGAGCTCCAGCCCTGGGAGGTTTCAGGATTCAGACCCCACAGCCCCCCTGGCCTGGCAGGGGCTGGAATTCCTGATCCCCAGAGGCCTTTCCAGCCAACAACTTCATGCTAAGTCTGACAGGATGGGGATTCCTTCCAACCTCAAAGCTCAGCAGTGAGAATTGTCCACATTTTTGTCTGATTAGCAGCACATTTCCAACTCCCCTCCTGCCCCACTGTCTTCATGGTACTGCAGGAACAGTCCCAAGCTCTGCTGCCAAAAACAAGGTGACTCAATCATTTAATAGCCTTAGAAGACTTCAGATAATTCTTACCTGTGCCTCAGTTTCCTCCCCCACTGATCTTGCAAACAGACAACAGGAAGCTTAATTGATGTTTTCAAACCACGTTTTGAGAGCTGAAGATGAAAAGGCACAAATGGAAAAGAGAAGCATTAACTGGAGGTTTTGGTATTTGTTACAGGTATTAAGGCTCCCCAGAGTCCTGCAGTGCTGGGCCCTCTGCAAGGATAAAAAGGAAAATCATCTCCTGTCTTGGGAATCACAGCAAAGTGGAGAAACAGGAGGTTTCCCCATCAGGAGTTTGGTGGAGCCTGGACTGGGCTGGGGCAGGAGAGACTCCCTGGGGAGGCACCAAACCTGGTGCAGCACAGGAGGGTTTGCCAAGAACACACTGGGGCACAGGACCAGCCACCCTGAGGTGCAGCCACGTGGGAACCCCAGAAAATGTGGGAACAGGAGCAGTGCCTGCAGCTGCCCCTGGGACAAGCCCCTTGCACAGGAACAGGGAATGGTTTGGATGGGATGGAGCAGTGGAGCTTCTGCCAGGCAGGGGCACATCCCTGTCCACAGGGGAGGGCTGGGATGGAGCTCAGGGAAAGGCTCTTGCCCCAGAGGGGGGTGGGCACTGACCAGGCTCCCCAGGGCAGTGGGCACGACCAGAGCTCCAGGAGTGTTTGGACAGTGGGACAGGGACAGGGGGAGATTGTTGGGGTGTCTGTGCAGGGCCAGGAGTGGGACTGATGGTCTTTGGGGGTCCTTCCCAACTAAGGATATTCCAGGATTCCATGACCCCAAGGCCAGAGCTCTGGGGGATGGACACCCTCTGACAGGTTTCCCAGGACACCCTGTCAGGTGTGTCCCCCCTGGGGGGACAAACAGCAGCTCCCACACCCCCCACTGTCCCCTGAGGGACCTTCAGAGCCTCTCCTGTCACCCCCCACCTCCCTGTGCCACCCACTCCCCATTGGCCAGGCCAGGACCTGCAGCCTCCCAATTGGCTCCCTGAGCTGCACATCAGCCCCTTGGGGTATTTAAGGGGCACACCCAGCGCTCCCAGTTCTGCCAGTGCCGGAGCGGAGCAGCGGCGGGAGCTGGGCTGAGCCAGGTAAGGCTGGGCTGGGGTAAGGGGGGCAGGTCTGGGCTGGGGGAGGTGGCAGGTCTGGAATGTGAGGGGAGGTGGCAGGTCTGGAATGTGAGGGGAGGTGTGACTTGTCTTGGGGCTGGGAGGGGGTCCCCAAAGCTGCCCCTGCTCTCCCAGGGCTTCTGCAGCCCCTTTTCTGCCTCCATCCACCAGCCCGGGGCTCCTGGCCTGGCTCTGGCTCTGCCCCACCAGCCCGGGGCTCCTGGCCTGGCTCTGGCTCTGCCCCACCAGCCTGGGGCTCCTGGCTCTGGCTCTGCCCCACCAGCCCAGGGCTCCTGGCCTGGCTCTGGCTCTGGCTCTGGCTCTGCCCTGCCAGCCCTGGGCTCCTGGCCCTGGGGTTGCTCAGGGGCTGTGTGTGCCCACAGGGCTGTTCCAGCTCCCTGGGACATCAGGGGGCTGGGTGGGCATCCCCACTGCCCTCCCTGGTTGGGTTGTCCTGGCTCTCTGAGGCCAAGGGTGCTGTTTCAGTGCCTTGATGTGTGTCTGTGCCTTGGGGAAGGGCTCAAAGGCTGGCTCAAAGGGGTTGGAAAGAGATGATCTTTAAGGCCCTTTCCAAACCAAACCATTCTGGGATTTGAATCCTTCCCTGAAGGCTCTTCCCAGCTCTGAGGTGACTCTTTGGTGACTCTGTGGGTCTGTGACTGAGGAGTTTTGGATTTAAAAGCCCTTTGCTACTTGGTGTCTGCTGAAGGTGCCAGCCCTGCCTGGACCCACAGGAGGTGACTCCCCCTCGGGGGCAGCACGTGGGGCACTCCTGGGCTGTCACCCTGTGCTGATGGGGAGGCAGTGGGTGGCTCCAGGGGCAGGTGATCAGTGGGGCATTCCCTTCCTGTGACAGCACAGCCAGAGCTGCCTGTGGCTGTGCCACATGTCCCCGTGGGGCTGGCACGATAATGGGGTGGCTGAGTGACAGGGGACCTCTTAGTCAAGGGCCCCGTGTCCCTGTCCCCTGCAGGGCTCCCTGCAGCATCTCTGGCAAACTGGGTGGGTGTTTCTCAAGAGTAGTAGGGATTTGAGTGTGGTGGTGACTCCCAGGACCTGTGGATGGCTGGAGAGGATCTCAATTACTGGAGCTGGTTCTGCTGAAGCTTCCAGATGGAAATGTGTTGAGCTTCTTGTTCTGCAGGTTCCAGCTGAAACCCAGAGGTCTGTCCTCGTGGCAAAGCTGCTGAATGGCAAGTGCTGAGAGGCTGTTTCCATTAGAACTTCCTCTCCTCTTCCCTAAAATCTCTCTGTTCCAAGGAGTTACTGACCCAGTGGTGGTCACTGGTTGTGGTGTTTGGTTTCTGTTGGAAGGGTGTGTGGAAGCCCTGCCTGGTTTGCAGAGGTGACTTTGATCTTGGAGGTTCCCTAATGCTGCTGGTTTATCCAGAAGGGTGAGGTGGGCACCTCTGCCAACCATCCCGAAGCTGCTGCCCTGAGGCTGGAGATCACCTGATGCTCCTCCTAAAGGAGCCTCTGCCCTGGAGCACTCACAGCCCATTCCCCACAGACATCCCATGACCCAGCTCTGCATTTTTGGGAACTAGGCTATCAGTGGCCAATCTCGAAAGGAATGTAGGCAAGTGCTTTAACCACAAATACCTCCGCCCTGGTTAGCCCTCCCTGCTCAGACCTAAAGCACTACATTTAGCTTTGTTTTCCTCAGTGGTCGAGAAGGAAAGGACAGTTCAGCTGCTGAACCAGCCCCCCTGGCCGTGGCTCTGTCCTCCCCTGGTGAAATCCCTTTGGAAGGGAGAAAAACCCTCCTGGTGTCTGCAGGATGATGCACCAGGAGCCTGTTCTGATGGAGCAGAACTGCTCTGCACAAGGGAAACAAGGACCTCACAGCCAAGGGGAGTCAAAGAACCAGCTCTGGGCACGGGCAGAGTGGGATGAGTTGGGGAGGGGCTGATCCAGCAGGAAAGGTCAGGGCACAGAAAGGGAGCAGCTGGCTGGGTTTGGTGCCACTGTCCTTTGGGTTTGGTGCCACTGTCCTTTGGGTTTGGTGCCACTGTCCTTTGGGTTTGGTGCCACTGTCCTTTGGGTTTGGTGCCACTGTCCTTGCCCTTTCACTGACTTCAGACTTGTACCCAACTGGGCACCAATCAAATCAGCACTTCAGCTCTTGATCCCAGAAAATTGCACCGAAGAGTTTCATTGTCCTGAAACCACTTGTTTCAAGAACTTTCTCCAGCAGTGACCTAATATTTCTGATGTAGCAATGGCATGAAATCATCTGGTCATCCCTGTCCTACAAAGCAAACCACAACCAAGGCATCCAGTGCTGCTGTTTCTGTTCCTCTGGGACTTCCACTCCCAGCAATCCTGGCTTGGCTGGGCCCTCTCCAAAGGATTCTGGACCAGCTGCCCCAGAGCTGCCCAGCTCTGTGTTTTCCTGCAGCCTTTGAAGTCCAACAAGGGCTGCTCAGCACTTTTGCAGGGGAAAGAGAAAATCAAACCATGCTGTGGTTTGTGGAGTTTTGCCCACACTGCAAATCCTGGTGTTGCAACACGTGGATTTCTCCCACACAGAGAACAGACCTTGTTCTGACACGACTGTGCTGCTGCAGGACTGTCCCTGGCACAGCTGCATCCCTGATCCCTGTGGGATCTCTGCACTCCAGAGGTGGATTTCAGCCTTTCCCCAGGTGTTACACCAGCCCAGGGGTTGTTGCTGCCTTCCCTCCCCTCCTCCCCCTGTTCCTGTGTCTGTGCTGACCCTGACACCGAGACCTTGGTGTCAAACTCCACACTTGGAGCTTTTCCCACTGTGTAGCAGGAAAATAACTGAGCAAAGGGGTTGTTTGTGGTGGTGTTGAAAGAGCTGCTTTGCCCCTGGGTCAGCCTGTTTGGACTCAAAGAAACAACCAACTTGCCCCAAAGCAAAGCAAGAGGAGCAACCCCTGACAACAAACCTGTGGACTTTGGGCAGAGACTTCACACTCAAGCCCTGCTTTGTTTGGAGCATTTTCCTACAAGTTCTCCCAGCCTGGGGAAGTTCCAGCTGGGTTTGCTGTGCAGATAAATTTGGTGGGAATCCAGAGGAGTGTTGGCTCCTGCCCTCTCAGGGGAGAGGCTGGAGGTGACAACTTGTGCTGTGCCACTTTACATCACTGCTCTGCCCAGATCACAATCAATTCTGACTAATTGAGAGGTTAATGCAGCAATATTTGGTGTCTCTGGTTGGTGGCAGAGCCCAGCCCAGGGCTCACAATTGCTGCTTTCACTGCTTCTCCACAGCTCTCTGTTCCTGTTTCTCAGTAAAATAAAAACCTCACACGAGGCAAAGAACACAAGAAACAAGACAATGGGCTGTGCCACAACTCAGATGGGCAAGTTTTTGTGGGGCAGAGTCTGCCAGGGCTCCTGGAGCAGTGAATGGCTTGGGAATCCAGTCTGGGAGGAATTCTGCTTTGAGGGTTTTCCACTGGAAAATGCCAGAGCAAATCTAAGGAGAGGAATTAACTGGTAAAGGAGGGAAAAGCAGACTCTGCTGAAGAACAAATGTGCTCAAATCCCTGCTGTGCCTGAGTAAGGCTGAGCAGTAATCCTGGATTTATTGCCAATCCTGGAGTGTCCAGATACCAACTGAGGCCTGTGCTGGGGAAGCCAACACACATTGAAATGATTGCATCACTTTATACTTCTTTAATCCCATTATGTCACAAGAATGCTGCTGAGCTTTGGTTTCACAGGAAGTGAGGAGAGTTTCCTGCCTAAGTGTTTAGTGGGATGGGAAGAAAAGGTTCAGGCTGGAATGCTGCAGCTTGGGAAGCTCATCCTGCTGGTTGAGTTCAACCTTTGAGTGATCTCCAACCAGCCCAGAGCACTGAGTGCCACTTCCAGTTGTTCCCTGAACACCTCCAGGGGCAGTGACTCCACCACCTCCCTGGGCAGCCCCTTCCAATGTTTAACAGCCCTTTCTGTGAGGGAACTCACCCTGATGCCCAACCTGCACCTCCCCTGGCACAGCTGACTGATGGAGCCCAGCTTGGCTGCCCTCTGCTTTTCACCTGTTTTGGTTGGACTTTATTTCACTGGAGGAGATGAAGTTGTCCTCATGCTGTTAAACTCTTGTTTTTCCTTTCAGCTGCAGCTGAATCCAGTATGGCCTCAGGAAAGACCCCCAGACCAGACCTGCTGAAGGCTGAGGAGCAGCAGCAAGTGGTAGGTGTCAGGGCAACACTCAACAGCCCAACAAGATGCTGGTAAACCTCTGCCAGCTCCCAAACCAGGGTGGGGGGACAGGAAGATAAACCACACGGAGCTGTGGCCAAATTGAAACTCCCTCAGCACAGGAGGTGACTGTTTTGCTCAAGAGAATTCTGGACTGGCTCAAGTGATGCAAGGAATTGAGAGCCATGAGCTGTTCCAGGTCCTGCTTCCACATCTGGGTTGGTGCTGAAACCAGTGACTCAGTCCAGGAGCCCAGAGCTCAGTTACCCCTGGCTTTGTCACTGGCTTGGGAGGGACCTTTGGATGAGTCTTCTCAGCCCTGAGTTTCAGAAGGATGAGGAGGTGGATTTGCTGTCCCCCTGGGACCTTTCTGGCTGTGCTCACCCCCAGCCTGAGGCTGGGCTCTAATGCCACTGTTTCTCCTGGGTTTAGAGTGCTGTCAACCGAGTGACCAGCCTGCCCTTGCTCAACTCTGCCTTCAACCTGGTGTCCTCTGCCTACAACCACACCAAGGAGTCCCACCCCTGCCTCGGCGGGGTCTGCAGCGTGGCTGAGACAGTGGCTGCCGTGGCCGTGGGCAGCGTGGTGGGAGGGGCACAGCCCATCCTGACCCAGCTGGAGCCCCAGAGTGAGTGAGGGGCTGCAGAGACCCTCTGACAGAGGAGCAGGTGGGGTGGGGACATCCAGCTCCTGCAGCACATTAATTTAGTTAATTAATACTAGCCCTGGGTCTCCCACTCAGCAGCTCCTGAACACTGAATTACATGGACAGTGGATTTCATGGACATGAAACTGTTACTGGCAGGAACCATTTGGTTTCTTTAAGTTACAAAGTAGAAACTCCCTTTTCTTTCTCCATCCCTCCAAGTTCTGACCAGAGTCCACCTCAGTTATGGCTCAGTCTGGCTCATCCCAACACTTTGGAACCTTTAAACCCACTGCCTTTCCCACCAGGGGCCAGTGCTACACTCCAGTTGGAGTAAATTCTACAGATAGAAATCTGGGAAGGCAAAACAGACTCTTGGAACCTCCCAAATTGTAGAGTTTGTTCACTTTTTAACAACACAACCACACAAATCCTGCCCTAGAATGGTGATTTATATATATATTTTTTGGCCTTGCTTTCATGAGTGTATCCTGAACTGGCCACTGTAGGCTCAAAAATCCCTCCCCAGACTGAGGAATGAACTAACTGGTACCTGCTGTCCCTTCCAGTTGCACTTGTGAATGAATTTGCCTGCAAAGGACTGGACCAGCTGGAGGAGACCTTGCCCTTCCTCCAGCAGCCTGCAGATAAGGTAGGGGAGAGGCTGCCCTGGGGAAGCCATGGCTGGGTGGAGCTGTTATGGGCACAGGGGAATATGGGGAATAACCTTCAGCAGGGCTGGAGGGGGCACTGCCAGCTGGAGGAGGCTGGAGAGGTGTCCCTGTGAGGTGCCCTGCCCTCCCTGGCCCCCACCAGGCTGCAAGCAAACCAACCACATGGGCAAGACTTTTGAGGGAGGGAAACATACTTTTTTCCCCAAAAAAATCTCTTGCTCTGCCTCCCCCTGCTGTAGGTGATCTCAGACACCAAGCAGCTGGTTTCCACCAAGGTGACATCTGCTATGGATGCTGCCTGTGAGGCCAGAGGGGCCGTGGCTGAGAAGGTCACTGAAGCTGTGGACATCACCAAAAATGTTGTTGGGGACAGTGTCAAGCTGACCAGGTCAGTGGTCACCTCCACTGTCAACAGTGCTGTGGAAGCTGCCCAGGGAGCCAAGGACCTGGTGACCAACAAGGTGACAGAGGCTGTGGATGTCACCAAGCACATGGTGGAGGACAGTGTGGACAAGACCAAGTACGTGGTTGCTTCTACAATTGTCAACGCTGTGGAGGCTGCTCAAGGTGCCAAGGACCTGGTGACCAACAAGGTGACAGAGGCTGTGGATGTCGCCAAGGACCTGGTGGAGGACAGTGTGGACAGGACCAAGTCTGCTGTGGCCTCCACCATCACTGCAGCTGTAGGGGCTGCCCAGGGAGCCAAGGAACTGGTGACCAACAAGGTGACAGAGGCTGTGGATGTCACCAAACACATGGTGGAGGACAGTGTGGACAGGACTAAGTCTGCAGTTGCTTCTACAATTGTCAGTGCTGTGGAGGCTGCTCAAGGTGCCAAGGACCTGGTGACCAACAAGGTGACAGAGGCTGTGGATGTCACCAAACACATGGTGGAGGACAGTGTGGACAGGACTAAGTCTGCAGTTGCTTCTACAATTGTCAGTGCTGTGGAGGCTGCTCAAGGTGCCAAGGACCTGGTGACCAACAAGGTGACAGAGGCTGTGGATGTCGCCAAGGACCTGGTGACCAACAAGGTGACGGAGGCTGTGGATGTCACCAAGCACATGGTGGAGGACAGTGTGGACAGGACCAAGTCTGCAGTTGCTTCCACCATTGTGAGTGCTCTGGAGGCTGCCCAGGGCGCCAAGGAGCTGGTGACAGACAAGGTGACCAAAGCAGTGGACCTCAGTAAGCACATTGTAGAGGACAGTGTTGACATGACCAAATCTGCAGTTGCTTCTACAATTGTCAACGCTGTGGAGGCTGCCCAGGGAGCCAAGGACCTGGTGACCAACAAGGTGACCGAGGCAGTGGACATGACCAAAGGGGCTGTTCAGGATGGCGTTGAGAAGACCAAATCCGTGGTCACTTCCACGGTCAGCACAGCTCTGGATGCTGCATATGGCACCATCACTGGCAAGCTGAGCACAGCCCTGGAGCAGGGCAGAGAGGCTCTCCAGGAGGGCGTGGAGATGACCAACTCAGTGGTGGCCAACAGCATCAGCAAGGCCAAGGCAGTGAGCCAGGCAGTGGCTGGTGGAGTGGAATCTGTGCTGGGTATGTCAGAGGACCTGGTGGATCATTTCCTGCCGATGACAGAGGAGGAATTAGGTAAAAATCTGCTTACCTGGCGCTTCTAAATGCAAACCCTTTCCCGCGTGGGTAGAGAGGCCCTGCTACAGCAAGAGCAGCTGCTGAGGCAGGCAGGGAGCTCTGAGTGTGCCACCAACCTGGCTGGCTGTCAACACCACATTGCCACGTGGGATGGGACAGAGTTCAAGCATTTACTGTCCTTGGCCATCAGCCTTGAGGTAAATAAACACGTTTGGGTTCACGCTTCAACCTCCCCATCGAGTCTGCTCAGCTGAAGAGAACACGGGGAGCAGGCACAGACCTGCCTTAACACCTGAGCAACCACAAAGCTCTTCTGTTCCCACAGCTGCTCTCAGCACTCCTGTTTTCCAGAGGGGCCTGGCCTCTTGCCCCTCCCAGCTGCAGCTCTGTTCTTGTCCCCTCCAGGTGGCCTGGCCGTGGCAGTGGAGGGCGTTGGGATGGTGTCGGTGGAGGAGCAGCGGCGGCAGCGCAGCTACTTCGTGCGCCTCGGGTCGCTGTCGGGCACAGTGAGGCACAGAGCCCACCAGCACTCCCTCAGGAAGCTGCATGGCATCAGGCACCGTACCCAGGACACCCTCTCACGGCTGCAGAGGGCAATCAAACTGGTACAAACACGCTTTTCCCTCTTTCCTCCTCTCTGGAGCCTTCCCGCCCTGCTCTTCAGCTGGAAGCTCCTCCTCCATCCTGCACCAGCTCCGTGTCACCCCAGATCCCTCCCTGGGGTCCCTCCCCTCTGCCTCTCTGTGTGCTACACTACAGCAATTCCTGTCGTTTCTCCCACCAGATTCAGTCTGTGAAACAGGAGGTTGGCCAGAAGCTGCTGGAAAGGCAGCAGAAGCTCCATCAGCTGTGGGTGGACTGGTGCCTGACCCAGCCCAAAGGAAACCAAGTCCAAACTGCCTGCCAGCCAGAGGTACCCTGGAAGGTGCATCTGCCCAGGCCTCCTGGCCCCTGCCCACCCCTCCTGCCCTGGTAACTGAGCTGTGTCTCTCCCAGCAGGTGGAGTCCCGCACTCTGACCATGCTGAGGATCATCACCCACCAGCTGCAGCCTGTCTACGAGAACCTCAAAACCAGCATCCAAGGCCTCCCCAGCAGCATCCAAGAAGCTGTGTACCAGGCCACTCGAAGTATCCACAGGCTCCACAGCTCTTTTTCCAGTGCCATGTCTTTCCAGGACCTCTCCAGTGCCACCCTGAGGCAGAACCGGGACCGTGTGGCAGAAGCCCGGGGGTCCCTCGATGTCCTGTTTGAGTATGTCAGTCACAACATCCCTCTGAACTGGCTCGTGGGGCCCTTCAGGGCCATAGCTAAGGTGGCACAGGACAGCAGAAAGCAGCAGAAGAAAGATGTGGTGACTGATAGAAAATTACCCGTGTTGGAAAAGGCTCTGTCATGGCAGGAGGTGACTGAGACACCCAAAGAGCCCAAGGGAACCAACAGGGTCCCAGAGGAAGGTTGTGCAGTGCCAGAGAAGCTGGAGGAGAAGACAGGGAAGGTGAAGAAGGCAGAGAAGAGAGAGGGGAAGGCAGAGAATCTGGAGGAGAAGACAGGGAAGGTGAAGAAGGCAGAGAAGCAAGAGGGCAAGGCAGGGAAGGTGAAGAAGGGAGAGAAGCAGGAGGGGAAGGCAGGGAAGGTGAAGGAGAAAACAGGGAAGATGGAGAAGGCAGAGAAAGACACAGAGGTGGCACTGGCTGCAAGGGAGATCAAAACTAGTGCCCCAGAGGAAGATCTCTGAGAAATCCCAACCCTCCTGGCCAAGGCTCCCTGGTTAGAGCAGCACTTGATCTTCTGTTGTGTGTCCAGTCCTGCCACGAACCCTTCCTGCTCTGAGTTCACAGCCAGATGTAGTTTCAAGGAGATTGGATAACCAAGGTGGGGTGATTGTGCATCTTGATTTCCCGTTTTTCAATCCCTGCTGTGCTGAAAGGGAAGATGGGGACCTGCACTTCAGCTCTTTACCTCGGCCCTGCTGCACGTGGGAGTGGCCAATTCCTGCTGAGACAAGTTGTGGGAGAGAAGAAGTGCTCTCAACCTACTTTTAATGTTGGCTTTGTTTTTAATTCACCCAAGCTGTGGAAGTCTTGAGAAGATGCTGAGCTGGATTTTTGACACCGTTTCCCGCCTTCTACAACCTTAAAAACACAGTCCAGACTCGACTTCCTCTGGGCCTGTTTTGCTTCCGGGGAGGCTGTGCCGGATGCAGCACATCTGGCACAGCTGGGGCAAGAAGCTGCTCTTCAGGAAGACATTTCTCTTCATGGATCAGCAAACTCTTTTTCCTTCACTCAGCAGGGTGGGGTTTTCTTTAAACATGACAGTTCTTAGGGGCTTATCTTTCCTAGTTCTGTGCCCAAAGCACTTCCCAGCCATGAATCTGCAAAGGGGGCAGCTTTTCCCACGAGTTGCCCTGCCATGGGATCAGAATATCCTGTTACTAAAGGAGGGGGAGCAGGTGCTGGTTCTTTCCCAGCAAATGATGCTTTGTAACAATTTCTCAGGTAATTTATTGTGGTAACTTCTGTCCTGGCCTGGCCCTGTGCTGGGGCTGCTGAGCAGACATTGGAATAAAGCGTGACCTGCATTAGAGACGTGTGTTTGTGTGTCCCTGAGGCTGCAGGGTCGAGTTCTCCCTCACCTGAGCTGCCTCTGAGCTTGCATCTACCCCATCTCTTCTCTGACCAGCTTGGTCTTCCTGGAGGGGAAAAACACAAGTGCTTTTAGCAGGTCTCATGCTCTTAAGCAGAACTTCTGCCTGTGCCTCTGAGGTTCAGGTGGGTCTGTCCCACTCCTGCTCCTCCTGTGTCCCCTCTGGATCCTGGGCCATCCAGCCTTGCCCATCCCGGTTCCAGCACTGGTCCCCCTGCCCTGCTCCCCCCCACCACCTGCACTCTCATTCAATGTTTGCTACCCTTGCTTCTCTATTAGACTTGCAGCTTCAAGTTTATTTTTCCCCCTAAATTCTTAGTGTTCGAGTGGTGTCCCACAACACAGTCAGTCTGTTTTAAGGAAATTAACCCAAACAGCTCTCCCGGTCCCCGAGCTCTCCCGGTCCCGCCTCGCTCCGCCCCGGCCGTGCCCATCGCCCCCGCCGCTTCCGCCCGCCCCGGGCACCGGGAGCGCAGGACCGGTCGCAGGTAGGCTCCTTCCTTCCCATCCCACCCGGCTCCTTCCTTCCCATCCCACCCTAGTTCGTTCCTTCCCACCCAGCTCATTCCATCCCACCCAGGCTCATCCCCTCCCTCTCTCTCTCCGGCCGCCGCTTCAACTTCCGCGCTCGTTGGGCAATTGGAGGATTTTTACGAGAGCGGAAACCAGCAGATCGAAAGTAAAAACTTTCCGCAGTTGAAAGTTATTGGGGGGCATTTGCAGGCGCTCCCTTAAATAGAGAAAGGTCCTGCACAGGCTCAGGCAGCGCCTGGAGCAGTGTCCCAACCGGGAACTCCGTGTGTCCCACCGGCAATCTCCTCCTCTGCTCCGGACACTTCTGCTGTTCAATCAAACCCTGCTCAGGGGCCTCGGGTGAGTGTGGGGGCCCAGGGCTCAGCTGGGGATGGGGATATAATGGCCCCAGTTAAGCTCCAGGACCAGCACAAGGACGTGGAGCTGCTGGAGAGCCCAGGGGAGGCCACGGAGCTGCTCCCAGGGCTGGGGCCCCTTTGCTCTGGAGCCAGGCTGGGAGAGCTGGGGGGGTCACCTGGAGAAGGGAAGGCTCCAGGGAGACCTGAGAGCCCCTTCCAGAGTCCAAAGGGGCTCCAGGAGAGCTGGAGAGGGACTGGGGACATGAGATGCAGGGACAGGACAAGGGGAATGGCTTCAAACTGCCAGGGCAGGGATAGATGGGATATTGGCTTACCAGTTGGGAAGGGTTTCTTCTAAGCCTGGTTTATTCCTTGATTGCCATCACAAGGAGCCTGTGAGGGCCCTGGAACCAGCTGCCTGGAGGAGACAGACACTTGGATTTACCTCAGTACATCACTCCTTCAGCAATTATTTAAAGCCCATTATCATTAACATGAAATGAATTTAAGGAATGTGCTCTTGGCTTAGCACAGTCAGAGTAATGCACAGAGCACTGCAGAGCTGCAGGCACAGAGCAGAAACACCTGAGGGCTGTGAGGGAGAGTCTGGGAGCTCCCCCAGCCTCAGGAGCATCCCCTCAGCTCCCCAGTGACCCTCCCTGAACCTGCTCTGTTCTCCTCACAGGTTCCCCAGGACAGAGATATCCCAGTTTCATTGTGTGGCCCCAGAAGTGCCACTGGGACATCCCAGAGCCCCCCACGGAACACACCTTGGCCACAAGATGCTCTTTCCATCGCTGCTGCTTCACTCCACAGTGTGGGCCAGGAGCTGCTGAGATGGCACAGAGCACTGAGCTCCAGCCAGGCCTTGAGGACATCTTTAATATTCTATCCCAGGTCCCACAGGACAAACTCCTGAGCCTCAAACACAAGCTGAAGCACCTGATACCTGGGCCCAGCAGCAGGTTACTGCAGGCCATGGTCCTGCTTACTCTGGGGCAAGAAACAGATGCAAGGATTTGTTTGGATGCCTTGAGGGATAACCCAGCAGCCCAGTATGTCCAGCAGGCCAAACTGGGCGCTGCAGGAGTGCAGCAGGATGGGGAGGATCTGCAGCCTCCCCAGCTGGATGCAGGTGCCATGGCACTTCTGGCACAGGTGTACGAAGTGTTGGCACAGGAGAAACTGTGCAGTGCTGAGGCCTGGGACAAAGCCTGCCAGGCTGCCACCAAGGCCTGCCAGGACACTCAGCAGGGGATACCCAACGACATCCCACCTGAGGACCAGGACAAACATGGCTTTGCTGCCAGCATGGACCCCAGTGACAGATTTAGGACGCTGAGATCTGATGAGGGCACAGGATTTCTCTGTTCAGGTGGCCCCAACTACGTGGTGAGAAGTTCTCCAGTGCAGATCAGAGGCCACTCAGACCTCTCAGCCCCACGGACCTTGTGCTCCGTGGGCAGCTCTTCTCCCACCAGCTGCTTGGAGATCAGTGCATCCCCCACGGTGGTTCTGCACAGCCAGTCCCCTCCCCAGCCCAGCAGGGGACACCCCCATGGGGACACAGACAGACCCAGCCCCCAGGAGTCGAGCTGGCCCAGCAGCCCCAGCCCCCAGCCTGGGCAGGACACGGGGGCCCAGGTGCCCCAGGCAGAGGAGGCTCTGCAGGGCAGCTCCTGCCCCCCAGCCCTCCTTGCCCCTGAGATGCCCCTGCCCTCAGAGGGGGCTGAGGTCCAGCCTGCCCAGGGCACTGATGTTCCCAGCACAGCAACAGAACCTCCTGCTCCAAGAGAACACACGGATGAAAAGCAGGATGAAAAGCAATTGTCTACTGGTCTTCCTGACCCAGGAGCTGCAGTGGGTACTGATCCTACCCACGTATCCATAGAGGACTCTCATGTTCCAGCAGACATTCCTTCTAACTCTACATCTGCTTCCATTTCAACCTGTTCCCTTCCACCTCCTCCTACCTATTCCTTCTCCTCAACCCTTCCTCCTCTTCAGAAACCTCCTCCCAGCTTAAATCCCCCTCCCCTGTGCTCATCCTCCTCTCCAGCCTGGCCTCCTCCTCCTGTCCCAGCTGCGGATCCAGTGTCCCTGTCAGAGCCAGAGGGCGGCAAGTTCTTCACGTTTGTTGTCCTGCATGCCAGTGAGGATGAGCTTGTTGCCCATCGGGTGAAGAACCTGCTGGAGAGCCTGGGGGTGCCCAACGGTGCCACCCTCTGCGAGGATTTCTTCATTGCCGGCCGCAGCCACATGACCTGCTTCCAGGAGGCGATGGAAAACTCCGCCTTCATGATCCTCCTGCTGACCAAGAACTTCCCATGCAACCTGTGCCTGTTCCAGACAGACACTGCTCTGATGCAGTCCATCCTGGACCCCTCCAAGCGCGACTCTGTGATCCCGTTCCTGCCCAGGGCCAACGCCCTGGAGCGCAGTGCCCTCCCCGGCATGCTCAGAGCCCTGGTGACCCTCGACGAGAGCACTCCCCTGTTCCCCAGGAATGTGCTCAGGACTTTTAGCCCCGAGAGGATCAGTCAGAAGAAAGCCCTGTGGGAGCAGATGCAGAGAAGGAAACTCCAGCTGTGGTGGGAACGGCAGCAGGCCCAGCAGAACTTGGCTGGTCTGAGCCTTGGCTCCCACCCCCGGGTGCCTCCAGCAGCAACACAGCCATGGCCACCAGGGCCACCCCACCAGTGGTGTCCCCCCAGCCCCAGGGTCCCTCCCCCTGCTCAGATGAGTCCCCTCAGCCCCCAGGCCCTGCTCCCCCCAGGCCACTACAACATCCCTCCCCTGGTGATTCAGAACGCGCGGATGGTCCAGATCGGGCACCACAACACGATGCAGGTGGACACTGTGCCCCCTGGGCCCCAGGACAGCGAGGGACACACCAGGCAGAGGGTCTGACCAGCATCAGCCAAGGGCAGAGGTCAAATTAATTTCAAATCCTAGATTAGTGATTCTGCTGGGACTGGGACTAATCTTATTTCTCTGTGGATCAAGGGTGCCACTTTCCTGAAGAAAACTCCTGGTTTTATGTTGGACAAAAGACGTTGCAACCTCCTGTGACTGTTTTCCTTGTGATTATTTTCAAGGAACTGAAAAGACTATTTTCCTGATTTTCTGGGGCTACTTGAAGATTTTATAAATAAATTTTTATTAATTTATTTGTGTTTCTCTGGTTCTTTCCTGCAGAACTAGGAAAGGGGCAGTCAGGGATATATGGAAAACTGTTCTTCATGTTGGGTGGAGAGGGCTGGGAGATGGCACAGGGCATTTGAGGGACAGTCTTTAGGGGGTGCTGAGCACCACAAGGTCCCACGATTTTCTTCCAGCAGCCCTCAGTCCCCTCACATCAGCCCCAGGAAAATCCTGGAAAGCAGCTTCAGTGATCCCCAGAGGCTGCAGAACTCTGGGCTGAGGGAGCAGATCCCTGTTCCCAGTTCTGAGAGAGAAGGTTTTGGGTTGTGAAAGACAAAATTCCCCTGTGCCCTCCAGGCATGGCTGACAGGGGGTTTGTATTTAAGAAAACTTGCAGAGCTGAGATTACACACCAGGTGTAAGAATCTACAGAGCAAAGCTGTGCTTGGGGAAAATACTCCTTAATGAAGATGGAATGAGAGAGGGAAGCACAAAGTCTGAGGAGGCAGAAGTGTCCACTCCTCCATTCTCACCTCCTGCAAAAGGCTGGAGATGGGACCAGGCCCTGCCCCACTGGCTGTTGCACAATGTTTCCTGCTGAGATTATTTCAGCCACTTCTGTTTCTGCCTTTGAGGGAAAAGTGGGATGGAAAACCAAAAGCATTGAGCAGAGCAATGCAGGAGGGTGGAGAGAGCCAGGATTGGGGCTGGGAGGGTGTTCTGATGGCCCTGGTGAGGGATGGACAAGGCAGGTACAGACTGAGCTTCAACACCAGGAGGGCACCTGAGCCAGGGCCCACATCCCTCCTCCTCCTCCTCCTCCTCACAGGTTCCAGGCACAGCAATGTTCCTGATCGTCAGCAGAGGTCACCCCAAAGCCACCAAGTGCCTGGAAATGGGGCTGTTCCCTCCGTGGGGCAGAGCCCAGAGCCGGCTCCCCCTGTGCCTGGAGCAGGGCAGGGCTCACCACACTCCTCTCAGCCCTCAGGGGAGCTGAGGAGCCACATCCCTGTGCAGTGGCCCCTGGGATGGACTGAGGGAGGTGACCCAGCCCAGCTGTTCCTGCAGGGCTGTGTGTGCTGTGTCACTCCAGGGCTGTCCCAGCAGGTTCCAGGCACAGGGCAGGGTCTGGCAGCCAAAGCTCAGGACTCCAACAAACCATCCTGGCCCTGGGACTGTCCAAGCTGGGCCCTCACAGGGGAAATTCTGGGACTGTCCTCTTTGTCCAAGAACCAACTGAGCCTCACAACCAACCCCTGTATGGGACACTTGATAAGTCCTTGGAGAAGACTCTGCCACTAATCCTGCTCAGGGAGCACTGGGGTCACTGGACTGAGCAGTGCCCAAATTCCTCTCTCCCTCTCCAGCTCTACCTCGGGCTCATTCTGCAGCAGCATCTCCTCCCAGACAAGGACCAGCCCAGAGGCAGAGCTGACACTGGGACAGGAACCCCCAGCACAGAGAACAGGAGTGTCTTCTAAGCCCTGGCTCCTCTGAGGACACCCAGAACAGCAGGAAGGAGAACCTGCCCCATGTGGAGCTGCAACTGCTGCCTTTTCATTTTCCATCAGGTTGTGTCCCTCAGGATGCCCGAGGGTGATGCTGGAGAGTGTGGGCAGTGACTGAGCTGCAGTGCAGGCTCTGGAGCTCCTGGGTGGCACCTGAGCTGGAGCCCAGAGCTGATGTGTCCTGCTCTTAACCTGCAGCACAGCAGGGGCTGTCACCACTTTGGATTTACATCCCATGGGATTCCCTCCTTGGAGGCCACAGGTCCTTTCTCACGGATCTGTCTGCAGGTTTCTCTTCTTCCTTCCCTCCTCAAGGAGGTTCAGCTCCTCCTGGACCTCCTCAGTTCCACCCAGGCCACACCAGGCCTGGCCAAAGCAAACCCTCCCACCCTGTGCAGCACAAGAACCACAGACCAGCAGTGCTGTTTAGGAAATGCCACCAACCGTTGGCTCCAGCCTTCAAACAGCCTGGACTCCAACCCAGCAACAATGGATTAACTCCTTTACTCCTTCCAGAGCCTGCTGGAATCCTCCAAGTGCTCAGATTCCTTCTATTTCCCTATTTTTCCTTCGTTCTGTTAAACAGGTGTTGTGTTACTGCAATCCCTGTCTCTCTGCAGTTGGAGCAGGACAGTTCCTCCCCCTGAGGAACACACACATCCCTCCTTCCCCAGCTCCTCTCCTGCTATAAATAACAGCACACAGAATTAGTGCATTGGGAGCTGCTCCAGCTTGTAAACAACCTCAGCACAGGCACATCCAGTGCCTGGATCACAGAAATAGAGAGGGGAGGATGTGGGGGGTACAGGAGGCTCTCCAGCCACCACAGTGGGGAAAAAACTCTTCTTTGTCCAATATAATTAACAAAATCATCACTGAAACACTGGCCTGCTCCTCACAGCTCCATGTTCTGCCCCACATGGAGCTGGCCCAGACAAGACCCCCAATAAATGAGGCCTGTTCAGTCTAATTACCCCATAATCACACAGTGATTTCTCCCACTCTGTAATTACTATCAACATTTAAGTGCTGGGCCCTCTGGGTAATTACACGTTGTTTGTGCATTAAAAATAAAAAATATTAAAGCCTTTTCTATCACACAGACTATTCTCCTCCTTGGGGCTGTTGTCAACACAGATCCTTTCATACAGTTTCATTTCCACCAAAATATAAAGCAAAATATATAAGGAGAGGTGTCATTTCAGTGTCAGTATCACCCTTTTCCAGGGGAAATGTTTGCAGCACAGACTATTCCTTCCCAAGGAGTAACAATGAACCCATCACACCTGCTGACTGCAAACACCCCGGATTTCCACACCCAGAGTCCCATCCCTGGGAAACAAGCTGGAAATAGAGGCTTGGCAGGAAGAACTCCAAGGCACTTGCACACTAGCAGCCATTTTTTGTTTTATTATTTAAAGTTAAGAGCGCTCATCAGCTCACAGAGGAACACATCCCATTCCTGCAGCTCAGTCAGGCTTCAGCCAAAAGGAAAAAAAACAAAAAATAAAATAGAAGGCAGCTAAACTAACTCTGCACTTTACAGCTCAATTCAAGTTAAACCTCCTCGCTTTATAAATAAATGTTATAGTTAACACTGCAAAAATGTAATGGCAGATCTAGAATACCTTTAAGGGGCAGAGAGCATTGGTTATTGAGGCTGATAAATACAAGTAGAGAAGCTTCAGCAGCACACAGAGCAGGGGTGGGGCCTGGGGGCTGCTCCCCATGGGGGGGACTTGACCAAAGCTCTGAGGCAGCTGCTTCCCCCCAGTTGTGCTTCCCTCCAGCTCCCCAGCTCTGCTTCCCACCCTGCTTCCCACCCTGCTCTGCCTTCCCCCCCAGTTGTACTTCCCTCCAGCTCCCCAGCTCTGCTTCCCACCCTGCTCTGCCTTCCCCCCAGTTCTACTTCCCTCCAGCTCTGCTTCCCCCCCAGCTCTGCCTTCCCCCCCCAGCTCTGCCTTCCCCCCAGCTCTGCTTCCCCCCCAGCTCTGCCTTCCCCCCAGCTCTGCTTCCCCCCCAGCTCTGCCTTCCCCCCCCAGCTCTGCCCTCCCCCCAGCTCTGCTTCCCCCCCAGCTCTGCTTCCCCCCAGCTCTGCTTCCCCCCCAGCTCTGCTTCCCCCCCAGCTCTCCTTCCCCCCCAGCTCTCCTTCCCCCCCAGCTCTGCCTTCCCCCCAGCTTTGCCTTCCCCCCCAGTTTTGCCTTCCCCCCAGCTCTGCCTTCCCCCCAGCTCTGCTTTCCCCTCCAGCTCTGCTTCCCCCCTGCTCTGCCTTCCCCCCAGCTCTGCCTTCCCCCCAGCTTTGCCTTCCCCCCCAGTTTTGCCTTCCCCCCTGCTCTGCCTTCCCCCCAGCTCTGCCTTCCCCCCAGTTTTGCCTTCCCCCCCAGCTCTGCCTTCCCCCCCAGCTCTGCCTTCCCCCCAGCTCTACCTTCCCCCCAGCTCTGCTTCCCCCCAGCTTTGCCTTCCCCCCAGCTCTGCTTCCCACCCTGCTCAGGGTCAGCAAAGGAGCCACGGGCTGCCCAAGCCCAGCCACCCCTGCACAAGGACAATGATGGAAATCCTCTGTCTCCCACCTCAGAGGGCTCTGCCCATGGAGGCAAAAACCTGTCCTAAAAACCAAGGTGTGTGCAGATCCCAATGAAAGGAAGGAGCTTGTCCAAACAGCAGCCAGGTGAGATTTCAAATTCCTGCTTTGAAGTAGCACCATCCTCAGAGAAGTTGAAAACAACAATGATCAGAAGCCCAAACCAGCTACTAAGAACCAACTGCATGGAGGTTTAATTAATGGGATAATGAACAGAGCCCAAGGAGCTGACAATAAAACCTCAGAAGGGCAAGGAGGTACCTTAAACTTTCCTTTCTTGCTTCTTCCTCCAGCCCACCCTGGTGCAAACATGGCACAAACACTGACTTGCTTAATAACCCCCCAAGCACCTCCACAGTACTGGTACCTCCTGTCCTGCAGGGTTTGCAAGAGCTCAGCCCCAAAAATGGTTCAAACTGTGCTGTTTTGGCTCCACAACCTGGGCACATCCACCCTTAGAGCTCAACCCCTGCTGACCTCTGGAGTTAAAGCACTTCCACACTGGGAATGGAGCAAACAGGTGTGGAATGGGCAAGCCAAGGGCCTGAACATCACGTTAGTATTTTGTTTTTAAAGTATTTTTTCCTCCCCATTCATAAGCCCCAGTGGATGAAGGTGTACAACAGAACTGAGCTCCCTGTGTTACAGAACTGGGTGCACAGACAGGGCCTGGCTCTGTGAGAGAAACATCCCAGCTTTCTGCACAACCAGGGAAATCTCAGGCCTTGAACACCATCTGGCCAACCAAGAGAGAGCAACAACCCCTTCTCAGCACCCCCAGCCCTGGGACATGGCAGGGACTCCCTCGCAGAGCAGGAGCCCCTCAGCTGCTGCACCTGTGCTGCCCCAACCCTGACAAGAAGGGATTTAAGGGAAGGGATTTAATTCCTTGCTCACTTTCTATCTGTTGGCTGTGTGGGCTGGGAAGGGCCAGAGCACGTGGGGGATGTGTAGCTGCTCCAAAGCTGAGCACTGAGTTAATCCAGCACTAACGGGAGAGGCAGCAGGTCCCAGGGAACCTCCATTTTCCTTCCTTCTCAGGACAAGACAGGGAAGGGCAGGAGCTGTGGCCTTGTGTGGACACACTGCAGTGGAGAGAGCTGGTCCCTGAAGGTGCCAACAACGAGGGACAGCCGAGAGCTCTGGACCCTCCTCCTCCGTGCCCTGACTCGCCAGCTTTGTGGTGACAAATGGGGACAAAGCTCAGCACGGCCACGGCCCTCAGCACCTCGCCAGGGACAGCCCCAGACCTGCAGCTGCACAACGGGGTGGGACAGGCGAGGGCAGGGCCGGGGCCAGCAGCTCCCGTGCCCTAGTGCAGCTCAATGAAGGCTTCCAGCTCCTCGGGGATGAACCCCTTGTAGGGGATCTTGTGCTTGTCCAGGGCGCGAGCAGCAAGGCACTGGAGGGTGATGTAGTTGAAGGGCTGCATCGTGCTCTTGGTGAGCAGCTTCTCGTCCAGCAGCTCGTAGGCCGTTTGCTTGAAGGCGTTGGTGGCGTCCATGTGTGCCCCGGCCTCCATTAGCGCCCGCATGATCGCCGGGCAGTTGTTGCGGGCGGCCACGTGCAGGGGCGTGTTGTTGTCGTAGTCGCGGCTGTCGGGATCGGCCCCGCACTCCAGCAGCAAGTTCACCACGTGCAGAGAAGGGAATTTGCCCACGGGGTACCGTCCCACCGTGGTGGTGTCCTTGTCCACGGCCATGTGCAGGAGGGTGAAGCCGTTCTTGGCCCGGGGGCTGCACTTGAGCAGGCGGTAGATGGTCTGGCGCTTCTGGTGCTCCTGCTCCGGGGTGCACTCCACCTTCTCCAGCAGGAAAACCAGGTGCAGGATGATGGCCAACGTCTTGGTGAACTGCGCCGAGTCTGCCACGGGGTCCTTGCCGTGCACCAGCGCCCTCTCCACCTCCCGGACCCCTTTGCTCAGCACCCCGATGAGGTCGGAGAAGCCCAGCTGGGTGGCTAAAGTGCCTTTGGAGCGGTCCTGGAGCACGTAGGAGTAAAGCTCGGCAAAGGAAAGGAAACTGCTGGCAGTCATGGGGCTGAGCGGCTCCAGGTTGCCCTGCTGCATGTCCAGCGCGTACTTCCACAGGTTGATGCAGCGCTCGAAGTTGCCGGAGTCGGCGTAGACGGCGCCGCGGTAGCGGATGTAGTAGGACGTGTCGGGGTGGGAAGGGCCGAGGATGCGCTCGCGGATCAGCAGCGCCTGCATGCGCATCTCGTCGGGGTCGGTGATGAGCGCCTCCAGCTCCTCCAGCGAGCTCACCTCGCGGGCATAGTCATAGGCGAGCACCAGCTGCCGGGGCTCGGGTTTGGGCAGGTACTGCCCGCCCTCGCAGCGCAGCTCCATCGCCCTCCGCCAGTACCGGTGCGCTCCCAGCAGGTCGCGTTTCTTGTCCACAAACGTGGCGCCCAACAGCTCCAGCGCCTCCACGGCGGCCTCCCGAGTGCACAGCACGCCCGGCAGCTCCTCCTCGGCGGCGGCCGCGGCCCCGCAGCCCTCGCACGGCTCGTCGCGGCCGCCCCGCGCTGCCTTTGCCCCGTCGTGGCTGCCACCCGCGGGCTCGCCGTGCCGCAGCCCGCCCTGGATCAGGTACTCCACGATGTTGGTGTGGCCGGTGACGCTGGCGGCGAGCAGCGGGGTCATCCCGTAGCCGTCCTTCTCCATGCGGGCCTTGGAGCGCAGCAGCAGCTGCAGGATCTCCAGGCTGCCCGACTCGGCGCAGTCGTGCAGGGCCGTGTTGCCCTTCACGCTGCGCCGGTTCACGTCGGCGCCTTTCTCCAGCAGGTACCGGGCGATCTCCCGGTGCCCTTTGTAGCAGGAGATCATCAGGCAGGTGTGCCCGTGCCTGTTGGCCACCTCCAGGTCGGCGCCGCGCTCGCCCACCAGGTAGCGCACGATGTCCAGGTGCCCATCGAAGCAGGCAGCGCGCAGCGGGGTGGAGTTGGTGAGCGTGGTCTGGTTCACGGAGGCGCCGTGGTCGAGCAGGCTCCGCACCACGCGCAGGTGCCCCGCGGCCGAGGCCGCCCAGAGCGGCGGAGCGCCCTCGATGGTCTCGCCGTCGAAGCTGACCGAGCCGCCCTCCTCCACTCGGGCGCCGCAGTGGTCCAGCAGGTACTCCACCACCTCCAGGTGCCCGTGCCGGGCCGCGATCAGCAGCGGGGTGCTCCCCGCGCCGGGGCCGCCGCCGCCGCCGGGCCCCGCCGTCAGCGCCTCCAGCTCCTCCCGGCTGCGGCTGCCCAGCAGCTTCTGCAGCAGCTTCAGCTTCCCGTCGCGGGCCGCGTTGTACACGGCCGTGCGCAGGTCCATGGCGGCGGCGGCGGCCGCGCCCTGGCCATGAGCGGCGGCCCCGGTGCGGCGGGACCGCCCTGCCCTCAGCGCGGCGGGACCTTCAGCGCCCGGGCCCGGCCGCCATCTCAGGCTGCGCCGAGGAACAAAATGGCGCCGCGCGGGGCGGGGCGCGCTGCGCGGAGGGCGATGGGAAATGTAGTCCTGGCAGCGGCGCGGCGCGCATGGCATAGGGCAGCGCGCACTCAATTTCCCAGCAGGCAGCGCGGGCGGGGAGGGCGGTGGGCTGGGTGAGCCTCAGGGGCGAGCGGAGCATGCTGGGAGTTGTAGTCCAACTGACCCCTCACCACCGTGCCACCGGTAGTGCCCCGCGGGGGCCGGGACTACATTTCCCAGCGTGCCCCGCGCGGGGCCGTCCATGAGGCGTGTCTGTCTCATCTACGGCGTGTGGACATTCAGTGAAGGTTTTATTTCTGTTTAATTGCTTGATGTTGTTGAATTTCAGAACACAGCGTTAATCTGACGTGCTTTAATTGCAGCGAGTCATTTGTCATGGACATCCTGTGCTGGACGGACCCGCAGGGATCGTCCTGCGGCAGAGCGATGGAGCGCTGGACAGCGCAGTGTCTGCTCTGGAGGGGGCACAGCCTCGGCACAGCAGCAAACACAGGTTTGCTCCCTCAAATCCCCTCCTCAGGAGGTCAGTCCCGGCCCCTCAGCCCTGAGGGACAATCCTGCAGGGAGGGAAACACTGAGGAGAAAAACAGCGGCTTGGAGGAGCAAAGCTTTGCTCACCAGAGCCCATTTTGGGGCATAAACTGAGTTTAGGCACCTCTACTCTTTCTACAGGGCGTTGGCACGAGTTTCTCCCGCTGTATTTTATTTTTAGCTGTTTTTCTCCTTTTCGGGGAAATAAGATCAGCCTCATTATTTCCGTTGTTGTTATTCCATCTCTCATGATTGTTATTCAGTCCATCCAGCCATTTCAGGCCGTGCCTGGAATTACCGTGGATTATCCTGCTAATGCCTGTTGCCTTCACACGGAACATCCCTTTTGTTGCTAAGGAACTGCTTTGGCACAGCGGGCAGCGCAGTGTCCCCTCAGGGCAGTGACCCTGGCACAATTCCCACCCGGGGGGGGCTGGCACTGCTCGGGGTGGATCCCTGGGAGCGGCTGGGATGGAATTCCCAGAGCAGCTGTGGCTGCCCCAGCCCTGGGAGTGTCCCAGGACAGGTTGGAGCCCCCTGGGACAGTGGGAGGTGTCCCTGCCCATGGCAAGGGTGGCACTGGGTGGGCTTTGAGGTCCTTCCATCCCAAACCATTCCCTGATTCTGTGGTGAAGTGACTTTGTGTTGGAGAAGAAAAGGAGCAGGGGTCACTTGAGCACCTCCAGTGTGTCCATGCTGTGCAAGGGCAGCTTCCTGCAGGTCAGGGCAGGAGGAATCATGGAATCATTGAGTTTGGAAAAGCCCACCAGGATCATCAAGTCCAACCATTTCCCCAGCACTGCCAAGGCCACCACTGACCTTGTCCCCAAGTGCCACATCCACGCAGCTTTCAAATCCCTGCAGGGACAGGGACTCCACCCTTGCTCTGGGCAGCTTCTTCCAATATTTAACAACCCTTTCAGTGGAGAAATTGTCCCAATATCCAACCCAAACCTCCCGTGGCACAGCCTGAGGCTGTTCCCTCTCCTTCTGTCCCTGTTCCTGGAGCAGAGCCCGACCCCCCCCAGGTCCCCCCTCGTGTCAGGGAGTTGCAGAGAGTGAGAAGGTCCCCCCTGAGCCCCCCCAGCTGCCCCTCTGTGTGTGCTGGAATTCCTGGGGTTCTTCCCTGTCCTCCACGTGTGCCAATACACAACTCTGGGCACAAATTAATTGTGTTTTCACACGTGAACAGCCCCAGCAGGTGGTTTGGGCACAGTGGGTGCACTGAAAGGCTGGCATGGGAGCCCTGGGGGGTGTGTGGAGGTGTCTGTGAACCCCCAGCCTGTCCCTGTGTCCCCACTGGCAACACCCCCGTGCAAAGCCCCAGCTCGGGGCTGTTTGTGCCGCAGGTCAAGGCACAGGCACGGTGACATTTCCTCTCCCTGCTGGCTCCTCATGTTGCCATGGTGACCAGATGCACTTGCTCTTTTATCTGAAGTATCTATTAACCAAAGCTTCCTATTAATTTCCCCTCCGTAGAACCCATTAGGGATTCACCAGAACACTACAAAGGCTTTTTAGGTCCCAAATCTACCTCAGAACCTGCCCCTCATTCCAGGGTGGGCTCAGAGACATTGAGGCCTAAAGTGCAGCTGATGGAAATGTTTTTTTCCATCAATAAATTGCTTAGTAATGAGGGAATAAAGAGCATGAGGAGAAGGGTCACAACAGCCTTTCCCTGTTTCCCTGGGAATATGGAACATACTCGAGCCTCAGGACCTTGATCCCCACCTTGGATAATTCTGGCTGGAGGGTCAAAGAGAATTGGAGGTGGGAGTGGATGGGCTGTGCCTGCAGCCCCCTCAAAGGTCTAGGGCAGGATTTTCACTGTGGCAGAAACCAGAGTGGCTTTGTCACCTTTGTCACCTGCATCCTTTGGCTTCTCTTAGCAAGGCCACCACCAAAAGTGTCCCAAAACAAGGCACAGGGTGATGGAGACATCACACAGAGTCAGAACCATGGAATCCCAGAGTGGTTTGGGTTGGAAGGACCTCAAAGCCCACCCAGTGCCACCCCTGCCATGGGCAGGGACACCTCCCACTGTCCCAGGGGGCTCCAGCCTGGCCTTGGGACACTCCCAGGGCTGGGGCAGCCACAGCTGCTCTGCCCAACCTGTGCCAGGGCCTGCCCACCCTCCCAGCCAGGAATTCCTTCCCAATATCCCATCTATCCCTGCCCTCTGGCACTGGGAAGCCATTCCCTTGTCCTGTCCCTCCATCCCTTGTCCCCAGTCCCTCTCCAGCTCTCCTGGAGCCTCTTCAGGCCCTGGAAGGGGCTCTCAGGTTTCTCTGGACCCTTCCCTTCCCCAGGTGACCCCCCAGCTCCCCCAGCCTGGCTCCCAAAGCTGGAGGTGTCTCCTGAGCCTGCTCAGCCTCAGTGGTGCAGCTCCCCCTTCCTCTGACACAACAGAAGGGGCTGTGACACCCACCTGAGAGTGTCTCCAAACCCCCACGTGGCTCCCATGACCTGGGAACCCCAAAAGGGTCACAGAGAAAGCCCCAGGCAGAGCTGTGGGGACAGAGGGGGGTGAAACACCCACGGGAGGAAGAGCAGGGCAGAGTGAGGCGTTTTGACAGGGCTGCCTGGCAGGAGGGGGAGTTCTTTTGGGAGCTGCCATTTCATATTCCCCTGCAGACAGGCTGAATTACACGGTGCTGGTGCTGCAGCACTGGCACCATTTTCCTCACAGAAATAATGACAGGGTGCTTAAACAGCAGGTGAATGGATGGCTGAAATGCTGGGCAGAGACTTGGGAAATCCAGGCTGAGCCCTCACCTTCGCCCAAGGCTCCTTTGCTGACCTTGGGCCAGTCTCTTAATCTTCCTCTGTCTCAATTCCCTGCCAATAACAAGGGAATAATAACTGTTCTTTCTCTGTCTGGCTTTTTTGGGCTGCACACTCAGAATTTACAGCTCGTGTTTTCTCCTCTTTGAGGGCAATCAAAGCCAGAGCTTCAATCCGTGCTGAGGTCTCTGAGACACAGCAAAACACAACATGGATGATAATAAAGGGCTGGGATAAATTGTGGGGAGCATTCTGGGCATGAGAGGCACCAGAATTCCTAGTCCATTGTTCCACATCTATTTCCTCAAAATGGGGAGAAGTTTAGAACTGTGCTAAGAGTTCCAAAAGCATCGAAATACTTTAGGAACAGAGGCCAGGCTGATTTATTGAATCCCTGAGTTACTTCCAAAAGGGTGAGTGGGTAATTGAGACACCTGCAGAATTTCCTGTGAGGTCTTTGTGCTCAGGCTGTGGCTGAAGCAGTTCCTTGGGTTGTTTCAGTTTAAATTGAGGTTTGCAGGCAGCTGTGCACCCAGGTTTTATCCATCTCTGCAGCTTTTAGGGGGTTGTGTGATTTCCAGAGGCTGGGAAAGATGGATCCTGGCTATGAGAGCCAATGAAGACAAGATTTTCTCTATAGTTGAGCAATTTGCTGTACAAAGGGAACAATTCTAAAAATAGGGAGAAATGGCAGCACGACATTAAGAGGAAGGATGACCCAATCCCAGCTTGCTGCAGGGGCCTCTGTGCTGAAACTGCCTTCCCCATTAGGGCTGGGATGACATTATTGGTGTGCTCAGGTGGGGCACGAGGCCACGGGTACCTGCAAGGGAGGATTTTGATCAGACTGCAGAGGATGAACACGCCAGAGAGGCTTGTTGGGGAACACTAAATCAGTGGAGTTTCATTTACATCAGACACCAGCCCAGCCATTCCAGCTTTAATGGCTGCACTGCTGCCCTCGGAATTTTATGTGGATTTAATCTCTCAGTGGGGGAGTAAAAGGGAGGGGGAGGGTGAGTCGTTTTGGCTTGTGAAATGTGGATCTTTTCTTTCGGGCACCATCAAGGGGCAGCAATTTGTGCTGGTTTGCAATTGTTTGGCAATAAATTTGTGGCTGCCCCATCCATGGAAGAGTCCAAGGCCAGGCTGGAGCACCCTGGGATGGGGGAAGGTGTCCCTGCTTGGGGAAGGTGTCCCTGCTCGTGGCAGGGCTGGGCCTGGATCATCCTTAATGTCCCTCCCAGCCCAAACCACTCTGGGATTCTGTGATTCCCAAATCACTTGTCCCATAGTGCCAATGACGTGGGCAATGCTGAGCATATCCCAGGTGGGTTAAAAAAGAGAGAGAAAAAGGAAGTGCTTGACAGCACCAACAACCCAGATAATTAAAGATATTTCAGTACTTTTACCACCAGCCTCGGCAGGATTCAGAAGTGTCATTTTCACACCTAAATACCTTTGAGAATAGAGGCTCTGAGTGGTGTTGAGAATTTGTTCTTTTTATATTTTAAAGCCCTGTTGGAAGCAGAGGACTCGACTGCCCAAACAAGCCCTGCCATGCACCGAGGCCCCAGCAGAGCCCCAGCCCTGCCCTGGGGGGCTTCGAGGGACACACTTCCCTCCCTGCCAGCTGATGTTGAAGTGAGGCAGGGGAGTGCCAGGCCTGGGGGGCTGCAGGATGAGCCCCAGGATGAGCTCAGCTCTTCTCAGACATCCCCCTTTGCTGCTCTCAGAGCCCAGACTGGGTTGACTTTGCAGGGATGGGATGAGGAGCAGCACAAGCCACGACAGGAGCTCCAAAGCACCTCCAGACACGCTCAGCTCTCTCGGGGTCTCTGGGCCGTGGCAGCCTGGGCTGGATGGCAGGCTATGATTTGTTGTCACCTTTATAAACAGAACAACAAAATCACTAGTCTTCCACACAGAGCCAGACCAGCAGAGCGGCGCTTCCTCCTCAGGGACGGCCTCCCACACGTCTTCTGTGCTTGTCCTTCCTCAGTTTGCTCAGCCTTTAATGCTTGTTCTTGTCTCTCCGTTCAGGGGTGGATGCTGCTCCTTGCAGAGTTCCTCCTGAGACCAGGGCAAATCTCCCTGTAATCATCTCTCCAATTTGTGGCTGTTCCCACGAGTTTCTGCTCCATTTTCTCCCCCCAGAGCCTCTGCAGGGACATCAGGGCTCAGCAGGGGCTCCTCTTTCCTTACCCTGTGATAAACTTCTCCAGGAGTGTTCTGTCAACCTGTCTGGCTCCCAGTTATACTTCATTCTGACTAAAATAAGCAAATGCAGTGTATGGTGGGGAATGCTGGAGAAAAGGACTCAGCAAAGGAAAGATAATGATAGTGCCGAGTTTCCTGGAATCCCACTGAGAGGCTGATTTGAGCAAGAAAAACAAACCCCTTTTGCCGTTTCCTTTCTTTGGATTTGTTGATGAGCAATCTCCAGTTCGCCCCAGGTCCAGCTTTGCTTTCACTCCCCAGCTTTTCTCTGTTAATACCTCACATATGGCACGGGTAAGGTGTGAAAGGACAATGCTGGCTCACATCCATGGAGAGGATCTGACTTTATTCCTTGTCTGAGTGAGGCTTTACTTACCTCAGCCACTGAAATCAGGCAGGGAACAGCATCCTGCCCATCTTCACCAAGCCTGTCAGATGGACTTCTGTAACCAGCTGGCAAAAAAAAGGAAAAGAAACAAAACTATCCCTCAGGATCTGCTGCTCCTTTCATGGGAGGAGAAAGAGTGTGGAGCAACAGGAGAGGGTTTGCTGCTGCTGCTGCTGACAGGGGTTGTGTCCTGTGTGAGCTCACAGGGAGCAGCCCCATCCCTCCCCCTCTTCTCCCCCCTGTTTTTAACATATGTGCTTTCTGTGCACACTTTAATCAAACTCCAGATGGGTTGTTTCAGTCGGGGGATTTGTGCTGCTCTGAGATAAGAGTCCTTTGTGCTGGCCTAGGTAGCAGGAGTGTTTGTGATAGCTGGAGCTGATACCAGGAGATGTCCAGGTGGTCTTATTTAACAGGGAGCATTAGTGATCCTGCCATTGTCCAGGAAATCAGATAAACCCGGGCCCAGGTGTTACCCAAGCCCTGTTTGTGTAAGGACAGTGCCAACTGCTGCCTGCACTGCCCCACAGAGCAGAGGGGGGTGTCTGGGCAGGATCTGCCACCCCCAAACTGCCCGGGGGCACCACTGAGGGGGAAACATTTCAGCAGGAGCTGGACTTGGGTGATCCTCGTGGGTCCCTTCCAGCCCAGGATATTCTTTGGTTCTAATCCAAATCTCAAATGGAACAGCAGTGAGCCCCACACTGAATATGAGTTCACTGTGACACCTGCCTGGCCTTGGATTTCCTAAATTGAAGCATTTCACCTAAACCATCATGTACTTTCCTCCCAGCCCTCCCACAGAGAGGCCTCTGATGAAAACATTTGGAGAATGAGACAGTTTAGAAATAAAAATTCAGGACAATTCACTCTTCAGCCCGGGATAATTAGAAGAGAGGATGAATTGTACAGATGGGTGAACATGAGAGAGAGAACACAGGTTTGGGAATTGCCAACCTGGACTGTAATTTCAGGTGACAAGGACACTCTTCAGTCCTTGTTCTGGATTGACACTGCCTGGCACAGCAATGCACCAGCTCCAGGAAGGGATTTACCACAAATCATTGCTAGAAAATCACCTAAAAATCAAGACAAAGGAAGTATGAGCAAGGCCTGATCTCTTCTGCTGGTTTTACACACAGACATTGCCTTTTCAGAGTAGAAAACATAAATTCCAGGCTCAGAGCCATGTCTGGACTGCAGCTCGAGGGGTCTGTCTCTTTAGGGCCATATTTCTCAATGTGATATTTTCAGGACAGGATCTGCCACCTCTTGTTTGTCCCAAAGATTTCAGGGACATGGGAGCTCCTCATCCCACTGGCAGCTGGGAGGCTGCTGGAGTTCTCTGGGAATTGTTTGTATGGATGGGAGCTCAACTTAGTGCAGACCACGGGGAAAGGGCCTGGTTAGGAGGAGTGGGGACTCGTGGCCTCCAGCTCTGCCAGAACAGACTCATCATGGAGAGATCCCCAGCTGCCCTTCCAGGCTGGAAATTAAACAAACAGTATTTCCTCAATACCAGACCACAGGGATGGCTGAGAGAACAATGTGGCCTTATTGCTGTTATTTCCTTTGGTTCCAGGCTCTGTCCTCTGCCCCCACCTCCTCCCCAGCCCCGTGGTGCCCACTTTACCCCATTTGTCATTTATTACACTGCTTTAAAGAGAGGCAGGGGGAAAAGGCTCAGTGCAAATTATATTTTGAGCTGTTGTGCTTTGCCTCTTTGGCAGATAATAAATCTCTCTGGCAATGCTCCTCTGTATAGGATTTGTCATTAAATGCAATTAAACAAACCCTGCAGGTGTCCATGATCAGGCCTGCAGCAGCCCATTCACAACTGCAATGTTATTATCAGCCTGACAACAAAACACCAGATATTTCCTGAGCTGCTCTGATCGATGAGCTTGCCTGACTTGGAACCAGAGGGAGGAGAAAAGGGGGACCAGAGCAGTTCAAATGCTCTTTAGAATTATTGATGGGAAAGTCAAAAAGCTGCTCAGCAATCAGAGGGAAGGAGAAGAGAGAAAAAGGCAGAGGGATGGGAGAGCTGAGAGGGGAAAACCAGAAAGGAGGGTTTGGGAGTGAGAAGGTAGAAATGAGGCAAGATATCACATGGCACCCATCTACCCAATGAGTTGGTCAATGCACAGGACTGGGATTTAGGAGGAGAGGAAGGTATTTTTGGGGTGATTCTTTGGCAGTTATTGGGCTTTTAGTGTTAAGGACTCTTGCAGACTCCCCCTGCAGCAGCACAAATTCTGCTCTCACCCTGATGGGACTGGCAGGTTGACCTGTTGTCCAGTGCTGTTTGTCTGTCCATAAACTGTGGCCAGATGGGTGGATCAGACACC
Source organism: Pithys albifrons albifrons (assembly GCF_047495875.1). Lineage (NCBI taxonomy): Eukaryota > Metazoa > Chordata > Aves > Passeriformes > Thamnophilidae > Pithys > Pithys albifrons. The sequence continues at coordinate 172,804 of NC_092484.1, read as the reverse complement.
CACCTGATTGCAAATCCCACCTGGAACAGCCAAAGGAATTGGCTTTTACAAGCCCAGGTTGGATGGGGCTTGGAGCGACCTGGTCTAGGGGAAGGTGTCCCTGCCCATGGCAGGGAGTTGGGGTGAGATGGGCTTGGAGGCTCTTTCCAAGCCACACCATCCCAGGATTCTGTGATTCTGTGTGTGCCTCTCCCTGTCCATCCTCAGCCACGGGGAGCATGTCCTGGCACAGCCTGGGGAAGCGCCAGCTCCGGAGCTGCTGCTGACAGGCCTTGTCCAGAGCAGAAACAGCAACAACATTCACACCTGAATTGCTGTGTGCTCTGACAGTGAGGAGCAGGAAGGCAGCTCCTGTGGTGCCATGTCAGGCAGCCTGTGGAGTGTGAAGGTCAGGGCCCCACCAGGGACCGGCTGCACCGTGCCCAGCACAGACACTGTGCCAGCACTGCCCGAATCCTTCCGCCTGACTCGTCTGCTCAGCGCAGCCTCGGGGCCCTCCCGGCATGAACCTCGCTCCTCTCACCCCAGGAATCCTGGTCTAACCCTTGGGGCACACGTGGAATGGCAGGGACAAGGGACAAAGCTCTTCCTACTGTTCTAGTGCTGCTGAAAACAAGGGATGTGGGGGTTGGATAAAGGGAGATAAGGGAGTGGTGTGAGTACAGTGTAAGGGGGTTATTCGACCAAAAAAACCCTATGTAGGGGTCTTTGATTAAGATTTTGTAGCCTCATCTGTAGGACAAACAACACAGGACCTGTTTCATGCCATCCAAGACCACACTGGCATTGTGGCAGAGGGAGCCAGGAGTTCTGGGATCAGTCTGTGGGGCTCAGGATGACAATTCCCTGGACACTGCATCTGGATTGCTCTGCTGCTCTCTGTTCCCTGGCTCCAGGTCAGGCCACACCCCCATACCCAAGAATCCTCCTTTCCTTCCTGTCCTACTCAAACTTTGGAGCATTTCCTTCAACCCCTTTGTCCTTCTTTCCACAGTGTATTCCCACTTCACCTGCTGGTTTGTGCCATTAGCAAACCAGTGTGTGACAATCTGCTGGCACCAACAGCACTGGTGTGTTGAAGGTGGCAGGAGGGCTCTGTCCCTGTGGCACCACAGAATTTGGCCATCAAGTCTGGCTGCAAAGTGTCAGTTCACTGGCCACACCAGTGAGGGTGGTCCTTGGGTCAGTGGGGGTCTGCAAGGGCATGGAAAAATCCACAGCTACCAGTGCTGGTCATGGAATCCCAGAATGATTTGGGTTGGAAGGACCTTAAAGCTCATCCAGTGCCACCCCTGCCATGGGCAGGGACATCTCCCACTATCCCAGGGTGCTCCAAGCCCTGTCCAGCCTGGCTGGTGGGGAACCCCCCAGGTCTCCATGAGTGTGTGGGAGTGGGCAGGGAGCAGGGTGGGAGCTGCAGGGGCTGAGGGAGCAGAGAAAGGGCAGAAGGGAAATGCACATCAGGCTGCGTTGACTTCAGTGAACCAACAAACACATTTTTCCCCCCTGCTTTCCACCTCCTTCCTCCCCAGCAGCTCCTCTCTCCGTGCTGCTCCTCTCCCTTTGTGCACCTCTTACCCGCTCTCTCCTCTCCAAACAGGTGCAGTTGCCACTCAATAGACTTTAATTACCACTTCAAGGGCTCTCACCGGGGGCTGCGGGAGGGTGGAGATGAATTTTCCCGAGGATTATGTGTGTCTGAGTTCTCTTCAGTCAGATGGCAATATTGCTGTCAGCCTGGATCCTTCGAGAGATCCCTTCTCCATGTTCTCTCTGCTGGTGTTAACAAAAAGAAAAACTGCTGCTGAAGTGAAAAAAAAATCCCAGCCATTAGCTGGATTAATTAGCAGGACAGCAAACAGGTCTGCAGAAAGATATTATAGAAAATTTAAAACCCAGGAGTCCCAGCTGGGCTTCTAAGCCATTGTTTCTGCTTGCAAATCAGCAGTGGAGAGCTCAGCATCTCCCAGGGTTTCTCTGGGAGACTGGGCTCTAAAAATACAGGTTGTTTTTAACCACTTTACCTTCCCTTTCGCCCCGTGCTCTTCCCATCACGGCTCAGCAGAGACACTGTGAGTGCATCCTGGTGGGGCCCTGGGGACTCCTCAGGGGGACGTGGCAGTCCCTTCTGGCTTCAGCACAGCCTGCTCTGATGGAGGAATTAGTCCCAATGTTTAACTAGTAACATAACAGCATTTTTATTATTAAGAGCCTCTTCAAAAGACTAATCCTGGAGAATGTGGAGCAGCTGATGTCTGGTGGAGATGCCTGGAATTGTTTGCCTGGGATGTGAGTGTGCACACAGCAGTTTAGGTACATGCAGGGAGGAGCTGGGAATATAACAGGATCTTTTGGGACTGAGAAAACTTCCAAATATTTAAAAAATCATTTCTTCTGCTCAACATTAACATTTCTAATTCTTTCACAAAATGAAATGCAGGAAGGGGTTTGCTCTGGAGCAAATTAAGCAACATTTTCTCCTGCCAAAATTAAGTTTGTTTCCCTAAACAAGCAATTCAGCAAACTGGGGAAACTCTGTAGCCAAATCTGCATTTTTGCAGATGTGTTTTGCATTTTGCCCAGCCCCAGAACATCTGCACACGTCCAACATCTGGGCTCCTGTTTGGCTTCTGCAGAGTCCGTGGCCAAGGGCAGCACAGTGCAGGCTCTGCCCTCCCCTCTGCATCCCTGGTCCAGCTGCTGTCCCTGGGCAGTGTCCCCACTCCTCATCCCTCTGCATCCCTAAACCAGCTGCTGTCCCTGGGCAGTGTCCCCACTCCTCATCCCTCTGCATCCCTGCCCTGGTCCAGCTGCTGTCCCTGGGACAGTGTCCAGGCTCCTCATCCCTCTGCATCCCTAAACCAGCTGCTGTCCCTGGGGCATTGTCCCCACTCCTCATCCCTCTTCATCCCTAAACCAGCTGCTGTCCCTGGGGCAGTGTCCAGGCTCCTCATCCCTCTGCACCCCTGCCCTGGTCCAGCTGCTGTCCCTGGGGCATTGTCCCCACTCCTCATCCCTCTGCATCCCTAAACCAGCTGCTGTCCCTGGGCATTGTCCCCACTCCTCATCCCTCTGTATCCCTAAACCAGCTGCTGTCCCTGGGCAGTGTCCAGGCTCCTCATCCCTCAGGATTATCCACACTGAGGGTCTCACCTGACTCTGCACCCGCTCGTGTCCCTCTGGCACCGCACCCGCTCCCGTCTGCTCCGCGCTCGGAGAGTCTGGTGGCACCTGCAGCACAAAGACAGAAGGGAGGAAGGGAGGACACCTGGACAACCCACACGGAGTGGTGAACGTTGGACTCAGGGAGCTCAGAGTTCTTTTCCAACCTTAAACACTGTACAATATGCTGGGGAAGGAGCAGAGAGATCCTGGTGGCACATCAGCCCCGAGACATCCTTTGGTCTCTGCTCATATTGCGCTTCTCCCGCCCTGGGCTGGGGGTGCAGCTGTGCCCCAGGAGTGAGGAGGTGGCTGGTACAGGTCCTGGGTGGGCACAGGAAGAGCCACAGTGCTGTGCCCACAGGAGATTTTTCTCCCTGTGCCAGCATAGTGTGTTTGCAGCTCTTCCTTTGGGATTTCTCCTCACTCAGGGAGTCCACTCTCCTTTATTCCTGCAGCCCCTTCACCTGCAGTCCCTTCACCTGCACTCCCTTTCTTTTCTGCTCCTCTCCTTCCCAGCCTCTGGAGCTCTGCCAGCCCTCCTGACATTCCCACTCTCATTCCTGACATTCCCACTCTTATTTCTCAGGTTGTCTCCTTCTCATGTAACTTTCAGATCTGAAGATTTAAAATCCTTCTGTCTCCATCACCTTTTCCTTCCCCCTTCCCTTCCTTCTGCATTTTGCTTTCCCAGCCCATCTGCCACGTTCTCCTGCCATTTCTTGGGACTGGGATGAACATTGATCACAGCCATCTCAAGCCCATCTCTCTTTTTTCCCAAAGAGCCGATGAAAATGTCACCCATGAGATAATAATCATGTTGCTCACGTCCCTTAATTGCTCTCAAAGTACACGTCGAGGCTTCAGAGCCTCTTTGAAAGGCAGGGTCTGGCCTTTGGCACATTATTGACAGGCTGTTGATAGGCCCCTTTGTTGAGGAGCAATTTTGTCCCTTTTCCTGTACAATTTTTTGGTTTTTTTAAAGACAGCCCTTTCAGAGAGAGTAGATTTTTAAAACAGAGTTGAGCTTTGAATGGACAGGCATCAGAGTTCTTCTGAGGAGAGGTGGCACATGTGGGAGATGAGCTACCAGAACACTTCATCCAGAACTCCATACAAGAACTCAAACTGTGGTGACTGATAACTTCAGCCTCGCTGCTTTTCAGTCCTCCCCCTCTCAGACCTGGTAACAAGATGGTTTTGTGCAGTGTGTTACTAACTGGACATCTCGTGTGTTCCAGTCCAACATGTGAAAGTTGACACTTGAGCTGTGCAGCAACTGATTTGTATCTATTAATGATAATTCTTTGAGGGTTTTTAATACCTGCTGATTAAAGTGGACTGAGATCTTCTTGTCACAGCAGCCCCTCATGGTCTCAAAAGCTTTGCAGGTCTGGGGCAAGGGAGGAGTGTGAGCAGAACAAGCCCAGCTGCTGTGCCATGGCTGTCATGGGCAGCTACCCTCTGTCAGCACGGGGGCTCTGGGGCAGAAACCTGAGCAATTCCCACCTCAGCTGCTCTTCCCAGGGGCTCCACATTCATCCTTTCCCTGCAGATCTCTGGAACCAGCCCCTAGTGTGAGAGGGGTGCCCCTTGTGTGAGAGGGGTGCCCCTGGAGTGAGAGGGGTGCCCTGGAGTGAGAGGGGTGCCCCTGGAGTGAGAGGGGTTCCTCTGGAGTGAGAGGGGTTCCTCTGGAGTGAGAGGGGTGCCCTGGAGTGAGAGGGGTGCCCTGGTGTGAGAGGGGTGCCCTGGTGTTAGAGGGGTGCCCCTTGTGTTAGAGGGGTTCCTCTGGAGTGAGAGGGGTGCCCCTGGAGTGAGAGGGGTGCCCCTGGAGTGAGAGGGGTTCCTCTGGTGTGAGAGGGGTGCCCCTGGAGTGAGAGGGGTGCCCTGGGGCAGATGTGCAGGTGCATCTCAGGGTGACTCAGCAAAGCTGTCCCAGACAGTTCCCAATCCTGACCAGAATCTGCAGGTTCTGTGCAACTCACCCCCAATTCTTGAGAGGAATGAAATTCTTCCCTCTCTGACCAATGTCCCTTGGAAGGGTTTTGCCCTGACCAGCCCCGACGGAGCCGCCGCGCTCGGAGCCGCCGCCGCGCCTGTTAACGGGGAGCCAGCCCTGTGATGGGAGCCTGTGCAGCATCCCAAGGCCTGCATTGGGCCATGCCTGGAGCAGCCCTGGGATAGTCCAGGGGGCTGCCTGCAGGGAATCACCTCCAGCCCCCTGCCTGCCCCAACCCAGTGCTCTGCCTGCAGGGAATCACCTCCAGCCCCCTGCCTGCCCCAACCCAGTGCTCTGCCTGCAGGGAATCACCCCCAGCCCCCCTCCTGCCCCTAACCCAGTGCTCTGCCTGCAGGGAATCACCCCCAGCCCCCTGCCTGCCCCTAACCCAGTGCTCTGCCTGCAGGGAATCACCCCCAGCCCCCCTCCTGCCCCTAACCCAGTGCTCTGCCTGCAGGGAATCACCCCCAGCCCCCTGCCTGCCCCAACCCAGAGCTCTGCCTGCAGGGAATCACCCCCAGCCCCCCTCCTGCCCCTAACCCAGTGCTCTGCCTGCAGGGAATCACCCCCAGCCCCCTGCCTGCCCCAACCCAGTGCTCTGCCTGCAGGGAATCACCCCCAGCCCCTGCCTGCCCCTAACCCAGTGCTCTGCCTGCAGGGAATCATCCCCAGCCCCCTGCCTGCCCCTAACCCAGTGCTCTGCCTGCAGGGAATCACCCCCAGCCCCCTGCCTGCCCCTAACCCAGTGCTCTGCCTGCAGGGAATCACCCCCAGCCCCCTGCCTGCCCCTAACCCAGTGCTCTGCCTGCAGGGAATCACCCCCAGCCCCTGGCTGGCCCAACCCAGTGCTCTGCCTGCAGGGAATCATCCCCAGCCCCTGCCTGGCCCAACCCAGTGCTCTGCCTGCAGCTATTCCAAGAAACAGCTCCAGGCATGACAAAGTTTAGCCCCTCATTTATGCACCAGCGACAAGGTGGGGAAATGCCTTTTGATTGTGGATGAGAAGGGAAAGTGCAGGGGCTGTGGCATTCAGAGAAACCTCCAGCACTCTGGGATTTGGTTGTTGAGCACTGGGAGGGACTGGAAGCCCCAGAACTTCACTGGTTCAGTCAAACCATGAGCAACACTTGAAAAACATCATCCACCTTGAACTTATCTTTGAGTCCTGCTTGATTCAAATGGTGCATCCCAGCATTTCCCATCCCAGAAACCTGTTTCATACATCACCCCCACCTAAATACACATTCTGAGTGTATCAAACACACCTCACAGGGAGCACAACACACACACATTTGGGTTGGTGTGTGTTACACAGAACAACTCCATTCAGGAAAAATTCAGGAAAAGGGATCCTTCCAAACCCATTCACTCACTGACAGACCAGCAGAAGAACACAATGCCTCTCTCCTAGAAAAAAAAATCAGCTAATTTATTTTTCAAAGTTCTGAACTCATTAGCAGGCAATTATTGTTCACCCACCTTTGCAGCCCCTCGTGGGGTCTGCCCAGAGCTCCAAACAACCTCCATCAGTGTGCAGGGGGAAGTGCTGAAATAAAATGTTGTCTGAATTAGATGGGGTGGATTGGAAAGGTGATAAAAGCTAAGCTGGGAGAAAATAAGATGATAAATAGGTCTGGCAAGATAGATGGATAATCTTCCTCCCAGGCCAAACCTGACAGGATAATCACCTTTTTCTGTTCTCCAGTTCCATTTGCTCTCAGAGCTCCAGAGCTTTACAAATATCACTGAATTTGGTTTTCTGGCACCCTGGAAATGGGGATCACAATGTCCATCTTTACAGACAAGGGACCTCAGGTGCCTGACTTAGGAGTGGCTTCAGGTTTAAGATTGGGATTGCCCAAATCAGCCCTTTCTGCAGACAGGGACCCCCTGTCTGAGGGCAGGAACAAAGGGAAGTTTTCCATCACTTCAGGGCATTGATTTCTCCATGACCCTTCGACTGCCAAACGGAGCAACAGAATATTTGATTAGCCAGAATTACAGACCACAACATTAATAATTTTGTGAGCTCAGCTGGCAAGATTTGTACTTGTTCTTGCTGGGAATGGTGCAATTTTCTCCTCTGCTCTAATGGCTGGGTGCATTGTCACCCTGTGGGACCAGGGACTGGCTACTGCTTCTGATCTGGGGTCCTGAATCCATGCAATTCTCACCCAGGCTGGAGCCTTGCAGGTGGACTGTTCATCATGGCTCTGGATTTTCCAAAGAATTCAGCAATTTTGGATGGCTTATATCTGTGTTTGAGACCCTTTGAAAGATTACTAAAGGCAGGTGCTTCGAGGGCCCTGAAAATCAGGATTAATTGGAACGTGTCGTGCTGGGCACCTGAAAACACCAAATGCTTTGGAAAATCACAGGGGAGGGGATTCTGTTTCTGAACATGACTTGGGAAGGCTGCAGAGCCTTAAGTAACACAGGATAAAGAGAAGATCTTTGCATGTTATTAGGGAAGCTTCCTTTAATCCTCAGTGCTTGACTTGAGGTGGTATTTGATTCCTGAGCGAGTTCAGTGCTGAAGTTTGAGCAAATGCTTTTGTGTTTCCCTGATATTGTGTCACTTACTGTAGGTTTGGTTTAGGGAAATTTCTGAGTAGGTCTCTAAATTAAAATAGATCAAAAGGCAAAGCTCTCCCCTTGAGTAGAACAGGCAGGTTTCCTGTGTGCCCACACCGTCACCTGCAGAGCCAGACTGTGCCAGCAATATGGGAATATGTGGGAATGGCCTGATCCAGCCAGGAGAGTAACGAGCTCTGGGAAGGCTCCAGGCTCTGCTGAGCCCAACAAAAACGTGGCAGTGAGATTTGTTCCTGTGCAGGGTCAAACTGCAGGGCTGAGCTGGGCTGGGGCACAGGCTGGGTGGTCCTGGTGCAATTCCTCTCAGTCTCAGTGAGTCCTGAAGACTCCAGACATCCTGGGAAGCCTTGGCATACTCAAGCACAGAGATCAGAATTGCATATTGTCTGAGCTGTCCCTGAGCTACTTTTTTTTCTTATTTTGTCTCTAGGCTGAAATTTAGGAGATTTTATTACATTAATATTCCAGCATCTGTTTTAGTAAGGACACAGGTTAGAAAAGTATCTCAGCATTCCAAGACAGATCAATTAATAGGATTTAGCAGTTAATTTAGAACCCCACTCCTATTCATGTGCAGGTGAGGTGTTTGCTGACTTGTTTTACAAACCCCACCACAGCACCAGTTTGCTCTGAACTCCTTCAGTTTTACCAAGGTGTTAAATAATGACAAATTTTGAGGCCACACACACCCCAACAGCCTTTCAGGGAACACCTGCCCTGTGCAGAACATCTGCACCAATTTTATCTCCTCCTTTCCATCCCTTCCATGCTTTGAGTCCTTTCCTGGACCTTGGGGTGGTTTCAAGGGAGGTTTATTTCCTTTGCTTTCCTGGAGGGGGTTGAATTCAGTAACTTAACAGAGGGAACTCCTGTTGATGGAGAGAGACTCTTTACAAGGGATGGAGGGACAGGACACAGGGAATGGCTTCCCACTGCCAGAGGGCAGGGATAGGTGGGATATTGGGAAGGAATTCCTGGCTATGAGGGTGGGCAGGCCCTGGCACAGGTTGGGCAGAGAAGCTGTGGCTGCCCCATCCCTGGGAGTGTCCAAGGCCAGGGTGGAGAAGAGAAGCTCCAGGGAGACCTGAGAGCCCCTTGCAGAGCCCAGAGGGGCTCCAGGAGAGCTGGAGAGGGACCTGCAAGGGATGGAGGGACAGGACAAGGGAATGGCTTCCCAGTGCCAGAGGGCAGGGATAGGTGGGATATTGGGAAGGAATTTTTGGCTGGGAGGGTGGGCAGGCCCTGGCACAGGTGCCCAGAGAAGCTGTGGCTGCCCCAGCCCTGGGAGTGTCCAAGGCCAGGATGGACCAACTGGGACAGTGGGAGGTGACTCTGCCCATGGCAGGGGTAGCACTGGGTGGGCTTTGAGGTCCTTCCAACCCAAACCACTCTGTGACTTGGACAAGCAGAAAAGCCAAATTCTTGGCTCACAGTTCCTTCAGAACGAGGCACCCAGACCAGGTGTGTGGGGCAGAACAAACTCTGCCAAGGGGGTGCCCTCTCTGTGCTCATCCAAGCTCCAAAGCTGTCACAGATGTGGCTCCTGAAACCCACTCCCTTCTCCCTGCTGAGCTTCCCAAGCACCTCCCAGGCCCCAGCCACGACCAGGTGCCACCATTGCAGTGCAGGGGCAGTGACAGAGACAAATATTTGTGCAAGGCAGAGTGTCTGTCTGTCTGTCTGTCTGCTGGGAGCAGGAGAGGGGAGGGGAGGGAGGATCCTGCCTTTGGCAGTGTTTATTTCTATTTAATTTGACCTCACAAAGACCTCTATGGAGTTTATTTCCAACAAAACTTCCAATGTTTCCTTCCCACAGGTGAGGTGGGACCTGCCTGCCAGACTGATTTCCAGTCTAGTCATTTTGCTGAGCACTGAAATGATCAGGAATTAAACTGAATTTAGTTCAGACCTTACCCTGAGTCCCCTGTGCTGCAGAGACCTCTGGCAGGGACAGGTTGGGCCCTTCTATGAGACCTCCAGAAAACTGCCAGTAAAAAATGGAAAAGTGACAAAATATGCCCTGAACAACTGGAAATGTACCTTTGATTAAGCAATACTCTGAACAGCACAAAATTTAGTTACCTTTGAGGGTATGATATCATCTGTCCTCCTATTTTTTATATTAAATATGAAATCCAATTAGGCAATTTCCCAGAATGCAGAGATGAACCCACAAAAGCAGAAATAGGTATTTGCTGCAATATCATTTTCTGGCTGTTTGGGGGGCAAAGAACACGATTTTTTCCACTTATTTTACAGCAGAACTTCAAAGGGAAATGCCTGATATTGGTGGTGGAAGGGACAGGGCACTGCCCAGGCAACCTGAGCAGAAGGTTCCACTTAGGGCAGCTCAGAGTCCCCGGGCACACAGAACTGATGGGAGATGGGAAAAGGTTTAAAGGAGATAACCAAGATATCTCTCCATCAAATTCCACAGGGAAGCACTTCCCCTCCACAGGTTTTCCAATGTCTATAACATGTCTCTGAAGCCTGTGTGGATGTTCAAGGCCTTAAAGGAAATAACTTTCTTTTCAAGTGTTTTCCTCCTTTTTTTTCCCCCTAAATATTTAATTCTGAAACAGCAAATAGAAATTTCCTTAAAATGGAGAACAGCTTGTTGCCTTTTCCTCCCAGAGACCAACATTTCTGAGGGAAAATCCAGGTGTACAGAGAGGAGATGGGGCCAGGCTGAGCCTGCATTGGATCCCCTTGTTGAGCCTCTGCTCAGCCAAGGTTTAAACACACGTTTAGCAAAGCTGGGGCAGAATTTCCCAGGCAAGGGATTTGTTCAGTGACTACCTCAGCTTCCAAAAATGGAGATAAAACAAATGCAGCAAATCACTTCAGCTGACAAGAGTGCTGTGAAATGCTCCATTTCCAAAGTGCTCAAACATTTTATCTTTTTTGGGGTTTGGTTTAGTAATCTAAAGAGGGAATAATGTCTTGTATTACCTTGAGTCACAGTCAAATACTTTGTTGCTTTAATTTTGTCAAAATTAAAAAAAAAAAAGCCAAACAACAAAAAAGCAAAAACAATCAAACAAAAAAACCAAAACAACACCCCCCCCCCCACGCTTTGTTTAATTTGAGGTCACTCCATTTCTAATTTCTTTTTTTTTTTTTTAAGGGAACATTTTGAGGAAAAATCCAGTCTGGTTTGGCCATTGAGCACTTCGATATGACACAGACTGTCAACAGACCCAAAGTGTTCCACCACATCATGGCAAATTCTGAGTACTCAGACAGAAACAACTGTGGGTAAGAATATTTTCAAACAGCTGTCCATTGCAGCATTGGCTCCCAACAGCACCTTGCTGAAATATCCTGTTTCTCCTACAAACCAGGCAAATTAAGGGCAACTTTCCCCACAAACTACGAGTCAGCTGCATTTTCAAACCAAGAATTTGGGGTTTTCTGGCAGAAATCTTTGATGTTGAGCAGATGCACAGTGCAGGTTACATTTGGATCCATAAAATCCTTGCTGGCTTCCCAAACGGTTTTATTCCCTGCCCTACCCCAGGCTGGGAGTGTGTCTCGCCTGGGCAGGGATGTTTGGAAAACATCAGTGCCAACCCATCCCGTCCATGCCCGTGTCCCAGCTCAGCCAGCCCTCGGCTCTCGGCCAGACCCCACCTGCGGTCCGGGAGCCCTGCCCGGGGCCGTGGGTGCCCCCCGAGCTCCGCGTGCTCTGCCCGGGTAGGGCTGGACCGGGACACGGACCGGGCACCGCTGCCCTGGCACGGGGCACCCGCGGGCAGGTGGACGGGCTGTGCCTTCCCCTTTCCCCGCTCTCGGCCTCCCCTCTCCCGGGGCACAGACCCCTCCGGGGCTGGACTCACCCTGGCCCGGGGAACCGTCCAGCGTCGCCTCGGGGAGCCGGTGCTGCTCTCCCGGGACAGTCCTGCCCGCCCTGCCCGGGCCGGGCCGGGGTGCCCGGCTGTGTCCCGGTCCAGCCTGGCCAGAGGTGCCGCCGGCGCTGTCCGTGGTGCTGATCGCGGTCCCACCGCCCGGGATCCGTCGAGATGGCCCCGGGATCCAGCCGGGATGCGCCGGGATGCCCCCGGAATCCGGGACCCCTCGGTCGCCGCTGCCCCGGGGCCAGGGTCGGGGGAAGCCGTGCCCTCTCCCCGGGCATCCCTCGCCCCTCGGCCGGTGCCTGCACCGGAGGAGCCTCCGGCAGAGGCGGGAGCGGCTCCACAGGTGCCCGGGGACCCTCGCGGGGCTCACCGGCCCGGGGCTCCCTCGCGGCGGAGGGGCCGGCGGAGCTGCCCGGCCTCTGCCTCGGGGCTTTATGCGCCGCCGGGGGGGCGGCGGGGCCGCGGCTGCCGGGCGGGGACTGTCGGGCTCGGCCAACGGCGGCGGCCGCGGCAGCGCCAGCATTACATCATGGCCCCGCCCGCGCCTCGGCCCCCCGTGCCCACCGGCGGCGCGGGAGAGAAGGGACACGGCAACAGGTCCGGCCCGGGCACTGACCCTGCTGCGGGGCACGGGCTCGGGGCTCCCCCCGGGAGGAGCGGGGATAGGGGGACAGCGGGGACAGAGGGGACAGCGGAGACAGCAGAGGAGCAGGGACAGCGGGGGGAGAGGGGACAGAGGGGGAGCAGGGACAGGGGAGACAGCGAGGACAGAAGGGGGAGAGGGGACAGACGTGACAGCGGGGACAAAAGGGGAGAAGGGAGAGGGGACGGCGGAGACAGCCGGGGCAGCAGGGACAGCGGGGACAGAGGGGACAGAGGAAACAGGGGGACAGAGGGGACGGCGGAGACAGCCGGGGCAGCAGGGACAGCGGGGACAGAGGGGACAGAGGAAACAGGGGGACAGAGAGGACAGCCCGCCCCGAGCGCCCCGCGCGCCAGTCCGAGCCAGGACTTTGGGCTTTGCGGGTCCGCGTTTCCCGGGATCAAACCCCACAGCCGGCTCTTCCCACCAGTGTCCCTCGGCCTGGGGAGGGACTCTGCGTCCCTGTCCCGCCGACAAGCACAGCTCCGCCCCAAATTCGCAGCCTTTACCATCCTGCTGTCCAAGCGGGCACAGACCCCAACCCTCCATTCCGTCCCAGACACACCGAGCTGTCGGGCAGCCCAGATGTGAGCGCCTCGAACCCGTCAGGATCTCTCCTGTTCCCAGAGCAGGGAGGTCACACAAATATTGCCTCGGGAGTGCCAGAGAGCACAGCACTCGCCAGCAAAAACAGATTTATTCCCTAACCCCCACCTCGGCTGGGCTGGGTTTGTGTTGTGCCTCTTAGGTTGCAAATACACAGATTACAGACATCAGTTCTTCAAGACTGCCCTAAATTATCCTAAATGGTCAGCTGAGGTAAAGCTTTGTCTTCTGGTATATCCCGTGCACGGGATGTGTTCTCACGTGATACCAAAGAAAAAACTTGTTTGCAACATTAATTAGATAAAAATCACAACGATCCAGAGTTGAAGGCTTGGTCTGGGTGATATTTGAGACCCACATTCAGGTTTGTTTTGGGAAATTTCTGATATGGATGATCTATGGGTAACTATGAGGCTCCTAAGACCTGTAAGTAAGAGCAGATGAGAGGAAGGAGCCCCTTTTCAAGTGGCACTGGATGCTATTCAAATTACAGCACAATTAGAATAACACCAGGTGCTCTGTTTCCAACTCTTTATTTGTTTTCTGCACCATTCTGGATTATGGGCCAAATCCTTTGCCTGGCTCACACCAGCCCAGAACCCCCTGGCCACTGCAAGTGGTGTTGTTGCTGGGCTCGAGCAGAGTCCCTGCAGGTGACACAAAGCTCTGGGTACCCCTGGAGGCGGGAGGAGAACGGCAGGACCCGCCGAGCTCGCCGAGCGTTAGTCACAGCACGGAGAATGTGGGCTGGTGTTCTGGGAAAAGAGGATGTTACCGCCTCGTTAGTGCCTGGCCTTGGACGTGCCTCTGGCAGAGATTTTCATCCAGGAGCCAAATCTGGAAGTCGTTGCTCTTGGCTCTGTCCTGGCAAAGCAGCAGTTTGGGGGAAATGTGAACAGGACGGGAGCTGAAGCTGCAAAAAGCATCACATGGGAAGTGCAGAGAATACAAAATCAAAGGATGGTTTCATTTAAAAGGGACCTTAAAGCTCAGCTTGTCCCACCCCCTGCCATGGGCAGGGACACCTTCCACTAGACCAGGTTGCTCCATTTTTCCCCAATATTCCATCTAGCCCTGCCCTTGGATGGGGTTACTCCCTTGGTTGGGAATGGCACTGGGAAGCCATTCCCTGTGTCCTGTCCCTCCATCCCTTGTCCCAAGTCCCTCTTCAGTTCTCCTGGAGCCCCTTTAGGCCCTGGCAGGGGCTCTCAGGTCTCCCTGGAGCCTTCTCTTCTCCAGGTGAGCCCCCTCAGCTCTTCCAGCTTGTCCTTAGTTCCCATTCTCTGCATCTACAAAGAGCAGCCATTTCACAGTGGTTCACAAGGGATGAGACGTGTCCAGGCTCTGCCTGTTTTCCTGAGAGCTGCAGCCTCTTCTCTTAGGGCTACTGGGCAGGACTTCAGACTCGAGTCATCTCTGTGCCATCTAAGAAGTAATTTTGGCCAGCAAATTCAGTTGAGATTTCAGAAACATGATTCTCAAAAGGATCCCAGGGGTGAACACGAGCTTTACCAGTCCTGCCCAAAGTGTCTCAAGCCTGAGCTACTCATTCAAAAGATGCATTTGAAATGTTGGGCTTATTATGAGTAGGGACCAGAAAACCACCTGTGTCCGTGGCACATTCATCCTCTCTGGCTTTTCCACCTCGGGAGCCTCCTCTGCCTCACTCGTTTGCATTCGAGATTTGTATCACTGGAAGAGGGGATCGGATGGATTTCTTTTCATGGGGAAAGTCTGGGATGAACTTAGAATCCACAACAGGAAAGGTCACTGTTGATTTCATTATTTCAAGTTGTTTTGCACCCCCTACCCGGAGCAGCCCTCGCGGCTCGATAATTAGCACCGAAGCGAAGGGGGAGCGCGCTGGACTTTGGCCCCGTCTGACCCGCCTCATACAACAGGTCTGATTAACGCGCCTGGTCACATGGCAGCTGCCAGCGACTTGTTGCTGGGCATCCAGAGGTTTCCAAGGGAACCGCTCCTTCTCCTGCCGCCGCTCCTCACCGAGCGCAGGAGAGCCGCGGGTCGGTTCCGAGCGCCGGGCGGAGCCGGGAGGGAAGGAGGGTGGAGAAACCTCCAGAAGAGAAAGGACCCGCCTGCAATTCGGTGCTGCTCCGTGGGGAGCGGCTCGCACAGATCCTGCTGAGATCAGCACCCCCCCTGGGCACCCTCCCTGGGCACCCTCCCCCTGCATCCTCTCTGGGCACCCTCTCTGTGCCCCCTCCCTGTGCATCCTCCCTGTGCATCCTCCCTCTGCATCCTCCCTCTGCATCCTCCCTGTGCATCCTCCCTGTGCCCCCTCTCTGTGCCCCCCTCCCTCTGCATCCTCCCTGTGCACCCTCTCTGTGCTCCCTCTCTGTGCCCCCTCCCTGTGCATCCTCCCTGTGCCCCCTCTCTGTGCCCCCCCTCCCTCTGCACCTTCCTGTGCCTCTTCCCTGTGCATCCTCCCTGTGCCCCCTCTCTGTGCTCCCTCTCTGTCCCCTCCCTCTGCCCCCTCCCTGTGCATCCTCGCTGTCCATCCTCCCTGTGCCCTCTGCCCGTGCCCCCTCCCCTGCCCTCAGCCGCACCATCCCACTCGCCCCCGTCCCACCAAACCCACATCCCACCCGCCCCGCAGCTCCGAACCGCGGGCACAGCCGCGCTCCCGGCGCGGGGATCCTGCTCCGCACGGAGGAGCCCAAGCGCACGCCTGAGACCCCTTTGCTGAGGGGTGTTTCAAACTCTTTTGCTCACAAAGACCTCGAGGGACGGATCCAGCGCCGCGCGGAGCTTTCCGCGGATCCTTTGCGGGCTGGCCCGGAGCTGCCGAGCAGACGGATCATCCCTGCCTGCCCCGAGCCCCTGTGGCTGCCCACGCTCTGGAGCGCTGCCCACCCCTCCGTGTGTGCCCCCTGGCACCCACCCTGCCCAGCTGGAGCTCCTGCAGGTTCACACACACACCACAGAGTCACAGACACCTTCACCCTGGAAAAAGAGCTCCAGGATCACCGAGTCCAACTGTTAACCCAGCACTGCCAAACCTACCTACAAACCCTCTGGCAGTGCTAAGGGAAACATGTCTCAAACATTTCCTCACACCTCTGACCTCCCAAAATCTTGCTCCTTTTCCCGGGGAAGGTAATGCATCCTTGCTAACTCTGGATAAAGCAGCTTTCAGGAGATGCTTATCCACTTTTATCTAATCTTCCAGGTTGCAGCGTGTGCCTGCAGGACTAAAAGATGTGAATGGCTTTATGTACCAAACTGGATTTAGAATCCTGTAATCACAGAAGGATTTAGGCTGGGAGGGACCTTGAAGATCATCCAGTTCTAACCCCTGTCATGGGCAGGGAACCTTCCACTAGACCATTTACATGATGGGGAGGAGAAGATTCAGAGTCTGGTTCCTCTGCCTCTTAACTGGGTTTTAATCGGAACACGGTGTTTGATACAGGAGGTGTATCCGACTGAGGAGAAACGTTATTTGGACTCAGCTCAAAGGATTAAGCAAGAGGAGTGTCCTGGTTTGGGCTGGGATAATGTTGACTTTCATTCCAACAGCTGGAGGCACCACAAAAACTGCACGTCAGACAGTCCAAGCTGACGATGCCCCAGGAAAGTCCAAGCCTGGGAGGGGCAGAAAGGGCTCTGAGTGAGCAGCAGCTCGTTAGAGCCAAGGGCTGGGGGGTCGGGCCGAGCTCCCCTCCCCGCTCGGGTCACACCGTGGGCAGAAAGGACGGGCATGTTTGTGTGCAATAACCACCTCTAATGAGTGTCTGCCAAAAGCACAGCCGGGAGCGGCTCCCGCCCCGGGGCAGCGGCGCTGCCTCTCCCTGCCTTCATCTCGGCCTTGTTCTGAGCCCCACGTGCGTGTGCTTGAACTGGTGACACTGAGACCATCACACACATAATGAGGACAAAGAGGTCACCCCAGGAATGTGACTGTCCTTGGTCGGGTTTGTGCTCACGGCTCCTGCGAGAGACTCTCAGCTGCTGCAGCACTTAAAAGGAGAACATTGCAAAGAGAAAGCCCGTGCAAAGAGAGTAAACAAGGGCCCTGAGGGCTGGATCTGTCAGGGACTAGAGCAGCTGGGAAGGAGAGGTCGAGGGGAAAAAATAAAATAAATAAAAACAAGCCGAAGAGCAAACGAGAGCACTGGAGGCGATATTTTCATAAGCATTAAAAGTAGAACCTACACTCCGTTTTCACAAGTGGTTTTAACACTTAGAAGTCAAACTCACATGCCCTGCCAATAAAGTCTGGGCTTGTGTGTCCCTCAGGTATTTCAGCTGCCGTTTCTCACAGCACAACGAGTCGGTGTCCCAGGGAAATTACCAGGCCAGTTTAAAACAAACAAAAAGAAGCACTTTCCCTCACAGAACGTAATTAAATTTGGGAGCTCATTTGCCACAGGATATTGTGTAGCCTGAAAATATAAATGGGTTCAAAAGGTTTTAGACAAGGTTATGGAGGGTTTGGTCTATCAGTGACGATTAAACTTAATAGTTTGGATGCAACATCCAGGCAGACCCTGCAGATTGCTGGAAGCTACAGAACTGCAGGTGGGAGAAGCCTCATTGTTCACACCCCTCCTAAGGTGTCCTGAGGCCCTTCCTCTGCCCACAGCCAGGGCCAGTGCACTGGGATGTGTCTGCTGGGGACCAGTCAGACCATGTTTGCAGTCCTAAACATACCAAGAATCACTAATTTTGGCTTTCAGAGGGATCTCAACACTCAGTCATTTAATAACCCTGATGATTAGTGATCCTCCTCTAGCAGAAGTTGTCCCTGCCCATGGAAGGTTGGAATGAGATGAGCTTTAAGGTCCCTTCCCAAACCATTCTGTGACTCTGTGGTTCTATTGAGCAAATTCAGGAGAAAACCAAACTGTGAGTGAGAGAAGGTGCAGAGGCAAATCCTGCCCTCCCCTGTGGAGAATCTCCAGCACATGAGAGGTGTTTAACCAGAGCAAAATGAGTGAGCCCATTGCTGGTGGGACAGGCTGAGTCCTGAGAAAATCTCTGAGGTGGGTAGAATTACCAAAAATTGCTGCTAATTCTAAACTGACTGGGATCATCAGGGGCCACGTTTGGTCTTGGACACCTAAAGCAGAGAAGAGAGAGCACAGGTCCATCCAGGTCTGTGTGTTGGGTGGGTTTGCACTTCTGGCAGTGGACAGAGATGCTTCCAAAGGGAGATATTCCCCTTCCAACAGACAAGACCAAATTCCAGTAACTGTTCCCTGTGGGTGTGTGAGTTCCTCCTGTTGGGGTTCCTGGAGGCCACATCCAAACCACAACACGCCTGTTCTGCATTTATCCACATCCCTTCTCTGTTTCTCATTTCCTCCTGTTCCCCTCCATGTTTCTCCTCCTTCCCCTGTCTCTGCTGCCCTCCCTGCACCCACTCCAGCTCCAACCCCCAAGCCTTGTTTTGGATGAAAATGATGAAAAATAAACCCCTTGTGAGGAGCTGCAGCGCGTGCTCTGCCAGAGAGTGTGGTCTTATTCATTAAGGGAATGGTCCTGTATGCATTTGGGCCTGTTATCACTAACACTCCAAAGGGAAATGGACTACTTAAACCTATTATATCACTGCTTTATTCACCATGTGCTGCCATTTACCTCCTACATGACGCTGGGCTCTAATAGCAGCAGTTCTGAGAAACCCTGCACATTAGCCACAAGCAGCTCATTAACCCACTGCTTTCATTCTTGCAAAAAACTGGGCTCCAGCCACATGAGAGCTGAGATGGTGAGTGCTCAGCCAGCACCAGGGCAGCTCTGTTGTGCCAGCAGCTCTGGGGGAGCCCCAAACAGAGCAGCCCTGGGGTGGGGGACAGGGATGGGACAGCAGGGGGTGGCACAGGGCCCTGCAGCTGCTGCAGGGAGAGAATCCTCCTCCTGGAGCTCCAAGCCAGGCCCCTGTGTCCTTCCTCGTTGTTGATGCAGCTCCTTCTCAGCCAGAGGGAAAAACGGAAGGAGAGTCCCTGGCTGGGAGCAGCAGAATTAACTCTGGGCAGGGACAATGAGCTCCTCCTCCAGAGCCCTTGAAGCGAATGAAAGGCCCCGTGTCCCAGCCCCAGAGCACACACCAGCGAGTCCTTCTGCTCCTCCACGGACACACAGAAAGCAGCAGCCACATCTGCTCATCAGGAAGAAGAGCCCTGCTGAGGGCTGGCTCTCTCTCCCTGCCCTGCTGCTCCAGGCTGAGGAGCAGAGCTGAGGAGCAGAGCTGAGGAGAAAAGCTGAGGAGAAAAGCTGAGGAGCAGAGCTGAGGAGAAAAGCTGAGGAGAAAAGCTGAGGAGTAAAATAGGAGCAAAGCTGAGGAGAAAAGCTGAGGAGAAAAGCTGAGGAGAAAAACTGAGGAGAAAAGCTGAGGAGAAAAGCTGAGGAGTAAAACAGGAGCAAAGCTGAGGAGAAAAACTGAGGAGAAAAACAGGAGCAAAGCTGAGGAGAAAAGCTGAGGAGAAAAACAGAGGAGAAAAGCTGAGGAGAAAAACTGAGGAGTAAAATAGGAGCAAAGCTGAGGAGAAAAGCTGAGGAGAAAAGCTGAGGAGCAAAGCTGAGGAGAAAAGCTGAGGAGAAAAGCTGAGAAGAAAAGCTGAGGAGTAAAACAGGAGCAAAGCTGAGGAGCAAAACTGAGGAGAAAAACGGAGGAGTAAAACAGGAGCAAAGCTGAGGAGCAAAACTGAGGAGAAAAGCTGAGAAGAAAAGCTGAGGAGCAAAACTCAGGAGCAAAGCTGAGGAGAAAAGCTGAGGAGTAAAACAGGAGCAGAGCTGAGGAGAAAAGCTGAGGAGAAAAGCTGAGGAGCAAAGCTGAGGAGAAAAACTGAGAAGAAAAGCTGAGGAGTAAAACAGGAGCAAAGCTGAGGAGAAAAGCTGAGGAGAAAAACGGAGGAGAAAAACTGAGGAGCAGAGCTGAGGAGAAAAACTGAGGAGCAAAGCTGAGGCTGCCTGGCTGGGCTCTTAGTCCTGCTCAGGAGAACCTACAGCCACACACTGCACACTGCCCAGGGAGGCTGAGGCTGAAGAAACCCCTCCTGCCAAAAGGAAATGTGATGCCAGGCCTGATCCCGAGCCCTGCCTGCTCCAGTGCCAGTGCCTGACAGCTCTCAGTGGGAACAGAGCTGAGAGGCACTTACAGAGGCATTTGGTCTCACACCAAACCTTCTCCTGGGGCACCAGGGGGGTGGAACAAGGCTGGGCTGGCTCCTCTCAGCTCCACTGAAATCAATACGTCATTAGGCAGCAATTCCAACTCTTAATATTCCACCTCTGGACAGTATCATGTTTCTGTTGAACAAGGAGGACTGAGGCTACACGAGGGGAAATTCTTTGCAGTGACAGGGATAATAAATCCTGGAACAGAGCACTGGGAAGGGCATAAAATTTCTAGTGCACCAGGTGATTAAAGAGAAATTCAGACAACATTTTTGCAGGGGGGAAGTGAGACAAGGAGGGAGTGCAGGGCAGGGGTGGCACTTCTGCTCAGACCATTTCTGGTGTCATGACACAGAGCAGGTTTTCCTGAGCTCTGAACAGTGTGGGGACAGGCCCCAGGGCCAGGCTGCCTCTGCCCCCTCCCTCCCTCTCCTCTGCAGCCCCAGCCGAAGCTCTGCTGCCCAAAGCCACATCAAACCAGGCTGCCACCCCCTGTGCCCCCACCCGAGCATCTCCCTGCCACACCTGAGCCCCGTTTTCTCCCCCGATGCTTCTAATGAAGTGAAGTGGCTGCGAGCAGAAGGTTCCCCTCTGGTTACAGCTCCAGGTTGGAGCAGGAGCCCCGCGGGAGGGATGAGCGGCAGGAGCCCCGCGGGAGGGATGAGCGGCAGGAGCCCCGCGGGAGGGATGAGCGGCGCTCGCTCCGTGCCCTCCGCTCTGCGAGCTCCATTAGGGCACTGCCCGCCTGCCCTGCAGCCCGAGCGAGCTGCACTCACCGGGAAACAGGCGCTGCTGCCGGGTGGGTGACACCCACCCCAGCCCTGGACACAGCACCAAAACCCAGGAAAGAGGGAAAGGTCTTTCTTCCATCAGCCACGCGGCAGCGACCCTGGAGAGGGTGGGCCCACCTGCTCTTTCTGTGTGTGTTTAATGCTGTCAGAGTGTCAGAGACACTTCTCTGGTGGATGGAGACTGTGCCCTGAGCAGGGAAAAAGGGGCACCTGGCAGGGACAGCCCCAGCACTCCAACCCTCCTGCCCAGCCAGCCCCACCTTTGGGAGCCGAGGGGGAGAGTCCAGCACACAGGACAGGTCAGGCTGACAAGGATTTCTGCAGATTTCCCAGCTCTATGGCTGAACTTTTCCAGACCAGCCACCCCCTTTCTGCCGAGCCAGAAACACTGAGGCTGAGCAAGCTGAGCTCCCCAGGATTTCCAGCCAGCCAGGACCCCCCAAAAATCACAGTTATTTGACTCATAGAAGGCAGGCCCCTGCCTCTGCCTCCATTCAGGAGCACGATGCACACTCAGAACTTGGTTCCAGGGCAGGGCAGTGCCAAACACCTGCACCAAACACACCACATGTTCCTCAGCAGCCCAGGCACTGAGTCCTCATGGACAAGGCTCCTGGCACTGCCCCTACCCCTGGAGAAACTTCCCTCTGGATTTCTCCTTTTGCCCATGTGCTCCCAAACAAAGGGCTTCCCAAACATCCTGGCCTCTGGCAATCCCAGCCCCGTTCCCAGGCTGGATGCTGATGGAATGGGGTGGCTGAGGTTGTGCTGCCTGACCCTCTCTGCCTCCCTGGTTATGCTCCTGCACCTCGGAGTTCCTGGAAATCCAGGCTGTGCCAGCAGGGCTGAGTTACCCCGAGATCACCTCACTGATGGGAGGGGAAAGTAAACAGGATTCTGCTCAGCACTGCAGAGCCCAACTGCTCCAGTGTTGCCTGGCAGATGGGGCCCAAAAGGGAGACCATCTGTTTGCCAGGGAGCCCTGAAGTTCTCCCTGTAAGATCCCAGGCTGGAGACAACCCAGCAGAGCTCAGTGGGCACAGAGGAGCAGCCTGACCTGGATCACTGCTCCAGTCCTGGCTGGGCAACTCCCAGAGCTGAGCCAGGGTTGGATCTCAATTCCAGGGGTTCCTGGTGGGTCCTGCAGTATTCCCATTCCCTACATTCATTTATTTTCTCTTTCTTGGCAGTCCTTCCCACATGTGTGCAGTGCTCTGACAGAGGACATGCTCCCCACTGCAGAGCTGGGCAGGGGCTGGGGGGTTCCTCTGCCACCAGCTCCATCCTCTGCCCACCTCACTCTCCTTATCCCAAAAAGGTCACCTGGCCATGCCAGGGTCACCTGCCCCATCCCTGGCTGTTGGCACTTCCCCTGGCTCCTCCAGCACATCCCAGTGACGCTGCAGAGGGTTAAAAACAGGCACACTGGGGACATTGCAGAAGTGCTGTTGGACCTCAGGGCAGGGGTTGGCATCTCAGAGGGAAAGGGACAACATCCAGGGAAGGCTGGAGAAGGAAAGAGCAATCTGCTGGAAGTCAGCCTGTCTGGGAAGGTGGGAACACATGGCACTAACCTGATAATGACACCTTGAACAGCAGGGGGGAGTTTCCATCTGGCCTCGGGCTCTCTCATTTCTTCCCCCCTGCAGCCAGGGAGTCTGAGGCACTGGGGTGGGCCTGGGGTGGCACTGGGGTGGCACTGGGGTGGCACTGGGGTGGCACAGGTCACCCAGCCAGGCTGCAGCTGGAAAGAGGAGCCTTCCAGGGAGAGCAGGGAGCTGCCACACCTCACCTCAGCTTCTTGGCTCTCCTTTTGCCCTGGCTTGATCCTCCTCAGTCTGGGAGGTGGGAAGGCACTCGGGCTCTTTGCTTAATTAGCAGTAACAGCTGAAGCACTTGAGAGACAAAAGCTCTCCTCTCTCTGCCCCACTTTTACTTGGGAGCCAGGGCTGGGGAGCAAATTGCTTGGAAGGCAGAAAGCGCCCTGGATCTTGTCACCATGGCTGCACAGACACAGCCTCCTGTTATCTCCAGAGGAACAAAACCCTCCTCCCACCCTCTCCTGCCTCAGCTGGAGCTGATAAAAGGAGAAGAAATAAACAAAACAAATAATAACAATAAAAAATGCCCCAACCCAAAAGGGCAAATAAATCTCCAGGGACTGAACCAGCCTCTGGAAAACGTGTTTGTTTCTGTGGTGGGTTTGGGGCTGTTGGAGAGCTGGAGGACTCCAATGGGCATTTCAGGCTGTAGAGTCCCTCTCAGGAACACTGGGATTTACACAATCACGACTCAGGAGCATCCCAGATGATGCCATTTGCTGGAGAATGACAATCTCTGGCCATACACACCTAATTGTGTAGCTGTGATCTATTCTATATATGGTTGTGTGCACTACTAACATCATTAAATATCATCTTTTTGTCTTTCTGTTTGGATCCCACAATGACCACACCTGTGAGCTGGGACAGGAGCTGGAGCTTGTCACTTCTGCCTCTGTGTCACACCATGTGCAGGGAGAGGCAGCAGAGGAAGCAGCAAGTGAATCACACAACAAACCAGGTCATAGAATCCTGGAATACCCTGAGTGGGAAGGGACTCCCAAGGACCATCAGTTCAACCCCTGGCCCTGCACAGACACCCCAACAATCCCCCCTGTCCCTGTCCCATTGTCCAAACCCTCCTGGAGCTCTGGCAGCCCTGGGGCCGTGCCCACTGCCCTGGGGAGCCTGGTCAGTGCCCACCACCCTCTGGGGGCAGAACCTTTCCCTGAGATCCCCCCTAAAGCTCCCCTGACACACAAAGGTTTCTGTTCTACCACAGTTAAACTGCTTTTGTTCTCTGGCCACCTCAGTCACCACTGCAGAGTGCACAGGGGTTTAGGAAGTAAAACAAGATGAAAACTGCAGTGGGTTGTGTTGATTTCCTCGTGTCCTCACAACTAAAAGGCTAAAAATATGTCAAATAGTGCAGCAGCAAAGCAGTGACAAGTGGCAGCCATGTATTTGGATTTGGAGTGAAATGAGGGCTATTCTGGTGGCTCCAGAAGGGCTCCCTGCAGGAACTGGGGGGATAATTTCACAGGCACCAAAGCTCTGACCATCTGGTGAATGGGAACACACCTTTCAGCAACATGTCTGTGTTTGGCTCAGTGCCTGCAGGGCCTCCTCCTGCACCAGGCACTATTTCAGTGCTTCTCTACACTTTCTGTTCAAAAAGGACAACTTATTTTTAGTGTCTGTCTTTCCAATATCAGCTTCTGGCCACCCAGGATTGCACAGACTGTGTGTGCCTGGAGGAGGTGGGGTGTTTAAATCAGCCTGGGAATTATGTAGGACATGGAGGGCCCAGAGTGGCTCAGAATTGTCTGGGGTTAAAAAAATTACTCTCTTGTGAACAAACAAAAGAAGGAGAGTAGGAATAACTGATAGCTCAGAGTTAACCCAGTTTCCTCCTTCTGGCACTGGCTGGCACAGTCAGTGCTTTGGCTCACCTACTTTCTTACCAGCAGTAGTAGAGATGATACTGCTTGTGATTTCAGCATGAAAATTATGACTTTGTGATACAATCAACATTTTGCTGAAGTGTTGTTTCAGTTTACAGCTTTTTTCTTGCAGCTGCCAAGGAATATGGAGTTGTCCTTTCAAAAAGGCTGAATTAAGGGGCTGGTTATCTTTCCACTTTTCCATACCCACATTTTCTCCCAACAGCAGTTTTTTGACCCAAATGTTGCCTGTCAAAGTCCAATCTGGGGCACAAAAGACCATTTTGTGGGAGTGGTTTCTGCCTGAAAGACCTGAAGGGGTGAACCCTTGTTTTCAAAACTCACCTGCCCTTCCCTTGCAGATGGATTTACCTGGATGAACTCACTCAGCCCATGACAACAGCTTGCTGGAGAGATCAGGCTCCTGTTCTGCTGCTCAGGAAATGCTGCTCCTTGTCCTCCCACAGCCACATAAACAGCAACATCTGCACTTCCATTTTAATAGCAGCAATCTGGGTATTAATGAACTGGGGGGAGAGCTGGGACAGCTCCAGTGCTCACATCCTGCTGGAGAACTCCCTCCAGGACCCCTCTCTGAGGGCAGATGCTCAGGTGGCTTTGAGAGCCTGAGTTAAGAGATCTTTTTGAAGGAGTTGTTGATCTTCCCCCAAAGTCACTGACCCCAAAGATCCCAGTGCAGGATTCCCACAGCACACCAGGTGCTCAGGCCAGGAGTGCATCTTTGGGGAACCTCTGAGGGGAGAGAAATTGGAAACCTTGGGCAATGCTGGGGGCTGCAATCCAGGTTAGGGAATCCTGGAATACCCCAGGTGGGAAGGGGCCCACAGGGTTCAGCATTGCAGCTCCTGGCCCTGCACAGGACCCCCCAACAATCCCACCCTGTGCCAGGGAGTGTTGGCCAAACTGCTGTCCCTTTGCAATGTCCTCTTTTTTCCAAGAGGAAAAGCGACTTCTCTGGGCCTGAGGCACCAGAAACCTTCCCCCATATGATCACCAGAACTCAGGGAGGATGTCATGGGTCATGATCATTGGAATCACAGAATCATGGAATCACTGACATTGGAAAACAACTCAGAGATCATCAAGTCCCACCATCAGCCCTGCACCACCACCACGTTCACCACTAAACCACATGCCCAGGTGCCACATCCACAGGTTTTTGAACAGATCCAGAGATGGGGACTCCAAAAGTGCCCTGGGCAACCTGTGCCAGGGCTTAACAACCAGCTCTGTGAAGAATTTTCCCTCATATCCAACCTAAACCTCCCCTGGCACAGCCTGAGGCCGTTTCCCCTTGCCCTGTCCCTGTTCCTGGAGCAGAGCCTGACCCTTCCCAGCTCTTTCCTCCTGGCAGGGATTGCAGAGCATGAGAAGGTCCCCCTTGAGCCTCCTTTTCCCCAGCTGAGCCCCCCCAGCTCCCTCAGTTCTCCAGCCCCTTCCCCAGCTCTGTTCCCTTCCTTGGACACCTCCAGCCCTCAATGTCCTTCTTACCCTGAGGGACCCAAAACTCATCCCTTTGTCTCTAACCAGTTGTGGTCCCCAAGCAGCTCCAGGGGCACATGGAATTCCAGGGGCACATGGTTGGGGTTGGTCTCTTCTCCCAGGCACTCAGCAATAAGACAAGGGGGGCTCAAGCTCTGCCAGGGGGAATTGAAGGTGGAGATCAGAAAAAAATTCTTTGCAGACAGAGTGCTCAGGGATTGGAATGGGCTGCCCAGAGAGGGGGTGGATTCCCCATCCCTGGAGGTTTTTCAACTGAGCTTGGCCGTGGCACTGAGTGCCATGATCTGGTAAAGGGACTGGAGTTGGACCAAGGGTTGGACTTGATGATCTCAGAGGGCTTTTCCAACCCAATCCATTCTGTGATTCTATGGATGTGGCACTGAGGGAGAATCCACCATGTCTTGATCCAACCCTACTGTGATCACCAGCCCAGGGCACGGAGTGGATCAAGTGTTGGACTTGATGATCTCAGAGGGCTTTTCCACCCAATCCATTCTGTGATTCTATGGATGTGGCACTGAGGGAGAATCCACCACGTCTTGATCCAACCCCACTGTGATCACCAGCCCAGGGCACAGAGTGCCCTGGGCTGGTGATCACAGTGGGGTTGGATCAAGGGTTGGATCAAGGGTTGGATCACAGTGGGGTTGGATCAAGGGTTGGACTTGATGATCTCGGAGGGCTTTTCCACCCAATCCATTCTATGATTCTATGGATGTGGCACTGAGGGAGAATCCACCATGTCTTGATCCAACCCCACTTCGTGCCCTGGGCTGGTGATCACAGTGGGGTTGGATCAAGGGTTGGATCACAGTGGGGTTGGATCAAGGATTGGACTTGATGATCTCAGAGGTCTCTTCCAACCCAATCCATTCTATGATTCTATGGCTGTGGTGTGGCAGAACCAGCTGATGATTTTATCTCTGCACAGGCAGCATTTGACCCCTCCATGCCCTGCTGCCCGTGTTGCCCCTTTATGCCTCAGCCCCCGGGGCAGGTTGGGTGGCTGCCCCTCTGCTCCCACCCCTCACGCTGCCCAGCATCCCCCGCCTGCAGCAGCATCTGTGCTTGCTCGGCCTCCTTCCCTTTGTGCCGCTCCCCGCCCGGCGCTGCCGCTGCCTTTGTGTGGTCCCCGCGCTCGAAGCCGCCCTGACCCCGCTGAGAGCAGCGCTATTGAACCGCTCCTGTTTTATCTCGCAGCACTCCCCGCTCGGGAGGCAGGAGAAATGAATGGCTAATTGGGGGGTATTGTGCGAGGCAGCGCTTGCCTCCCGGCCCGGATTGGCAGCTCTCCTGCTCCACACAGCGCCTGAACAGCCAGGAGAGCTTCGGGAGCGCAGCGAGGAGAAGGAGAAGGGGCTGCGCAGCCCGAGCAGCGCCGGGGAAACAAAGGCGGGCACGGCCGAGCCTGGGGAGGGCTCCACGCTCAGAAAGGGCAGATGCTGGGGATGATGGAAGGGAATATCCATCCTTCACCTCTGAATGAACCCCCTGCTCCCTTTCTTTCCTGGGTATTTATGTGACAGTCCTCCCTGGCGCGCTGGGCACTGTCTGTGGGGAGGGGGCGAGGCAGAGGGGGCTCCACAGGGACTGGAGGTGCTGGGAGCAGAGGAAGTGGGATAGGTCAGGGAGAGGAAATGGTGCCAGGCTTCTGGTCCTGCGGGAAAGGTTTGAGCAGCGCCTGACATTGGATCTTTGTCAGAAAAGCAAGAACATCCCTGGGAGCTGTTCCAGCTGGTGGGAAGAGGGAGCTTCCCAAAGGCTCCCAAAGCCACAGGAGGGGGAGGCAGAGCCCGGGACCCTCCTCCACGCTGTGCCCGAGGCTACCCGAGCCCAGCACCGCTGGACCAGGGACCTGTGTGGCCTTAGGAGGGACCACTGACTGCACCATGTCCTGTATCCAGTTCCTGCCTCTGCCTCCCACAGGTGCCTTTCAGGAGCTTCTTCCCCGGCGCTGTCTCTGCCCTGCGGCTCCTTTGTCCACCCCTTGCCAGGCTCAGAGATCTGTGGAAGGAAACAAAACCCACATTTGAACCTTTCCATGGATGGTCTTGGGTCACTCAAAAGATCCCCCTCCTTCTGCTCGAGGGAAAGGACTTTGCCCCAGCTTCGATGAGGTTTGTCCCCAGCACACTCAGCTGCTGCTCAGTGCAGAGGTTGGTGCCATCCTCTCCTGCAGCTCTGGCAGCTGCAGGCAAAGCCCATTTCACTCCAGGATGTTCAACAGCAACACAAAGCAAACAAGCCCCAAGACATCAGGTCTGTGCTAGACTTGGAAGTAACATCATAATCCTTATCATAAATCCGGTCATGATAAAGCACTGGCAAGTCCTAATATTAAAGAAGGACATGTGGCAACCTCCCTTTTGGCCCCAGATCAGGAGATCAGCTACAAAATTGTAAAATGAAATTGTAAAATTAAATGTAGATTTTATTAAGAGCAAGTGTTATTAAGAGCGGGGTTGGTTTTGCTTTTGTCTGGTTTTATGATTCATTTCTCTCTTCTAAGCTTTTCTCTGCAGCCAACAGAGCATAAAACTCTCTTCAACCAAGAAAACAGAACGGGAAAAAATCATTCTCCTGTTACCACCCAATTTCAGGGGCTGAGGTTTGACCAAAAGGAGAAGGATTGCCATGGATGTGTAAACTGGTAACATTGCAGTAAAGTAAAAGAAGAGGAACAAATATTTTCCTGGAACCATCTGGGATTGTGAGCTCTTGACTGAGGGTGGGCAGGCCCTGGCACAGGTTGGGCAGAGCAGCTGTGGCTGCCCCAGCCCTGGGAGTGTCCAAGGCCAGGTTGGAGTCCCCTGGGACAGTGGGAGGTGTCCCTGCCCATGGCAGGGGTGGCACTGGATGGGCTTTAAAGTCATTCCAACCCAAACTATTCCAGGATCTTCTGATTCTGTGATGGGAACAGTCATAGAATCACAGAATCAACTGGGCTGAAGAGACCTCGAAGATCATCAAGTCCAGCTCTTGATCCAACCCCACTGTGACCACCAGATCCACATTCAGTCTCATCTTAAAAACCTTCAGGGATGGAGAATCCCCCCCCTTCTCTGGGCAGCCCATTCCAAAGCCTGACCACCCTCTCCGTGAGGAGTTTTCAGTCTGACCCATTGGAGAAGCTCCATTTGCAGAGCGGGGAGATCCCAGCACGGGGAGATCCCAGCACGGGGAGATCCCAGCACGGGGAGCCCAGTATGGCCTGTCCTGTCCCCGGGGCAATGCCCTCCCTGCCGGGAGCTCCCCGGGCGTCTCCAGCGCTGCCGCCACCCTTCTACCGACACCTGGTGGTGGCCGTGCGGGGACAGGAGCCGGTCCCGCGGCACAGCCCCCGGTGCGGGACACGCTCGGCAGCGCCAATGGCTCATTGCCCGGTACCGGGAGGGAGCCCCGCGGGGCGGCTCGGAGCGTGCGGGGGTGTGTGCGGGGTTTGTGCAGGGTGTGTGCGGAGTTTGTGCGGGGTGTGTACGCGGTTGTGTGGGGTTTGTGCGGGTGTGTGCGGGGTTTGTGAGGGATTTGTGCGGGGTTTGTGCAGGTTTGTGCGGGGTTTGTGCGGGTTTGATGCGGGTGCGTGCGTGTTTGTGCGGGTTTGATGTGGGTGCGTGCGGGTTTGTGCAGGGTGTGTGCGTGTTTTGTGCGGGTTTGATGCGGGTGCGTGCGTGGTTTGCGCTGGTGTGTGCGGGGTTTGTGCGGGGTTTGTGCAGGGTGTGTGCGGGGTTTGTGCGGGTTTGATGCGGGTGCGTGCGTGGTTTGCGCTGGTGTGTGCGGGGTTTGTGCAGGGTTTGTGCAGGGTGTGTGCGGGGTTTGTGCGAGATTTGAGCTGGTGTGTGCGGGGTTTGTGCAGGTTTGTGCGGTGCGTGCGTGTTTTGTGCGGGTTTGATCCGGGTTTGTGCATGTTTTGTGCGTGTTTGATGCGGGTTTGTGCGGGGTTTGTGCAGGGTGTGTGCGGGGGTTTGTGCGAGGTTTGTGCAGGGTGTGTGCGGGGTTTGTGCGGGTTTGATGTGGGTGCGTGCGGGGTTTGCGCTGGTGTGTGCGGGGTTTGTGCGGGGTTTGATGCGGGTGCGTGCGTGGTTTGCGCTGGTGTGCGCAGAACTGCCGGCAGGGGATAGTCCCACAAGGGGCCGTTCCCTGCACAGTTCTCCCAGCGAGGTTTCCGTAGTGTAGCGGTTATCACGTTCGCCTCACACGCGAAAGGTCCCCGGTTCGATCCCGGGCGGAAACATCTCCTTTTTCCTTTCCGTTTGGGAGGGATTTCTAGTTGGGTTTTCTTCCCCGTTTTCGGGTGTTGTTTTTCCCCATGGACGGGGTATTTTTAGTTGTTTTTTTCACCCCATTTTTCAGGTGTTTTTTTCCTTTTCTTTCGGATTTGTCTGTTCCCTCGCCGTGAGCTGGGACAGCAGTGAGAGCAGCACCGTGTGCCCCATCAGCGACCGGCGGGGCAGGGGCGGGACAGGAGCAGCCAGAGAAAATTAAAACGAAATGGGAGAAAAAAGGGAAAAAGAATGGGTGAGAAACGGGGAGAAAATAAAAGTAAATAAAAGAAAAAAACGCTACAGCTGCGTTGGCCGGGAATCGAACCCGGGTCAACTGCTTGGAAGGCAGCTATGCTAACCACTATACCACCAACGCCTGCTGCAAAGGAGTTTGTCGGACTCACTCACCAACCTCAATCACGGTGGATCCGGGAGGACGCAGCGAACTGGAGCAGCGCTACAGGCTGCGGGACAGGCGCTGGCACAGGCCGTTCCCGTGTCTCTGTGAGGGCAATGGGCGCTCAGTGCCGTTCCCGTGTCTCTGTGAGGGCAATGGGCGCTCAGTGCAGTTCCCGTGTCTGTGTGAGAGCAATGGGTGCTCAGTGCTGTGTGTGAGGGCAATGGGCGCTCAGTGCAGTTCCCGTGTCTGTGTGAGGGCAGTGGGCGCTCAGTGCAGTTCCTAATGGCTCAGCCCCGTGTCTGTGTGAGGGCAATGGGTGCTCGGAGCCGTTCCCGTGTCTGTGTGAGGGCAATGGGTGCTCAGCCCGGTGTCTGTGTGAGGAAAATGGGTGCTCAGTGCTGTGTGTGAGGGCAATGGGCGCTCAATGCCGTTCCCGTGTCTGTGTGAGGGCAATGGGCGCTCAGTGCTGTGTCTGTGAGGGCAATGGGCGCTCAGTGCCGTTCCCGTGTCTGTGTGAGAGCAATGGGCGCTCAGTGCTGTGTGTGAGGGCAATGGGTGCTCAATGCTCTTTGTGTGTGAGGGCAATGGGCGCTCGGAGCCGTTCCCGTGTCTGTGTGAGAGCAATGGGTGCTCAGCCCGGTGTCTGTGTGAGGGCAATGGGTGCTCAGTGCTGTGTCTGTGTGAGGGCAATGGGCGCTCGGAGCCGTTCCCGTGTCTGTGTGAGGGCAATGGGCGCTCGGAGCCGTTCCCGTGTCTGTGTGAGGGCAATGGGCGCTCGGAGCCGTTCCCGTGTCTGTGTGAGGGCAATGGGCGCTCGGAGCCGTTCCCGTGTCTGTGTGAGAGCAATGGGTGCTCAGTGCTGTGTGTGAGGGCAATGGGCGCTCAGTGCAGTTCCCGTGTCTGTGTGAGAGCAATGGGTGCTCAGTGCTGTGTGTGAGGGCAATGGGCGCTCAGTGCAGTTCCCGTGTCTGTGTGAGGGCAATGGGCGCTCAGTGCAGTTCCCGTGTCTGAGGGCAATGGGTGCTCAGTGCTGTGTGTGAGGGCAATGGGCGCTCAGTGCAGTTCCCGTGTCTGTGTGAGGGCAATGGGCGCTCAGTGCAGTTCCTAATGGCTCAGCCCCGTGTCTGTGTGAGGGCAATGAGCGCTCGGAGCCGTTCCCGTGTCTGTGTGAGGGCAATGGGTGCTCAGCCCCGTGTCTGTGTGAGGGCAATGGGCGCTCAGCCCGGCGTCTGTGTGAGGGCAATGGGTGCTCAGTGCTGTGTGAGGGCAATGGCCGCTCAATGCTGTTTGTGTGTGAGGGCAATGGGCGCTCAATGCTGTTTGTGTGTGAGGGCAATGGGCGCTCAGTGCAGTTCCCGTGTCTCTGTGAGGGCAATGGGCGCTCAGTGCAGTTCCTAATGGCTCAGCCCCGTGTCTGTGTGAGGGCAATGGGCGCTCGGAGCCGTTCCCGTGTCTGTGTGAGGGCAATGGGTGCTCAGTGCTGTGTCTGTGTGAGGGCAATGGGCGCTCAGTGCTGTGTCTGTGTGAGGGCAATGGGCGCCCAGTGCTGTGTGTGAGGGCAATGGGCGCTCAGCCCGGTGTCTGTGAGGGCAATGGGTGCTCGGCCCGGTGTCTGTGAGGGCAATGGGTTCAGAACCGCTCCCGTTCCCGCTGCCGTTCCCGCTGCCGTTCCCGCTGCCGTTCCCGCTCCCGTTCCCGCTCCCGTTCCCGCTCCCTCCGCCGCGCGGCGCTGCCGGCACTGCCGGGGCTGCCCACCCACCCACGCGCGGGGGGAGCCGCCGCCGCTCGGGGCGCCGAGGCACAGCGGCAGCGCCGCGCTCCGGTGCACACAGCGGGGCAGCATCACGGGCAGCACCCCGGGCCGCGCTCCACAGCCCCGCGGGCCCCTCCCGGCGCCACCGATCCCGCGCTGTCCCCGCCCCGCCCCGTGTCCCGCGGGCATCCCCCCCCCCGGGCGGGCCGCAGTGGATCCGCCCCGCCCCGCCCCGCCCGGCCCTCCCGCGCTCCCGCCGCTTCCGCCGCCGGGTGAAGGGTCGCGCCGAGGCCGCGCCGCCCCCGCGCCGCCGTTTCCGGGGCCATGGAGCGGCTCTGACGGCGCCGCCGCCCCCGTCCCTCCCTCCCTTCCTCCCTCCCGCCCTCCCTCCGCCCCGGCACGGCCGCCCCCGCCCCGCCCCGCCCGCCACGGCGAGGGGCCGCGCCCCGCGGTGAGTGAGCAGGGGCCGGGAGGGAGGGAAGGAGGGGCGGCCGGGCCGCCGGGAGGGGGTCTATGCCCTCTGTGGGCCGCGTCCGGTCCGGCCCGGCCCGGCTGGGGGTACCCGAGGGGACACATTCGTCCCCACCGTGGGCCGTGCCCTCCCCGCGGGGCTGGCCCTGCCAAGGGGGGTTTGCTCGCCCGGTGCCCCCCGGGGGTTGCGGGGTTGGGGTGCCGGGGGGACCCGGTGCCCTCGGGGGGTTGTGTGAGCGTGTCCCGGGGCTGCCCGCGCCCATTCCATTCCATTCCATTCCCCTCGGGACGGAGCCGGGGTGCTCCGTGCCTGTGCCCCAGCCCTGCCCCGTGCCCAGGGGTCGCTCCCGGGAGGGCTCACAGGGACAGCCCCCATTGCTGCCCCCGCAGGAATCCCCAGGGGTCTGTCCCACCCTCGGGGGCTGTGACTCCTGGGGAGGGGATCTCGAGGCCGCAGACCCCGCGGGGACACTCAGGGCTGCTGTGGGTGCCCCGGCCCCTCTGGCTGTCGCTGCCAGGCTGTGCTGGTGGTTCCCGCAGGGTCCTGCTCTCTCCTGCCTCTTCCTTTCGGGTTCTTTCTCCCTGCGGCTTTGGGGTGTTACTGTCCCTTGGCTCCCTGGGCCGGGCAGGGTGGGGGTTCCGCTGTTGGTGTGAATCGGTAAAATCGCGGAATCACCGAGGCTGGAAGGGCCTCGGGAGCCGCTGATCCAAGCCCTGCTCGAGGCAGGGTCAGCTGCGAGCTCGGAGCAGGTTACTCAGCATTCCTGAGCATCCCTCCCGCTGCCCTTCACGCCTGCATCAAAACCAGCCCTGGAATTGCTGGATGCTGCTGCTGCTGTCCCTCCCTCCCTGCTCTCCTCTGCAGCTCAGGAGTTTCTTTGTGATGCTTTGTCTCTCCTGATCCCCCGTGAGTGCAGTTTTGGTGGAGAAATGGCTCTTTTTGGGGAGAGCAGGAGCCTCAGCCAAGGGCAGTGGTGGGGCTTGAGTGTGTCTGGGATTCAGAGCTGAAGGTCTTTGTGCTTGGGGAGAGAGGAGGACAGGGGAGCACCTTTTTATGGAAGATGTGTGTGGCAGCAGGCTGGGCCAGGGCAGCTGCAGCCAGGCTTGGAAAATAAATGTGGTTTTGTGTCCCAGGTGGGGCTGTGACCCTCTGGCTGCCCCTTGTGGTGTGTCCTTTGTTTGACTCTTTGCCTCTCAGGGTAGGGACCAGACCTCTGTTTTCTCAGTTTTCAGTGCCTGATACTTGCAACAATGTCAGGATTTGAGGAAAGGAAGGACAGAAAGGTTCAGCACTGAGGATTCTGGCATTTTAAGGAGAATTTTTAGGGAAGAAAGAGGCACAGCCAGAGTTCAGTGGGCCCTCTGTTCAGGAGAAGAACCCACAGATTTATCAGGGCTGTTCACATCCAGCATGCTCTGGCAGAGCAGGTTTGGACCAAGGATTGAAAAGCAGGGATTTATTTGTGCTCAGCTGGAAATGTGACCTGTGGAGGATGCTTTTCTACAGCAGTTCTGTGACATTTCCTTCCCCCCCTTTTCCTTCCCAGTTTCCTGTCCTGCCCAGCTCTCTGAGCAGTTCATGCAGAAGATAAAGAGGCTTCGCCTGGAAAACGAGACTGCAGGAGGTTGGAGAAGGTACGTGTGAGGTCCCTGCCAGGCCTTCCTGGTGTGTGGGACAGGGAAGGAGCAGCTCTGGAGGGGAGGACACCTCTGAAAACTCCCTGTACAGCTGCCCAGCCCTGCCCAGGGAGCTGTATCAGGATCTGTGAGTCAGGAAGTGACTCAGGACAATAAATTGTTTCGCTCACTCCCAATCCCAAGCTTGACAGTTTTTCTTGTGCTCATTTCCCACCTGGGCTTGCTGGTTCTCTCCAGCCTAACCCCTTCCCCCAGAGCAGGGCTTGGATGCCTCATCCCTCCCACTGGCAGGGCACAAAAGGCATTTGTTTTGGGGAC
Organism: Pithys albifrons albifrons; assembly: GCF_047495875.1. Taxonomy (NCBI): domain Eukaryota; kingdom Metazoa; phylum Chordata; class Aves; order Passeriformes; family Thamnophilidae; genus Pithys; species Pithys albifrons. The sequence goes on along the minus strand of NC_092484.1, from coordinate 138,158 downwards.
TGGGGAGAACAGGTTCCTGCAGCAACCCTGAATCATCCAAATCCTTGCCTGAGTGTGAGGAAAAGGGTTTTTCAGCAAGGTGTGAATGTCAGATGTGCTTTTGCTGCCTAAAATGCTTAATAATTGGTGTCTTGATCCAGCTCACCTTTGAATAGTGTAATCCCAAAATCCACTCTGAGATAAATTACTCCTTTTACTTTTTTACTCACTGTTGCCAAATACTGGTTGTGGTTTTTCCCAGTTTCTCTTTATTCTCTATCATGTCAGGACCTACATTTTAGGGTTTTTTCCCTTCTAATGGAAGGTGTCCTTGCCTGTGGCAGAGACTTGGAACTAAATGATATTTAATGTGCTTTCCAGTCCAAACCATTCCATGATTCTGTGATTTTCTGAGACTGCCACACTCCAGCTGTGCCAGTGGGAATTCCCAACACTTCCACCTCACTTTGTGCTTATCCCACTACTCCACTCTGTTTTCTTGTCCAAATCACCAGGATGGGAACAGTACCAAGCTGTTCACACCCTAAAATCGTGGCAGGACAGTTTGGAAGGGGCTCCTTCTGGGACAGTTCCCAGTATCCCAGTATGTGTGGACTGGTTGGAGCCCCTGAAGGTTAAACTTTTCCTTGTGAGGGCTCAGCCTGGCTGAGCAAGATGAATTCCTGGGCTGGGTGAGAGCAACCCCAGGGTCCAGCATCTTCAGCCAAAGCCAGATGATTTTAATTGGCTGAACTGACCTGCTGTGGGATTGGGTTGGGAGAATTGCACCCAGTTGGTGGATTTTAGTGGCCTTCCTGTCATGTGTTTCTGACAGGCCACACTTTGCCCTCAGCTGTGATTTCAGCTGCAGGCCCTGGGTACAGGCAGAGGCCACAGACACACTCACAGTCTTGGAACATCCCATCACATTCTCTTTTGTGGTTTCACTTGGGCTTCCTGCCTGGCTTTGAGTGGAAAATACTCCTCTTTATTATCTGTTTTCAAGCTGTGGATTTACTGCTGGGCAGTAGGTACAGATTTATTTTGGGAGCTTGTTCTCCTGTTACTTATTTGCACATTTTGTACAATTTAGGGACTTGCAGTTTGAGGAGATGTTGCATTTGCAGCTTTTGTACTGAGTGTCTGTAGTTTAAGGATGTCCAGCTGGACTTGGGTTTAGCTTTGCTTGTCTCCTGCTGTAGTTGCATAAGACTTCAAACCAGGTGAGAACTTCCCTCTGCAGAGCTTGTTAGAAGGTGCAAACTCTGGGGAGTCATCGACTGGTTTGGGTTGGAAGGACCTCAGAGCCCACCCAGTGTCACCCCTGCCATGGGCAGGGACACCTCCCACTGTCCCAGGGGGCTCCAACCTGGCCTGGGACACTCCCAGGGCTGGGGCAGCCACAGCTGCTCTGCCCACCCTGTGCCAGGGCCTGCCCACCCTCCCAGGGAAGAATTTCTTCCTAACCTCCAATCTCTACCTGCTCTCTGTCTGTTTGAGATTTGCTTTCTGTGTGATTCTTGCTTAATCCTCCCCTCTGACAGCTGCACCTCAGCAGTTGTTCTGTCAGTGCAGGTCACTGACCAAACAGGCAGCACCCAAAAACCATCTCATTTGGAAACTGAAATCCTGGGGCTGCTGAGGAAAAGGCTTTTTTTTTTAATTTTTTTGTCAATCCTTAGTCCCTGCTTTCCTGTCTTGATTCTGTGTCCATGGAGCAAATTTCTTCACCCTAATTGTTTTCAGTAAATAGAAGTTCCCCTGAAATTCTTTGTAACATTCTTCCAGGTGCCCCCAAAGAGCTGAAATGTCCTCATGGAGGGACATCCTGCTTCTCCAATGAGGCATCAAAAACTGGTTTCCCTGGTCCTCCTGCTTTGCACTAGATGACATCACTGACCTTGGGCAGGCCTGTGGGTCCACCTCAAATTAACATTTGTGTTCCTGTGGAGGCAGTTTCTGTCCTCTCCCTCAATACCTGTTAGCTGGGAGATGTCTGAGGAATGTGTGCCACCTTTCTCAGCTCACAACCAGGGGCTGGTCCTGCTGCCTCCTCTCTGTTAGAACAGCAATTGCTGTGTTTTCTTCCTGGTTTTCCATCTCTCCTGCTTCATCCCTGGCCTCAGTAGCTCCTCAGGTAGGTGAGTTGCTGTGCTTGGGTGTAAACCTCTCTCCAAGTGATGAGCAGCCTTCCCTTTAGGGCAGGAAGGGGACTCCACTCCTGAGGTCTCCCAGGGCAAGAATTTATGTGCCTTTATGATAGGTCATGGCTTTGATGACTTACCCACTGACATTCCTGGAGGGATTTCCCTTTGAATCAAGCTGATTGTTTGCTGCTGCTTGTACTTCCTTTGACAGCTTATTTCTAGTCCCACTCTGGGGAGAGGGAGTTTGCTGAGGTGAATATCTTCATTCACAGCACTCAGGAGGGGATGGGAGATGGACTTTCCCTTCCAGTATCTTTAAAATGTAACCTTGGAGTGCAGAGACCCCGAGGATCTGTAGCTGAGGGAGTTTGATTTGAAGGTTTAACTCTCTCCCTCCACCCCTGCCCCAGCTTTTTGCCCAGCTCTGAAGGGGGGACGAGGATGACTGCAGTGGACACGCTGTCGGACAGCTCGGAGGTGGTGGAGATGGAGGATGTGCCGGCGCAGTTCCAGGTGCAGAAGCATTCCTGGGATGGGCTGCGGGACATCATCCACAGCAGCAGGAAATACTCGGGCATGATCGTCAACAAGGCGCCCCACGACTTCCAGTTCGTGCGCAAGACCGAGGAGTCCAGCCCGCACTCCCACCGCCTCTACTACCTGGGTGAGCCCCTGCCCGTGCCAGGGGGGCTGGGAACGGGGCTGGCGGGGCTGGCAGGGGGGAGGAGGATGGCAGGGCACTGGGAATGGGGCTGGCAGGGGGCAGGAGGATGGCAGGGCCACTGGGAACGGGGCTGGCAGGGATGCCAGGGGGCAGGAGGATGGCAGGGCCACTGGGAATGGGGCTGGCAGGGGGCAGGAGGATGGCAGGGCCACTGGGAACGGGGCTGGCGGGGATGCCAGGGGGAGGAGGATGGCAGGGCACTGGGAATGGGGATGGCAGGGCTGCCAGGGGGGAGGAGGATGGCAGGGCACTGGGAATGGGGCTGGCAGGGCTGCCAGGGAGGAAGAGGATGGCAGGGCACTGGGAATGGGGCTGGCAGGGCTGCCAGGGGGGAGGAGGATGGCAGGGCCACTGGGAATGGGGCTGGCAGGGGGCAGGAGGATGGCAGGGCCACTGGGAACGGGGCTGGCAGGGGGCAGGAGGATGGCAGGGCCACTGGGAACAAGGCTGGCGGGGATGCCAGGGAGGAAGAGGATGGCAGGGCACTGGGAATGGAGCTGGCGGGGATGCCAGGGAGGAAGAGGATGGCAGGGCCCTGGGAATGGGGCTGGCAGGGATGCCAGGGAGGAAGAGAATGGCAGGGCACTGGGAATGGAGCTGGCGGGGATGCTGGGGAGGAACAGGATGGCAGGGCACTGGGAATGGGGCTGGCAGGGATGCCAGGGAGGAAGAGGATGGCAGGTCCACTGGGAATGGGGCTGGCAGGGGGCAGGAGGATGGCAGGGCCACTGGGAACGGGGCTGGCGGGGATGCCAGGGGGGAAGAGGATGGCAGGGCACTGGGAATGGGGATGGCAGGGCTGCCAGGGGGGAGGAGGATGGCAGGGCACTGGGAATGGGGCTGGCAGGGATGCCAGGGAGGAAGAGGCTGGCAGGGATCACCTTTGGTGGGATGGGGCAGCTGAAGTGAAGCAACGTGGCTCGAGGTTGGCAGGATCTACCCCAGCCCACCCCAGGGCTGCCCTCCTGTGTTCCGGGTCACCCAGGTGATGGGGCAGGAGAAAGTGCTGGGCCTGAGGAACATCCTCTCTGCTGCCTCTGCAGCTTGGGAGGAATGGGCTCTACTTGCTTCGTTAACCAGGCTGACTCTCCAAGAAAGGCGCTGTCACTAATTACTAATTACTAATTACATGTTGCAGCGTATTACATGGCAGGTGGCTGTGTCTGCTGCTTTATTAACTGCCATGAAGGTAGAATGCTTTGAGGAGTAGATAAAAAATGAGGTGGGAATGAGCTATTACTGGCATTGGCAGGGAAATATCCCTTTCCTTACAGTAGGATGGAAAGCAGAATGTGCTGTGCAGGTCCCTCGTTACAGTTGGAGCCACAACGTAATTAGTGACAGAGTGGTTGGATTTTAGTAACTGGATAATTTTGTGGTTGGTAACATGGGAAGCTTTATAGACTATAAAGAGTTTGTTGTGCTTTGGGGCATGAGCTGATCATTACTGGGCCAGTAAAGAAAGAAATTGCCTGATGTAAAACTGCTTCCCTGAAGTGACCCTGCTGTTTTTTCCTATTTTCTCAGGGTTTGAGTGTAGGTCACTGTAGGACACCAAATGCTGGTTTGGAGGGGCTGATTTGTTTTGCCATTAAGCAGCTCCTGCGTGCCAGTGACTTGACTTGTGCTCCTCATAAATTCTGGGGACACAAGTGCTGCTCTCAAGGACACTGTGCAGAGTTGGCATATTTTTCTTGTTGAGTGTGAACAGTGAGGTTTGATTTAAAGCTGGATGTATTTCAGATTCACTTTGATGCTGATTTTTATCTCGATGACTAAAGAACTAAGTGGCTAATTTTAATTATTTTAATGTTCTGTTGTGTGAAATGGCAACCAAACCATCTACTGAGTGGTTGGTGTTCTGCCAGGGTGTGACTGTTCCAGGAGCCAGAACCAAGAATGAGGATACACGAGTGTCTTTTCAGTGTTCCCTTCCTTAAGGAGTTGTGCAGGGCATAGGAGTGATTGATCCATCACTTAAGAGCAGTATCAGCCAGGTAATCCCAGGGTACCTCTTCTCAGGTGTTCCTCATAAAGGGTAAATGCTGATTCTTCTGCCAGAATGAGCATCTTTTGATGTGTGCTGGTAAATACTCTGAGCCCATTCCAGTAAATCTTGGAATCACAGAATAGTTTGGGCTGGAATGACCTTAAAACCCATCCATGGGCAGGGACACCTCCCACTGTCCCAGGTTGCTCCAACCTGGCCTTGGACTCTCCAGGGCTGGGGCAGCCACAGCTTCTCTGGGCACCCTGAAAGCTCAGAAGTGTTTAACTCAGCGTGGTGTTACTGCCCCATGTTAAAGTTCTTCCATGAATCCTGTCAGGGACTGTGTGCTGAGGGGCAGGATGGAGGCTCCTGAGGAACTTTCCTGCAGGGCTGAATACTTTTCTTCACTTGGAAGCAAAGTAAAATGTCTTTGGGGGAGGAAGGCAGTATTTTCCTTGTAAATGCCAATTGATTGTAGTCAGGCTGAGGTCACTGGAGAAAGTTCCAATGTAAGGAGAAGGGAAGTCCAGGTCACAGTTGCCTGAGTGTCAAACACATGTGTAGAGTCATTTGTTCCTCTGTGCAGTTTCTCTGTTTGACCATCTTAAATCATTCCTGGGCCCTCCCCGTAGGATTTTCTGTTGCATCGTGGCAGATGCTGCTTATGTTAAACACCACATGCTCAGCACTTTGGTGTTCCTGTGTCTCTGAGGATTATATCCTCACATATTGCTTTGCTTCCTGAGCACTTATTAATATTTCAGTTTTAATTTGAAGTAACTGCTGCTGGGTCAGCCAGCTCAGAAATCTCTCTGTTCTGCCCAGAGCATGTGCAGAGTAGGCAGTACCAGGGCACAGTTCCCTGTGGGAGTGTCTGATCCAGGGAGTCTCTACACCAGACGTAGAGGGCAGTTTCATGGTCTTTGTTTGTGTTGGAGCTGCCAAAACTGTGTGTCAGGATATTTTATAGATGTTTTGGAAGTTGGATGAAGGCCAGGAGCTTATTTGATAACCACAGTCAAAGGCTTATGTAAAATGACAAGGTCTTTTGACTCTGTAGGATACTGTTTCACATTTGAATGGGCTCTCCAGAGCTTCCAAACCTTTTCTTCCTCTCCTCCCTTGGCCTGAAGGAGGTCCCTGGATGAGAAAAGTGCAGAGGGATGTTGAGTCACCCATTGAGGGAGTGGTGCTTTTTGGACTGGTCCTGGGGCATGGGCTGGATGGACACAGAGAGGAAAGTTGGACCTGATAATTTAAGAAGAGGTTGGTCAGTGTTAAATCTTTCTTAGGGAAAATTCCAAATTAATGAAAATCTAAATTTAAATAGTTCAGATGTTATTCTGGGTTTGAACTGGGAGCTGCTTGGGAATGAATGTGGGTAAAAGGCTTTGGGCAGCCCCAGCCCCTCTGGTGACAGACCTTTTGCATTTGCTCTTGGTCCTCTTTGTCCTGGCTAACTAATCTTAAGTAGGATGATGCTTTTGTCCTCCTGATAGGAATGCCATATGGTAGCAGAGAGAATTCCCTTCTTTACTCAGAGATTCCCAAAAAGGTACGGAAGGAGGCCCTGCTGCTCCTGTCCTGGAAACAGATGCTGGATCACTTCCAGGTGGGTGGAATGGGGAGGAGCCTGGGGAAACTGGGGGCTGCTGGGGTGGGTACATCTCTCTGGTGCCTCTCATCTTTCCTGCTTTCAAAAAGTTGGGACAGTTGAGTTTAAATTGCTGCTTCTGCCCTACCCTATTGTGAGGCAGAAAGGGAGGGAATTTTCCCCTCCCTGATTTCAGTGTTTTAATGTCCTGTGTCACTGAAAACACTGATGAGGGTGAGGAGGGTTGGGCTTTCTGCCCTACCCAAAAGGTTCCTGGTGGAAAGGGTTTGGCTGTCTTGGCCCCCTTTGGGCTGCAGCTCCTCCAGGTAATTCAAGATCCCCGGAAGAGCTTTTGTTTGCAGTGTCTGACATGGAAACTGTTTGTGAAGGCTGTAGATAACGTCATTAAGTTAATTGGTTACATCTGATTTGCATAAGCAGCACAAGGGCAGCTCTTCTCAGTTCATGCCGAAGTGCCAACTGCAGAACTGAGAGATTCTCAGTTCATCTCTTGTGTGGAGGGAGATGGGGTGGTCCAGGACTCCTGGAGCCCACACCTGTCCCTGGAGTGCAGGAGTTCTGCCCCAGACAGGGAAACTGCTGCCTGGTTTGGGCTGGGCTGCTGCATTTGGGCCATTCACAGACTGGCTGGTGCCCAGCTCGGAGCATTCCTGTTCTGTGGAGGTTCCTCTCCTTGCAGGTTCCCTCAGCTTTTCCTTACCTTCCATTCCAGGCCACCCCCCACCATGGGATGTATTCCAGAGAAGAGGAACTCCTGAGGGAGCGCAAGCGCCTCGGTGTCTTTGGGATAACATCGTACGACTTCCACAGTGAGAGTGGCCTGTTCCTCTTCCAGGCCAGCAACAGCCTCTTCCACTGTCGAGATGGGGGCAAGAATGGCTTCATGGTGAGGCTGGGGGGTCCTGGGGATGTCCTGGGCTTTGGGTGGGAGATGGCTGCACATGGAATCCCAGAATGGACTGGGTTGGAAAGGGACCTTAAAGCCCATCCAGTCCCACCCCCTGCCATGGGCAGGGACACCTTCCACTAACCCAGGTTGCTCCAAGCCCTGTCCAACCTGCCCGTGGACACTTCCAGGGATGGGGCAACCACAGCTTCTCTGCCCAACCTGTGCCAGGGCCTGCCCACCCTCCCAGGGAGGAATTCCTCCCCAGTATCCCATCTAACCCTGCCCTCTGGCAGTGGGAAGCCATTCCCTGTGTCCTGACCCTACATCCCTTGTCCCAGGTCCCTCTCCAGCTCTCCTGGAGCCTCTTTAGGCTCCGGAAGGGGCTCTCAGGTCTCCCTGGAGCTTCTCCTCTCCAGGTAACCTCCCCAACTCTCCCAGCCTGGCTCCAGAGCAGAGGAGCTCCAGCCCAGGAGCATCTCTGGGGCCTCCTCTGGACCTGCTCTTACAGGTCCACATCTCCATATCAGCCTCTGTTTTGTTGTGGTGGTTTCTCTTGTGTCCTGTCAGGGCCACGTTTGCTGCCTCTGCAGGGGCTGTGCTGTGTCTCTGCTTTGCTGGGAGCTGTGCTGGTGCCAAGCTCTGTGTGTGTTGCTGTAGGTGTCTCCAATGAAGCCTCTGGAGATCAAGACTCAGTGCTCAGGGCCACGGATGGACCCCAAGATCTGCCCTGCTGACCCAGCCTTCTTTTCCTTCATTAATAACAACGATCTGTGGGTGGCAAACATTGAGACTGGTGAGGAGAAGAGGATGACTTACTGCCATAAAGGTAACTGCTGCTTCCTGCCAGGTCCAAAGGGAAGTTTCTTCTGAGAAATGTGGCCCAGAAAGACATCTCTTTATGGCTTATTAAGTATATTCTTCTTTTTCCAAGGAGATGTAAATGCCAATGCTCTCTCTACCTGAAAGGATGTTGTAGCCAGGTGGGGATTGGTCTCTGCTCTAAGGCAACCAACAGAAGGACAAGAGGGGCTTAAGCTCTGCCAGGGGAGGTTTAGGTTGGGTATCAGGAAGAAGTTCTTTACAGAGAGAGTGCTCAGGGATTGGAATGGGCTGCCCAGAGAGGGGGTGGATTCACCATCCCTGGAGGTTTTTAACCTGAGATTGGCCGTGGCACTGAGTGCCATGATCTGGTGATCACAGTGGGGTTGGATCAAGGATTGGACTTGATAATCTCAGAGGTCTCTACCAACCCAACTGATTCTGTGATTCTATGATTCTCTGTTCCTCTCCAGGCTTATCCAATGTTCTTGATGACCCCAAGTCTGCTGGTGTAGCCACCTTTGTCATTCAGGAGGAGTTTGACCGGTTCACGGGCTATTGGTGGTGTCCCACAGCTTCCACAGAAGGTCAGTCAGTGTCCTGCTCCTCCAGTCCTGCCACTGTGGCTGCTGCCTCCTGCTGGGAATGATGCTTTGGGCACAGCTTTCCTTTGGCCTGGGTTTGGGCTGTTTCTGGGGAGATCCCCTGAAGGAATGAGCCACTAAAGGGATTACAGTTGTGCTCAGGGGAGTATTTGCAGGTGGTCACTGTGAGCTGTGGCTCTGCAGGTGTTCCCTCTGCACCAGCACCCCAGGCAAGCCACAGACAGCTGGGAAACACTGTAGGAAACATTCTTGCTCTCTGACCCAGGTCCAGAGGACTTGAAAACACTGCGGATCTTGTATGAGGAAGTGGATGAGTCAGAGGTGGAGATAATTCATGTTCCTTCCCCTGCCTTAGAGGAGAGAAAAACAGATTCCTATCGGTACCCCAGGACAGGTGAGTGCAGCTCTTGACTCCCACTGGCAGCAGCAGGGGAATTGGTGCTATAAACTTTGCATGATTAATCTGAGTATTCAGTAGGATGTAGAAACTGGTTGTAAATGTTGAGGCCTAATTGAGTCTCTGAGCCCAAAAACTACAGCAAGAAAGGACTGGGATTTAAAGTTCAGCCTAAATGAAAGGATTGCTGAGAAAATGGAATGTATCTGATGGCATATCCTGGAATACATTTTGAATCCCATCTTTCCTTGCTCTCCTGAGAACATTCACAGCCAACCAGGCAAGGCAAAGCAAACTGTTGCCTTTCCCAGAATGACTCTGTGATGACAATGGTGTTTGCTCACACACATAGTTGATATTTGTACATTCACACACACCAGTTTCAGTAGGACCAGGGGCAGTTCCTCTCTAGAAGATGTATTTTGTATAATCATGGAGTGTTCAGGTGGATCATCTTGGTGTTCTTTCACCTCTCTGCAGGCAGCAAAAACCCCAAGATTACATTAAAACTGGCAGAATTTAAAACAGACAGCAAGGGTAAGGTAAGTGATGACAGCTGGGGTGGGACATTGCACAGGAGGGTGAACTGTCTCTGAAGCTCCCTAGAACTGAAACAAGGTCTCTGAGAGATCCTGGATGATCTGGGGTTTTATCCTCTTGTAACACCTGGTTCTCTAATGTGTTTGTCTAAAAGAGAAAGACTTCAAAATGTTCTGGTGGAGATTCATCTGGGAGCAGGGAGCGAAGTGGGAAAAAGGGTTATCCTGGTACACCACGTTGTCCATGTTAGGCAGGAGGGCTGGAGCCTGCTCTGATCCTGGGCTTCAGTCCCTGCCTGTGTCCTTTCCTGTGGCTCAATGCCCAAATCATTTTGCTTTGAAGCCTGTTTTTTTCCCTTCTCTTCCCACTGTTTGTAGCAAGCTTTGCTTCTCCTGGCCTGAGCCTTACTGGTTAAACCAGGCCAGTGGTTAAACCTCCTTGCTCTCCCATCTCCTGAGCTCCCCTGGGAGGAGCTGAGGAGCTGTGGCACAGCCTGATGTGGTGTTGGCCCTTCCCTTTGCTGCAGATGGTGTGTGCTCAGGACAAGGAGCTGGTGCAACCCTTTGCTGCCTTGTTTCCCACCGTGGAGTACATTGCCCGTGCCGGATGGACCCGGGATGGCAAATAGTAGGTCCATTTTTCCCTCCAGACTAACATTCCCAAGGGCTTCTCTGGTTGCAGACCCTCAGCATGCTTTGCAGTGTAGTCATGGCCTGGTTTTAAATCCATGAGTGCCAGAAATGGCACATGAATATTTGGTTTCTTCAGTGCTGTAACATCCTAAAAGTAGGAATGAAGCAAACGAAGAGCAGAGTGACAATCTGTGGGGTTTGTCACAACCACAAAGGGAAATGACACTGATGCTTAAGTAGGCACTCCTGGGGAATTCCTTTGAGTTGAAGATGTTTAACACAAATACAATGTTTTTCCTGAAAATGGGAATGTACTGGAAGTTTTATCTTTGTTCATTGATCCAGTTTGTGATCACAGACTGATGTGTCACAGGACAGTGAGCAGGTTCTGCAGTGCCATGTCCTTCGTGCAGTGTGTGCAAGGGAAGGGTTGCTCTGGGACTGGCTGCTGCTCCACAGTCTTGCCTGAAGAGTTCCAGAATTCCCCCCAGTCTGATTGGTTTGAGATTTTAAAGCTCTTATTTTTTTCCCCTCAAAATCCTGCTTGGCTGTTAACCAGTGTCTGTGCAGATCAAGTTAAGGTGACTTGGCTGTCTTTGAAGGTTGGCATTCTGTAACTCATCATTAATTCTCTGCTCTGGGAAGGAAATTCAGAGAGCTTTCCAGCAGGTAATCCCAGAGGTGGTTGTGATGTTCTGCACCAGAGCTTATCTGAATGTGCAGAATCTCTCAGTTCCTGGAATCGGTGGCTGCTGCTGTGCTGGGGGAGAACTGGCCCTTTTCAAAGTCTGTCTTTAATGAGGAGACTTCCCTTGATGCACTTCCCAGGCCTTGGGGTGGCCTCACAGTGCAGCAGTGGTTTGCCATCTGTCATGCTGAGAGCCTGCAGTGCAGCACCACTTCCAGGGACTCTGCTTGAAGAGGAACAAGGCTGAGACTGAAGTGACTCCTTCACTTGGCACTTGCCTTTCCCTGTCAGTGCAGCGTGTGAGGAGGAAGCTGCAAATGGATCACTTTGAGAGGGATCCCTTCAGAGCTGGGGCACAAACAGCTTCCTGCTGGAGGAGCTGTGTCCTGGAGACAGGGTTCTGTTAGAGGTGCTCCCTTGGAACAGACCCTGGCAAATCTGTCAGACACTTGTCTGAGCAACACCCCTGGGACATACCAGAGCTGTCTGGCACTGTGTGTGTGTTGGCAGAGCTTCCAAGGGATTAGAAAGCAGCAATGATGAGAAAAGCTTTGCATGCAGATGCCCAGATCCTTTCTGCCAGCAAGAGGGGGGAAAAAAGGGGTGCATGTTCTGGGTGTTCAAAAGGGACATTTATTCTGTGGTCCTGGTGTTCACCTCCCACCCCTCTCCGCAGTGCCTGGGCCATGTTCCTGGACAGACCTCAGCAGCGGCTGCAGCTCGTCCTTCTGCCTCCAGCACTCTTTATTCCAGTCCCAGAAAACGAGGAGCAACGTGCTGAACTTGCCAAAACTGTGCCAGAAAATGTCCAGCCATTTGTCATCTATGAAGAAACCACTGATGTGTGGATAAATGTGAGAGGCTCAGGGCTGGGGGGAGAGCACAGGCTGCCCCTTCCTCCCCCTCCCTTCACCATTCTCCTCTTGCCTGGGTGTCCAGTTCAGGCCTTGCTCTCAGGAGTCCCAGATTTGGTGTTAATTCATGGATTAATTCATGATAAAGCCATGAGGAGGATTTCTGTGCCCTCAGCACTGGAAGAGATGAGGGTCCTGCCATCTCCTTGCAGTTGGAACTGTTCATTTAATTCTTTAGAGTTCCTGGTGAGCACAGCTGCTTTTGCACAGTGTGGCACTTTGAGATGCAACACTGCTGCACTTTTGGGGTGTTTTACTACAAGATTAAATGGGCATTAAATTGAGGCATCAACAACCCTAATCCCTCAAATTTTAGTTTTTTATGTATGTGATTCACTTCAGGGACAGGGAATAAACTTCAGCCTCTCAGCATTTTGGTTCTGAGTGACAAAGGGGCCTGAAGTTCATTCCAAAGGTGTTGGAATAGCAACTGGTGGGACTTGTATGGCTGAAATATCAGAGGCAGGGCTGGTGCTGGTGTTGGTGACACCCATGGAAAGCCCAGAGCACGTGATCTGTACACGGGCCTGAAGTTTCTTTGTGGTAGTAGGAAAGTATGGAATGGCTTTTCCCTGCTTTTCCCCACCCCTCCTTTCCTTGGAAATCCCAAGCAGTTGAGCAGAGACTCCCCTGGGTTTGTCTCTGCTGTCTCACTCAAGTCACTCACAGCTCTTCCATCCCATGTGCCAGGTCCACGATATCTTCTACCCTTTCATCCAGCCCGAGGGAGAGGAGGAGGAGCTCTGCTTCCTCCGAGCCAACGAGTGCAAGACGGGCTTCTGCCACCTGTACAGGGTGACAGCAGTGCTGAGGCCAGGCAGCCACGACTGGGCACAGCCACACGTGCACACTGAGGGTAAGGAAGGGCTGCACCTCGGGGCCATCCCCCTCACTGCCAACCCTGGGCTCTGGGGAGGGCAGGGAGTTACTTCTTCTCCTGCTCTTTCTTCCAGATGATTTCAAATGCCCCATCAAGGAGGAGGTTGCCCTGACTGGTGGGGAGTGGGAGGTGCTGGCAAGACACGGATCGAAGGTATTTCTGTTCTCTTGCAGTGTCTCAGCTCTGTGTTGTCTGGCCCCAGCCTTGGCCTGAGTCCTCTCTTACACCTGGGACCTGCTAGAACTGCTTAGGCTTCATTTTGTTTCTGTCTTTATTGCTGCCTCTGCTCTCCCAGAAGTGCTGTGGGCCAGTGCACATGGATCTGATTGCCTTTTTAATCAGGCTTCAGATTGCTCCTTGGGTAAATCCCAGGAGCGGGTCAGGCCGTAAAAAAGGACACAAATCTGAGGTTTAAGAGCAACAAAGAACCATTTTGTGGAGCAGCCTGGGATTGCTGCCTTTGCTGAGGCATTTTAACTCCAATGAGTTCTTGCAATGTGGAAATGTGTCCTGGCACTCAGAGTGAACTCTTGGTCTCCAGCTGATCCCTCTGCAGAGCCTTTAGGAGAAAGGCAGCTTGGGAATATAAAGCAATTTAGAATATGGAGAAACTGTATCTGTTGTCGGTTGCAGAACAGCCAGAAATGAATTTTTATTAATCTTGTAGAAACCTAGTTTCATTTTTGCTTCAGGAATTAACTCTAGGTCTGATCTTTAATGCTCCCAGGTGATTTCTGTCAAAATAAAGACCTTGTCTGTTCATTTCCAATTAATCTGGATTTTCACTTCTCGCTTTTTAAAAGATCAACAGCTCCAAGCTTTTGGTTTCTGCTGCTTTTCCTCAATCTGCAATTAACCTGCTGTCCCTCCCCATGTGGATTCTCACTGTACATGCTGTTGATTTTGGCCACAGCTCTTCCCTGTGTGTGTTATGGCTAAAATTGTGTTAGCAGCAATTATTTTGATGCATTTGTTGCTCCACAGGGCTCTGCCTGCTTTTCCTGCCCAATTGAGTTGGCTATTTTTTTCCCTTTGCTGTTCACAGGGGTCTTCAAACTGTGGCTTAGCCAGAAATAGCATTTGGAAACTGTGAGGTGGAAAACAGTTCAGTTACTGTTGGTGGATCAATGCAGTATTTAAAAGCTTTGTCTCTGTTCCTGACTGGCTGGGTGGTTTTTAGAATCAGCTTTATCTGGACAGTGAAAACCTATTTTAATGAGTCTTAAAGTTTGGTGCTGAGAGGTGTTAGACTGGTCCTTCCACAAATGAGAAATTTTTTATCACGATTGCTGGGAAAATTATTCCTGTACCTTTATAATCCACCCATATTCCTGTGCCTTTATAATCCACCCATATTCCTGTGCCTTTATAATCCACCCATATTCCTGTGCCTTTATAATCCACCCATATTCCTGTGCCTTTATAATCCACCCATATTCCTGTGCCTTTATAATCCACCCATATTCCTGTGCCCTTATAATCCAGCCATATTCCTGTACCCTTATAATCCAGCCATATTCCTGTGACTTTATAATCCAGCCATATTCCTGTACCCTTATAATCCACCCATATTCCTAGACCTTTATAATCCACCCATATTCCTGTACCCTTATAATCCACCCATATTCCTGTGCCTTTATAATCCACCCATATTTCTGTACCCTTATAATCCAGCCATATTCCTGTCCCTTTATAATCCAGCCATGCTGTGGGAGGAGGTTGGAGCCAGGTGGGGTCACTTCCCCCAGGTAAGGGGTGACAGGACAAGAGGACACGGCCTCACATTGTACCAGGGGAGGTTTAGATTGGAGATTAAGGAAAATGGTTCCTCTGGGAGGGTTGTCAGGCACTGGCACAGCTGCCCAGGGCAGTGCTGGAGTCACCACCCCTGGGAGTGTTCAAAAAACACGTGGATGTGGCAGTTGGGGACGTGGTTTAGTGGTGAACATGGTGGTGCTGAGTTAATGGTTGGGCCCAGTGATCTTGGAGGGTTTTTCCAACATAAAGGATTCCATGAGTCTGTAAGATGCCATATTTAAGCACAGCACCTTCCTCGTTTCACCAGTGGAGAACAAAGCCCAACTTTCTATGCTCATTAATAAGCTGCAGGACTGTGTTGTCACTGCACTGGGTTGTGTGCAGTTCTCCAGGGGCTGGGGGTGTCCTCTGGCCCCTCTCATCCCCAGCACCCCATCCCAGGGTGTGTTCTGAGCTCTCTGCCCCTAGGCAGACTCTTTGGGCAGGCAGAGGAGCAGAGCTTGTCACCCCAGTGTCACTGAGCCCTCTCTGCTCTGCACAGATCTGGGTCAATGAGGCCACCAAGCTGGTGTACTTCCAAGGCACAAAGGACACCCCTCTGGAGCACCATCTCTACGTGGTCAGCTACGAGTCCCCCGGAGAAATCATGCGACTCACCACTCCAGGCTTCTCCCACAGCTGCTCCATGAGCCAGGTCTGTTCCTTGGATTCACCTCCTGACTGACAGGGACCCAAGTGGGGATGGCAGGGAGTGGACCAGGAATGAGTCCTGAGGGCTGCTTGGGATGTGGGAGCTCTTGCTGAGCTGTGGGAGGTGCAGGACCTCATTCCCCTAACTCTGCTCTCTCCTGTGCCAGAACTTTGACATGTTCATCAGCCACTACAGCAGTGTGAGCACTCCCCCCTGTGTGCACATCTACAAGCTCAGCGGCTCCGATGACGACCCTCTCCACAAGCAGCCCAAGTTCTGGGCCAGCATGATGGAGGCAGCCAGTAAGTCCTGGGGAATGTGGCAGTGCTGCCTCACCTGAGATACTCTGCTAGCAGCAAACAAAGCAGTGGGAGGGAGGGGAGTGGCCTGAGCAGCTTCACTCAGAAGGGAAGAGGAGTTGGGTTACCTTGTGTGGGAGATCTCTCATGGGCAGCTCGCCCAGGAGCTGCTCTGTGGGCTTTTGAGGTGTTTTTGTTTCACACTTTAGGCAAAAGCAGTGCTCGAGGATGCAGGGTTTGCACACCCACAGAGGTGTGGTTTTACTGGGGAATCAGACTGGTTTGGGTTGGGAGGGACCTTAAAGCCCATCCAGTTCCTGGAAGGGATGCCCTCCACTAGCCCAGGTTGCTCCAAGCCCTGTCCAACCTGGCCTTGGACACTTCCAGGGTGGTTTTTTGTTCATGATTTGTCTGAAGAGGGAAGGGACAAGTGTCTGGGTGCAGTGGCTGCTCCATTCTCTGCTGCAGCCTTTGAAGGTTTAGAAACAGCTCAAAGCAGCACCTGAACCCCTCCTGCAAATGTTCTTCCCATCCATGTTCTTAACTCCCACACTTTGCTGTTGTGGCACAGAGTTCCTTGTTGGAGAATTCCCAGCTGGTGAGGTTTTCCTGTGGGATCCCTTCTTTCCCTCCCTGTGCAGAGACTCTGTGTGTCCCAGGGAGAGACTTTGCTAAGGCTTGGTGTGGTTTGGTATTGAAAAGCCCTGCCCAGGGTCAGGTTTGAACAGAAGCAGCTTGTTCAGGTGGGGTGGGAGGCAGAACCTGCTGCCAGTCACCTCATGGCCAGGTGTGACCTTCCTGCAGGTTGTCCCCCTGATTATGTCCCTCCGGAGATCTTCCACTTCCGCACTCAGTCGGATGTTGAGCTCTATGGAATGGTCTACAAACCTCATGATGTCCAGCCTGGGAAGAAACATCCCACGGTGCTCTTTGTGTATGGAGGCCCTCAGGTAATGATCCAGGTGAACTGCTGGTGCCAGGGGTGGGGCTCCTGCCCAGGGCACAGCTCTGGAGCTCAGTCCTGCACCAAGACTGACACTGTGGTTAGCAATGAGCACTGTCACAGATTCATGGGAGGATTTGGGTTGGAAGGGAACTTAAATATCATCCCATTCCACCCCCTGCCATGGGCAGGGACACCTTCCACTAAACCAAGTTGCTCCAAACCCCATCCAACCTGGCCTTGAACACTTCCAGGGGTGGGACATCCATAACTCTGGGGAACCTGTGCCAGGGCCTGCCCACCCTGACAGCAAAGAACTTCCTCCTAATACCTAACCTAAACCTACTCTCTTTTAGTTTATCCCTGTGTTCTGACCTCTGTTTCATTCCTCAGATGATTTTTCCAACATTTATTTTGATTTCCATGGCTCTGATAGCTCAGGATCCTGCACAGTGGGACAGGCACAGGAAGGTACTGGAAGGCAACTGCTCAGCTCTGGAACTGTTCTTGCCTCCCTGTGCAGGTGCAGCTGGTGAATAACTCCTTCAAAGGCATCAAGTACCTGCGGCTGAACACGTTGGCATCGCTGGGCTACGCCGTGGTGGTGATTGATGGCAGGGGCTCGTGCCAGCGAGGACTCAAGTTTGAAGGGGCCCTGAAAAACCAAATGGTAACATCCCACCCGTGCTGATGAATCTCTGACCTTTTGTCCTTCCTGGGGCTGTTGGCTGCTTGTTTCCTGTGTGAAGTTGTAGATTTGGAAACTCCACTAACATGAGCCTCCTCGTTGCCTTTAGGGCCAGGTGGAGATAGAGGACCAGGTGGAAGGTTTACATTATGTAGCAGAAAAATACGGGTTCGTCGACCTGAGCCGCGTCGCCATCCACGGCTGGTCCTACGGCGGCTTCCTGTCCCTCATGGGGCTCATCTGCAAACCCAACGTCTTCAAGGTGGGTCTGGACAGGGGCTGTCACTGTGGGATGGTGGCTCTCACACAGCTCCTGTCACTCTGGGCAGCTGGACTTGGCTTTGTGGCTTGTTTGGGATGCACAGGTGGAGGTGCCCCCAGTCCTGTGTCCTGCTGCAGCTCCTGCCTGGCTGGCTCTGGGGTGGACTCCTTCCCCAGGGGCTGCCAGTGGGAGGCTTGGCCTACCATCCCATGGGATAAGTGATGTGCTATTCCCAGTCCTCTTCCCAAGTTCCCAGCACACTTTCTGAATCATTCCACAAGCCCTCCTTGAACAGGAGCAACCTTTAGTGCTGGTGTGCAGGAATTGGCCTTTTTGTGACCATAAGAGGAACAACAAGAGGAGGAACCTGGGCTTTATTTGGCTTTGCTGAAGGAGAATCCTGCTCTGAGTGACAGAACAGCCCAGAGCCTGTTTTTCCCTGGCTCTTCAGGAAAACAGGGAACACTTGCCCTGTTTGGCAGGTGGTGACTGAGGCTGTGTGTCTTTGCCAGATTGCCATAGCAGGTGCTCCTGTCACGGTGTGGATGGCCTACGACACCGGCTACACCGAGCGGTACATGGACATCCCCGAGAACAACCAGCAGGGCTACGAGGCTGGCTCCGTGGCATTACACGTGGAAAAGCTTCCCAATGAGTGAGTGCCAGCCCAGAACCTGCTTCTGGCTGCTGCTGGGGGCCACCAGGGGCACCTCTGCTCAGTCCCCAAAGAACAGATGGGTTCTGATCCCGTTGCACTCCCGTGGTTGGTCGCTGCCAGTGGCAGCAGCTGGGCCGTGGCACCCCAGCCCCCTCTGCCAGGGAGGGGTTGAGGCCACAGCCATGGCCTGGCACTGCTCCTGCTCAGTCTTGGCTTGCCCAGCTGGCAACTCTTTGCTCAGACCCTCTGCAGAGCTTTTAGATGGTTTCTCAACCTGTCATCCTGGTTCTCATCCTCTTTATCATCCTCCCTTATCCCATTTCCAGGCCAAATCGTTTGCTGATCCTCCATGGCTTTTTGGATGAAAATGTGCACTTTTTTCACACCAACTTCCTGGTATCGCAGCTAATCCGGGCTGGAAAACCTTACCAGCTGCAGGTAGGAGTGGGAAGGTCCCATAAATCTGGAAAGAACGTTCCCTGCTGTGTGCTGGGGGGCAGCAGGAGGTGGAGGCAGGGGCTGCCACGTCCTGTGGTGGTGCTGGACTTGGGGAGGAGGCCGGGAGGTGGCACTGTGGCTGTGCCAGCACTGGCAGGTGTGGCATGTGCAGGCAGGGCTGCTGCCCTGGGGCTGGAATTTCCTTCTCCACGAGCTGTTGCTGTCCCACTTGGCTGGTGGCAGCAGAGGTGGCTGCAGTGAGGGAGGGATTGGTGCTCCAGACCCTCCCTGGCACCTCTTAGTCCCAGTGGGGACTGGGCTGGGGAAACAGAGCTGAGGGGAGGGAGGGGCTGTGTGCTCCAAACCTTCCCTGGCACCTCTTTGTGCCAGTGGGGACTGGGCTGAGGGGACAGTGCTGAGGGGAGGGAGGGGCTTTGTGCTCCAAACCTTCCCTGGCACCTCTTTGTGCCAGTGGGGACTGGACTGGGGAAACAGGGCTGAGGGGAGGGAGGGGCTTTGTGCTCCAAACCTTCCCTGGCACCTCTTTGTGCCAATGGGGACTGGACTGGGGAAACAGGGCTGAGGGGAGGGAGGGGCTTTGTGCTCCAAACCTTCCCTGGCACCTCTTTGTGCCAATGGGGACTGGACTGGGGAAACAGGGCTGAGGGGAGGGAAGGACTTCGTGCTCCAAACCTTCCCTGGCACCTCTTTGTGCCAGTGGGGACTGGGCTGAGGGGACAGTGCTGAGGGGAGGGAGTTGTGTCCCTGCCAGTGACCCCCTGCCCTGTCTCTGCCCCTGCCCAGATCTACCCCAACGAGAGACACAGTATTCGGTGCCCTGAGTCAGGAGAGCACTACGAAATCACGCTGCTGCACTTTCTACAAGAATACCTCTGAGAGCACGAGCCTCTGCCAGCTGGACACTGACAGCTCCCCCTCCTCAGCCCTCCTGAGCCCTCCTGCTCCCCAACACCGGCGAACCCAGAGCACAGGGCGTGCCCATGGCGGGCTGGGTGTCCCCCCACGCCAGGGGAGGGCTGGAGGGCACCTTCCCTTTGGACAGTGCCACCTTCTTTCACCTTTCCAAGCTGGAGGTCTGCCCCTGCTCGGCTGCTCGTCCTCTTCCTCTCCTCCAGCCTGGCTGTTCAATGCTTTTTTTGCTGCTACTCCTCTCTCCTGGGAATCAATGGACAGTGGCCTGTCTCCCGAGGCTGAGGTTTGTGTCCATCTCTCTCTCCCCAGTCCTTTTCCCTTTCCACTGCCCCTGTGCAGTTCCCACACTCTCACCTGCAAGAACTCAGTGCCTGTGTTGAAAGCAGAAGAGCCGAATCAGAAGCTGCCTTAAGCCAGGAGTGGGAGGAGGAGGAGAGAACCCCCCACTGCTAACCCCGGGGATCGAGCTGTGTCCTGGCCCTGCTGCCACACTGGAGCCCTGGGATGTGAAGACAGCTCTACAGAAGCATGCAACACTAGTCCTTTTTTTCCTTTTTGTCTATTTTCCAGTTTCATTTTGCTGAGCAGATGGAGGAAGTGGCTGGGGCTGGTAACAGCATCCTCTGATCCTTCCTCTCATGGCCGCTCACACGCAGAGTTGTGCCAACAGGTAGCACTGGCAGCTGGCTACAACCAGAGCCTCTCTCCAGAGCTCACAGCAGCATTTGGGTTTTTGCAACACAAGATGGATGATATTTATGCAAATCCTCCCTCCCTCTGTTCTCTGTGCTGCCTCCTGATCCCACCTTCTCCTTCCCCGAGCTTTCAGATGTGCACTGAAATGGCTGTGCTTCAGTTCTCTGCGGGTCAGTGACTGGTCCCCTTGCCCATCTACTCAGCAAATGCTCTCTCCTGGTTTTTAATTGACCTGGGCAACAGGAACTGCAGTTCTGGGGAGGGGGGATTGAGCAATCACACCTCAGGGGAGCACATCCCCCCCTCAAGCCAAGGGTTCTGCCAGGGGCAAAACGAAAACAGAAACAAAACCCACCCAAATGAACCACGTTGACTTGCCCTGGAGTATTTTAAGTGCGTATTATGAAAAGAAAATATTTTTATGGATTCTTATTCTTTTATAATTATGAGTGTAAGATGTAGCGACTCATTAAACTATTGGAAAGAGACGTGGCGGTGCTTGGGGGGCGGAGGAAGCGGCAGCTGCTCACACAGCCCCAGAGTCTCTGCTGGGAGCCAAGTGCTCTGCTCCTTTCTGTGCCAAGCAGTGGAGAGAATATTAAATCCCTGGAGTTCCTCGAGGGAGGCACAACCCCAGCAATCCCGGGCTGGGAGTCCTGGCTGGTGCTCTGAGCTCTGCCTGGCCCTGAGCGAGGCAGCACCAGCCCAGGGTGGGCACCTCGCCCCTCCCGTGGGGCTGGGGGGCTCTGAGCCCACCCTGGCACACACAGAGCTGCTGTGCAGAGCTGGGCCTGCCTCTGCTCGCCCTCAGCAGCTCAAAGCAACCCAAACCTGGCCTTGCTCCTGCACGGGAGCCAGGCATTAATTAGCCATTGTTAATGCCCCGAGGATGCTGCTGGCGGCGTGTTTTAAATGCAAAGCTTCTTTTACAGCGGGAGCGTTTTGTTTCCTGGGGGTGGCTGGGGGCACACTTTGCACCTCTTCTTGTGCCCCAGTGATGTCCCAACTATTGCCGTTGTTGTTTGGCCTCTGCAACACCCGCCGGGTGCGGGTTTTGAGGTCGGAGGGGTGGGAGGAGGGACGTGGTGGAGGAAGTTGCCCCTCTGAAGGGTCTGTAAGAGCGACCTGCAGCCAGCGAAGCTGCTCCCTCCCTCCCTCCCTCCTGCCACCCTCTCCACTGCCTGGGTGCCAGTGCATGGTAAGAAGCTTTATTTTTGCAGGGCTTGTTGCTTTCTAGTCTTAATTTAAACTGTTTTTTCCTGTCCCCAAAAAGCCAAGTGTTTCTTAAAATGTCTTAAGACGCTCTTGTCTAGAAGAGTTTGCAGCTCTGGCGGCTCCTCTGATCCCCCAGCTTGCTGCAGGATTGTGTGGAGCCCTAAAAAGGGGTTGCTTGTCTTCTGCTGGGGGTTGAGAATCCCGAGAGGAATTAACTGAGAAATTGCCTCCCGCACTCCTGAGCTATTCCATATGGAACAGGCTCTGCCGGGGATTGAAATACAAATGATGTGGGAGGTCCCCAGCCAGCTATCCAGAGGGAAAGGTAATGGGAACAGGGAAGAGGGAGCAGCTGGGTGTGTTGGGTGGAGGATTTGCAGCTGGAGGATGGAGTTGAGTTCATTTCCTGAGCAGTGAGGACCAGAGGAAGCGGCGGGTGCTGGAAAACTGGGCAAAAATGATTCTTCCTCGAGAATTTGGGACTTGAGAGTAGCTCAGGAGGCATTTCTCCCACCAAAACCCACCCTGGGGGGGCTTTATTTTTAGGTGGAGGATGGGGAGGGAGAACAGATGTTCTCGAGGGCTTATTTTTAAAACAAAATCACTCCTCAAGCTACACAATTAGCTCAGAAAAGTCACTCCTTGCCCTGAAAGATGCTCTAATGGAAAACTTCCCGGCATCTCCATTCCCAAAGTGGGTGGAATAAAGGTGTGAGCTCCTGGAAATCCACATCAGTGGAAACTCTGGGGGACTGGGGTGTCTCAGGCATTTGATCTTTGTCCTGGGCCGTGCAGGCAGCACCCCCAAAATAACTGAAGTGACTCAGAAATCCCAGAGTGCCCCAAAGGGGTTATGGGGTGTCCATGGAAGGCTCAGGGCTGGGCTCTGTGTTTCTGTGCTGGCCTAAGGAAAGGGTGTAAATTGATCTTGGAAAATCCTCCAGGGGGGATTTTGGAGGAGCACGTACACACAGACACCCCGGGACAGATGGGAGGCTTCAGTCCTGGGTGTGGAGCAGCAGCTTTGCAGCCTCTGGAGAGGAACCTCCTGTCTCTGGTTCCATCTCCAGCCCCTCTCTGAGGCTCGTGCAGATTTCTGCTGCATTTCAAGTGAAAAAAGCTCCATCTGGTTGGGTGGTCGCAGCTCTTGCTCTGCTGGGCTCTGCTTTGAGTCCCAAAGCTGCTCTGGAATCATGGAATCACAGAATGGTTTGGATTGGAATGGACCTTGGAGATCCTCCTGTTCCTCACACAGTGAACACGCAGCCCCTGCTCTGGAGGGGTCCAGACATGACCCCTTGGCCCTGCTCATCCTTTGGCTTGGGGCTCCATCCTGCTGGGGCTGAGTTCCTGGGAAGAGCTGCTCCCCCTGCTCCTTGGGGGTGCTGGGAGAGCTGATGTAGGAAGAGGAAGAGAGGGACAATCCAGTGTTGGAGAAAACAACCAGGATTTTGGAGAGAACAGGGAGAGGCCAAAGGGCACTCAGTGGGGCAGGGAGGGGAGACAACCAGCCCCATCCCTGCTGCCCTCTCTGCCCTTCTGACTGGATTTGCCTCCTCCTGCCATCCAGGCTCTGCTCTCTCCCAGAACTGCTTATTCCTCTCCCAAAAAGGGGCAGTTAAATGCCACCCAAAGGGCGGCTGAGACCTCCTAAAGCTCCTGATCCAGCTGCCAGAACCAACATGTCACTCTTCCCCCTCTGACTTGGCTGCTCTGCTGGCCTTTCCCAGCCTCCCCTCTAATCCAGGCTCCAAATGCTCGGCCTGGGCCCCCCTGCCCCCTCTGTGGCCGTGCCCCCAGCTGGAGCCATGGCTGTGGCACTGGGGGTGCTGCTGGCCCTGCTGGGCTGTGTCACCGCGCCGGATCCTGCCCTGGAGGAGGCCTGGGAAGGGTGGAAGAGTCTCCATGCCAAGGAGTATCCAGGGGTATGTCCTGCTCCCCCCAACCCTCCCAGCACACGCTGGGGTGGGTTCTGGGGGATCTCACCCCATGTGCACCCATCCCATGTCCCGGTGCCTTCAGGGGACATTCCCAGTCCTTGTGATCCCTGTGGCAGGAGGCTGAGCCCACCCGCAGGGACATCTGGGAGAAGAACCTGCGCCACATCCAGCGGCACAACCGGGAGGAGTCGCAGGGGAAGCACAGCTACCGCCTGGCCATGAACCACTTCGGGGACCTGGTACCTGCTGGCACCTTCCCTGGGGCCCCCTTGGAGCACCCAGGGCTGTGCTGGGGGATCAGAGACCTCTTGGGCCACCCAGGGCTTGTTCTGGGGATTGGGGCCCCCTTGGAGCACCCAGGGCTGGACTGGGGGATCAGAGACCTCTTGGGCCACCCAGGGCTTGTTCTGGGGATTGGGGCCCCCTCGGAGCATCCAGGGCTGGATATGGGGATCAGGGACCCCTTGGTGTGCCCAGGGCTTCATCCTGGGGATCAGGGACCTCTTGACACTCACAGGGCTTGATGCAGGGACTGGGCCCCCCCAGCCTGTTCCCGGGAGCTGCAGGTGCCCCTGGGGCCAGGCTGTTTCCCGGGGGTCAGTGGCCGGTGGGGCCCTGCAGTGCTGCCAGCTGGGCACCCTTGGCATCACACGGGTTTTCCCCTGGTGCCCTGCAGACTAACGAGGAGTTCAACCAGCTCCTGAATGGCTTCATCCCAGCACAGCAGGAGGAGCCAGGGCTGGTGTTCCGAGCCTCGGCCACCCTGAAGTCCCCGGCGAGCGTGGACTGGCGTGCCAAGGGCTACGTGACACCCATAAAGGACCAGGTGGGCACGGGGCAGGGGTCCAGCCAGGGCTGTGGGAGTGTGGGCAGCAGAACCAACAACAGCATCTTCCCAAGCATCCCAAGTCCTCTGGGCAACCCAGAGGAGCAGCTCCCATCGCTTTGGCCACAGCAGCAGCACGGGGGGGGGTCACGGCATCGCTGCCTGGTGGGTTTGGTTGGGGGCAATGCCGTGACCCCCCGGCCGTGCCCACCCCACGCAGGGGCACTGCGGGTCGTGCTGGGCATTCAGTGCCACGGGGGCCCTGGAGGGGCTGGTGTTCAGGCAGACGGGCAGGCTGGTGGTGCTGAGCGAGCAGAACCTCGTGGACTGCACTCGCCCGCTGGGCAACCACGGCTGTGCCGGCGGCAACACAGCCAGAGCCTTCCAGTACGTGCGAGACAACGGCGGGCTCGACTCGGAGCGCGGATACCCCTACGTGGGCACCGTAAGGCACAGGGGGGCACGGGGGGCACAGGGCAGGGCAGTGCTGGGGTGCCCCTGCCCCGTGGGCACCGCAAGGCACAGGGGGGCACAGGGCAGGGCAGGGCAGTGCTGGGGTGCCCCTGCCCCGTGGGCACCGTAAGGCACAGGGGGGCACAGGGGGGCACAGGGCAGGGCAGTGCTGGGGTGCCCCTGCCCCGTGGGCACCGTAAGGCACAGGGGGGCACAGGACAGGGCAGTGCTGGGGTGCCCCTGCCCCGTGGGCACCGTAAGGCACAGGGGGGCACAGGGCAGGGCAGTGCTGGGGTGCCCCTGCCCCGTGGGCACCATAAGGCACAGGGGGGCACAGGGAAGGGCAAGGCAGTGCTGGGGTGCCCCTCCTCCGTGGGCACCATAAGGCACAGGGGGGCACAGGGCAGGGTGGTGCTGGGGTGCCCCTGCCTCATGGGCACCGTAAGGCACAGGGGGGTGTGGGACAGGGCAGTGCCAGGGTGCCCCTGCCCCGTGGGCACCGTAAGGCACAGGGGGCCACAGGGCAGGGCAGTGCAAGGGTGCCCCTGCCCCACTGACACCCTCCCTGTGCCAGGACAGCTCCTCCTGCCGATACAACCCCCAGGACAAGGCTGCCAACTGCTCTGGGTTCCGGACGGTGGCCCCGGGCAATGAGGGGG
Source organism: Pithys albifrons albifrons (assembly GCF_047495875.1). Taxonomy (NCBI): domain Eukaryota; kingdom Metazoa; phylum Chordata; class Aves; order Passeriformes; family Thamnophilidae; genus Pithys; species Pithys albifrons. The sequence goes on along the minus strand of NC_092484.1, from coordinate 112,880 downwards.
CCCTGGCACAGGCGGTGGCCACCGTGGGGCCCGTGGCAGTGGCCGTGGATGCCACCAGCTTCCAGTTCTACAAGTCGGGTACCGTGTGCCCCCCGAGGCTGGGCTGGGCTGGGCTCTGAGCCCTCCTGGGCCCCAGGAGGGGAAGGGGACCCCACCCGAGGGGGAGCCCTGGGGGCTCACCCAGCCCTGCCCTCCCTCCCCAGGCATCTTCAGCTGCCCCTCTGGCAGCCACGGCGTGAACCACGCCATGCTGGCCGTGGGCTACGGCACTGCCAACAGCAGTGGCCACAACACCAGCTACTGGATCCTGAAGAACAGGTGAGGGTCCAGCAGGTCCCCCAAACCCACTGCCCCTCCCATGCCCCTCTCACAAAACCATGGAAATTATCCAGGTTGGAAAAGCCCTCTGAGACCGAGGGCCACCCGTGTCCCTGTGCCAGGGGGCTCTGGGTGCCATCCTGGGCCATTCCCTGTGCCAGGGTGAGCTCAGAACTCACCCCCATGTTCTCCTGCAGCTGGTCACAGGCATGGGGACAGCAGGGCTACATGTTCCTGCTCAAGGACGCCGGCAACCAGTGTGGGGTGGCCAGCCTGGCCAGCTACCCCCTGCCCTGAGCCAGGGCACCCCCTGCTCCTGCTGTGGCTCCTCCTGTGGCTCCTCCTGTTTCCTTCTGCAAAGAGACTTTCCTTCGTGTGCAGCAAGAAGCAATTAAAAGTGGCATGGCTAATTGGCTGGTGCAACTGGTCCTTGTCATGGAATTGTGGAATAGTTTGGGTTGGAAGGGACCATGAAGACCATCTTGTTCCCTGGACAGGGACACCCTCCAGGCCCCGTCCCACCTGGATTCTCCCCCTGCACAGTGCTTGGCATTACCCAGCCCTTCTCCCTCCTCCAGCCCTTCTCCCTCCTCCAGCCCTTCTCCCTCCTCCAGCCCTTTTCCTTCCCCCTGAATCCCAAAGGCCACGAGCCAGGGCTGGACTTCATGGCCTTGTCCCACCAGGCTGAGCCAACCCAGCACTCCCATGAATTAGGAAACAACCCAGTCCAGGAGAGCAGAACCAAACCCTGCCCTTTACCCAGCGCTGGCACACGGGGGTGACCCCCCCAAAGGTGGTCAGGAGACTTTTGTGTCTCCAGGTTCATATCCTGAGTCACAACTGAACCCCCTCCCCAAAGTCAGGCGGATATTTGGGGGGACTGAACAGCTCCAGTGGCTGCTCTGAGCTCTTATCTCTCATCTCTTATCTCTGTATTTCCTGTTTAACTGAACAGCATTACAGCTCCAGGCCTCGAGTCCAGACAGGGGGTTTGGGTCATTCCTCCAAGCCCATCCTGCAGCTCCAGGGTGAAATTCCTCCTTGGCTAAAGCTCTGTCCTTCTGTCCCTGTGTTCGTGTGTCCCTCTGTCCCTGTCCGTCCCTGTGTCCCTCTGTCCCTGTGTCCCTCTGTCCCTGTCCATCTCTGTGTCCCTCTGTCCCTGTCCGTCCCTGTGTCCCTCTGTCCCTCTGTCCCTGTCCGTCCCTGTGTCCGTGTGTCCCTGTGTCCCTGTCTGTCCCTGTGTCCCCATAGCCCCTGTCCCTCTGTCCCTGTCCGTCCCTGTGTCCGTGTGTCCCTGTCCGTCCCTATGTCCCCATAGCCCCTGTCCCTCTGTCCCTGTCCGTCCCTGTGTCCCCATAGCCCCTGTCCCTCTGTCCCTGTGTCCGTGTGTCCCTGTCCGTCCCTGTGTCCCTGTCCGTCCCTGTGTCCCTCTGTCCCTGTCCATCTCTGTGTCCCTCTGTCCCTGTCTGTCCCTGTCCGTCCCTGTATCCTTCTGTCCCTCTGTCCGTGTGTCCGTGTGTCCCTGTCCGTCCCTGTGTCCCTCTGTCCCTGTCCGTCCCTGTGTCCGTGTGTCCCTCTGTCCCTGTCCGTCCCTGTGTCCCTCTGTCCCTGTCCGTCCCTGTGTCCCCATAGCCCCTGTCCCTCTGTCCCTGTCCGTCCCTGTGTCCCTGTCCGTCCCTGTGTCCGTCTGTCCCTCTGTCCCTGTCCGTCCCTGTGTCCCCATAGCCCCTGTCCCTCTGTCCCTGTCCGTCCCTGTGTCCCCGCACCCTCCCTGCCCACACTCCCTGCCCACACCCAACATGGCTGCCGCGGCGCCACCGCCTCGGCCCCTCCCGCGCGCCGTAGGCAGCGCTTCCTCTGCAAGATGGCGGCGCCCAGCGGGAGGAGCGGCGGCCGCGCCTGGGCCGCGCTGGTTCCCGCCGCGCTGCTGTGCCTGGCGGCGGCGAGCCCGGACACGGCACCGGGCACGGAACCGGGCACGGCCGAGTTCGACGTGCGGCCCGGAGGGGAAGTTCACTCCTTCTCCCGCAGCCTGGTGAGCGGCGGGACGGGGGAGCGGGTGCGAAGAGCGTACGCGCCGCGCGCTGATTGGCTGCGCGACACGTCACTCTTGCCTTCGGCCGCGGGGATTGGCTGGATGGGGATGGAGGGCGGGACCAGCGGAGGGGGGGGTAGAGGAGTCACCGAGGGGGTCACCGAGGGGGTCCCCGAGGGGAAGGGAGACCCCAGGGAGGGGATGGCCGGGCCGGGGAGAGCGGGGACCCCACGGAGGGAGGGGCCCCACAGAGAAGGGGGTCCCCCTGGAGCAGAGAGGACCCCAAGGAAGAGAATCTCCGGTCCCCGGGGAGAACGGGGGTCCCCATGGACAGAGGGGACCCCCACAGAGAAGGGGATCCCCAGGAGAGGGGGATCACCACAGAGAAGGGGATCCCCGCAGAGAAGGGGGTCCCCATGGACAGAGAGGTCCCCACAGAGAAGGGGATCCTCAGGAGAGGGGGGTCCCCACAGATAAAGGGGTCCCCATGGACAGAGGGCACCCCACAGAGAAGGGGATCCCCGCAGAGAAGGGGGTCCCCATGGACAGAGAGGTCCCCGCAGAGAAGGGGGTCCCCAGGAGACGGGGGTCCCCACAGAGAAGGGGATCCCCGCAGAGAAGGGGGTCCCTCAGAGAGAAGGGTCCCCAAGCCAGATGTGTCCCCAAGGTGGGGTGGTCTCTGCAGCAGGAGGTCCCAGGGAGAGGATCCTGCCATGGATGGTGGGCCCCAAGGAGAAGGGGGGCCCTCCAGGGGCACTGCCAAAGGGGGGAAGGATCCCAGGGACAGGGAGGGGGTGTCAGGGGGGGCAGAGGGTCTCAAAGGAGGGAGGCCCCCATGGGGAGGAGGCTCGGCAGGGGAAGGTCCCCATGGGGAAGGGGCTGCAGGTCCCTGGACCCCCAGAACACGAGTCCCCACCCAAACCCTGACAAGAGGGAACGGTCTCAGGTTGCACCAGGGGATAGTTGGGTTGGATATTTAGGAAATTTCTCCATGGAAATGAATGCCCAGCCCTGGCAGGGATGGAGTTCCCGGCCCTGGAGGGATTTAAAAGCCGTGTGGATGTGGCACTTGGGGACAGGAGTTAGGGGTGTCCTTGGCAGTGCTGGGCACAGTTGGATTCAATGGTCTGAGAGGGCTTTTCCAGCCTAAAGAACTCCTTGATTCTCTCAAGAGAAGGTCCTGCTGAAGCTGCTGTCCCTCTCTCCTGGCAGGGGGATTACAGCTGCACCTTCACCTACTCGGCCCAGGGAGGCACCAACGAGGTGAGTGGGGCAGCCCCTCCCCTTCCCAGGCTCTGCAGCCTGTTCTGGATCGTTTCCCGTGGGAAGAGCTGATTCCAGGGACCAGGAGCTGTGGGAAGGGTGGTTGCACCTTCTCCCACACCGTGGAATTTGCTGCCTGCACTGAAGAGTCCTGTGTGTGTTGTGGTGATGCTGTGACAAGGGATGGAGGGACAGGACACAGGGAATGGCTTCCCACTGCCAGAGGGCAGGGCTGGATGGATATTGGGATGGAATCCCTCCCTGGGAGGGTGGGCAGGCCCTGGCACAGGTGCCCAGAGAAGCTGTGGCTGCCCCAGCCCTGGGAGTGTCCCAGGCCAGGCTGGAGCCCCCTGGGACAGTGGGAGGTGCCCCTGCCCATGGCAGGGGTGGCACTGGGTGGGCTTTGAGGTCCCCTCCATCCCAAACCATTCTGGGGGTCTGTGACTCCACAACTCCCTGTGCTGGATGTCTCTGCAGAGCTGGGAGTGCCATTTTCATGCCCCAGCTGGTGGGAAGGACCTCAGAGGTAACTCCTGTGCCCTTTAGGAGACTGGAAGGTTTTCTTGCACCTCGTGTAGACACACAGTTTGCACTTCCTGATCTGCAGGTCCTGTCGGAATCAGGGCCTTGTTTCTCAGCCTGGAAGGAAAGGAGAGTTTTAGCTTTTTTCTGTCACATCACTATTGGAATTGTGGGCAGGAGGGAGCAACCAGGCCTTGGGTTTGGTGCAGAAGGGGCCACCAGTGAGGGCTGTGTGTTACTTGGGGCTGCAGATGTTTTGGGGAGGGCAGTGGCCTCGGGGCTGTGCAGGGAGCACGAGGCTCCTGCCCCAGTGACCCTTTGGACCTTTCCCTCTGCAGCAATGGCAGATGAACGTTGGGCTCAGCGAGGACAACGGGCTCTTCTCCTGCTCCATCTGGAGGTGTGTGCTGTGCCCTCAGCAAAGCTGCTACTCAGGGGGTGGGCTGGGGCACAGGGACCCTCCAGGGCATCCTTCCAGCTGGATGTGCCTCCCTGCAGGGAGGGTGTTCCTCTCCCAGGGGTGCTGTGGCTCTGGGGGGCTCCTCACCCTCCTCCTGCACTGGATGGAGCCACAAGAGGTCCAGAGGTGGCTGTGGAGGGAGGGAGGGAGCTGGGAATCCTTCACTCCTCTGCCCCTCTGCCCTCCCTGCTGCTGACAAAGACTCTGCTCTCTTGTTTCAGGCCCCAGGGGAAGTCTTATCTCTTCTTTACCCAGTTTAGAGCTGAAGTGAAAGGAGCCAAGATAGAGTATGCCATGGCTTATGTAAGTCCCAGCTGATCCCCTGGAAGCAGCAGTGTGGGAGGCTGCTCTAAAACACCAATTAGACATGGAAAACATTGATTAGACATCTGTGCAATGAAATGTGCTCCATCATGTCCCCAACCAGAGACTGGTGGCAGGCAGAGAGGGGCTGCAGGTGGGCTCAGCTGCACCATTGTTGTTCCTGCTCCCTCAAATCCCTGGATTTGCTGGTTGGAGGCTCCAAAAGACACTGCACAGTGGGAGTCTTGGATTGCCTCTACAAATTGCATGTGACAAAGTAAATAAAACCTCTCTGGGTGTTTTTGTCTGGCTTGTTCTTCCATTTCCCAGTCTTTAGGGGAGAGGTTTTCAATCACCCCAGGAACACAAGGCTGTGCTTTAATAAGAAATGGAAAAACAGCCAGAGATTTTCCTTTGTGGACTTAATTCTTTGTCTCCACATAACTCACCAATTCATTCTTTTTTTTTTTTTTTTCAAAATGTGCTGCTGTTTGTTTGGTTTAAATACTGCAGCTTCTTGGATTGCCTCAGCCTCTCACACCTTCTTCCTTCCTGTTTCAGTCTCAGGCTGCTGTGGGTGCCCAAAACGACATCCCCTTAAAACAGGAAGAATTTGAAATCACTGAAACAACAGGTCTGTGAGGGGAAAGGGCTGCTGTGGGAGGCAGCTGGGGCAGAAATCCTGTCCCCTGACAGGTGGCAGTGTGTGAAGGGCAGTGCCATGGGGCCAGGGGCACTCTGGATGCCCCACTGGCAGGATTTTGGGGGTCCCATTGCAGCTCAGTGCAGAGGGAGGGTTTGTCCCTCCAGCCTGTCACGTGCAGGAGGGGGAAGTTCAATGCCCGACTCGCTGCCTTTCCCATCCTGGAAGGGACCCAGCAGGGCTGTTCTGTTCGTGCTTTTGTGCTTTTTTGGGCTGTTTTGTTCATGCTTTCCCATCTGCTGATCTGTGCCTGTCCTCTCTCTCTCTCTCCAGTGTCTCACAGGGAAGGCAAGTTCCGTTTCGAGCTGTCCAAGCTCGTGGTTGTGGCCAAAACACCCCGTGACGAGCTGTGACCCCTGCACAGGCCTGGATGGGCCCTTTGGCTGGAAGAACGTGGCAGGAAAGAGGATTCCTGCTTAACTGGGGGGCTTTTCTTTTGGGTTGGCCAAACCTTTTCTGTTTTGAAAACGTGCTGGGGTCCAGTGCAAGTGGGGCTTGGAGGTGTGAAGGCAGATTTCCTTCTGTCTTGTGTCGGAGAAACAACGTGCTGAGCAGCTGGAAACCTCCCTGGAGGCTCCTGGTGCTCAGGCAGCCACTCTGGGCCCTCCTTCTGCTTGGCTGAGCTGCTGACTGTGGCAAAGCTGCCATGGAACGGGGGCTCCTTATCTCCCTGCCTGGGAAGAGCAATGCAGGGAGATAAGAGGCTGCATTTCAGCAGGGGTTGCTAAAGGCAAGTTCTTAACTCTGTATTCTCTGGGGGGAGATGGGATTTCTCTCTGCACAAGCGTGACAGGAGGAAATAATTAATTGAGGAGGAGGAGGAGGAAGGGATGGAGTTGGCCAAAGCTCTCTGACTCCTTCTTGAGAGATCATCCCTGGGGTGGATGCCCTGGACCTGCCAGAGCTGGGCTGGGATAACTTGGATGGGGGAAAGGCAGAGCAGCTTATTCTGACACAACCAGCAATCAATCCAAGCAACACTTGCACGTCTCAGCACAACTGCAGGACTGTTTTATACCTACAGAAAAGTGGTTTCTTTCTTATCTAAAGTAATAACAGGGAATGTGCAATTCCTTTCCTGTGTAAATACAGCACAAATAAAGGAATGCTCTGGCCTGAATGAAGCATCTCTGCTCTCTCACTCCTGCCCTTTGCAGCTGGATGGACCTTCAGTGTTTGCCTGGCCAGGAGGAGCTGAGGGTCCCACAGGAATTTGGGGGCTGCAGGGGCTTTGGGGGGGTTCTGCCCAGCCAGAGAGAGTCCCAGCATGTGACAACAAGGCTGCAGTTGTCACTTTGCACTGTCCCATTTGGTGCCCTGGGATGGTTGGGATCATTGGTAGCTGCTTGGCCTGGTTTTGGGACAGTTCCCTGTTTTTTTGGCAGTCTGGGAGTGCTTTGCACTGGGATTTTACCAGCTCTGTTCTCCAGGCTGTCCTGGGATGGGAAACCCAGGCTGTGAGATGGCTCTTCCAGCAGAGAGTCTGCTCTCCAGGGACAAAAGGGGAAGAATTTGGGGATGAGGATGTTTGCTGTGAGAAAGAAGGTTCAGATGAGACACCTGGATGTGAAGGGAAGCTGGTGCCAGGAGTTTGGTGGGATAATTGTGGGCCTGGGATGTAGGAAATCATGAGGACAAAGGGAACAACCATGAGTGGGGCTCATCTGAGTGTGGTTCATGATCATGGAGCATCTTGCAGCTGACACCAAAATGCACCTTGAGAACAGTGAAGCATTTCTGGCTGCCAGTGCATCCCTCAGCCCCATCTTGCCCCATCTGCCCATAATTTCCAGCTCTGGCTCCTCTCCAGCCCAGGGGGCACAGGAATTGTTCTCCAAGGCCACTTCCCCTGCCCTCCCTGGGGTACCAAACCCTCTGTGGGTCCTGGCCATGTTCTCCACACCCCCCTTGGGAATGTGCTCCACCCCCAGCCTGAGCTGTGTCACAGTTATCAGGGACTGCTGGAGCCAGGGCTGGGAAATGACAGACAAGGGCTTCATTTCTTCTCTCTAATCTTCAAGGCTGAAAGCTCTCAATGTCTCGAGCCAGCGATGGAAGGAGCAGTGAGGGAGCCTGGGGCAGCCACCCCTGCCTGGAGACACCCCATGGAGCAGGAGGCACAGGAAGGTCATGGAGATAAGGCCAGCTGAGATTGTGAGGTGTCCTGTGTGCTCAAAGGGCTTTGCAGTGCTCAGAGCAGAGATCACAGTGCTGGGAGCAGCAGCTGCTGGTGCTTCCCTGCTCCGAGCACCTGGATGGGACTCAGGGATCACCCACTGGTGCTGTTCTGCTCCTGCTCAGCACCCAGGGGACCTGGGCAGGCACAGGAGCTCCTGTGGGTGTCTGCTGGCAGCAGGATTGGACAGAATTCCAGAATGGTTTGGGTTGGAGGGGCCTTAAAGCCCACCCAGTGCCACCCCTGCCATGGGCAGGGGCACCTCCCACCAGCCCAGGTTGCTCCAACGTGGCCTTGGACACTCCCAGAGCTGGGGCAGCCACAGCTTCTCTGGGCACCTGTGCCAGGGCCTGCCCACCCTCACAGCCAGGAATTCCTTCCCAATGTCCCATCTAATCCTGCCCTCTGGCAGTGGGAAGCCATTCCCTGTGTCCTGTCCCTCCAGGCTTTGTTCAAAGTCCCTTTCCAGCTCTCCTGGACCCCTTTATGTCCTGGAAGGGGCTCACAGGCCTGTCTGGAATGTTCTCCAGGCTGAACAATCCCAATTCTCTGCTCCCAGTGGGATCCCAAACCAGAGAGCACAAACCCCAAGTCACAGGGAACCATCACCATCAGAAAGACAAACCCAAATATCCTCAGGGCTCATTTTCTCCCTGTCACCCACCTCTGGAACCACCACAAGCTGCTCCCAGGCCAGACAGGTGAGTTTATTTAAATAACTCATCAGGGCTACAGAGTTTGCTAAAAAAGAACAACCATCACTCAGATGAGGACATGGAAAATGAATGAAATCCCTTGAAGAGCTTTGGGGAATCACCAAGGGCAGCATCAAAACCACCATGGTGGTCCCATCACGGGAGCCTTGGGGAGAGTTGGGTGTTGGATGGTACCTGGGATGCAGGGAAGGAGCTGGTCCCTTTTCCAGGTGAGGTGGGACCCTCCTGGTCTCAGGGACTTGTCTTTGAGGAGACCAAAGCCCACACCTTCCTATCTTGGGCAGCACAATTCTGGACCATGATTTGCTCCCACCATGTTATGGAGCTGCTGAAAAAAAACCCCCATGGAGCTCCACAACCCTCCAGGAACGGGGCTCACAACCAGGAACATCCCACCTGCTCAGACACACCTTTCAGAGCTGTTACACACCCGAGTCTTTGGTTCAGTTTCCCCACAGAGGGTTAAAAACAGAGTTCAAGGCTCAGAGTCCTTGGACTCTGAGCTAAGGACACTTGGTGGGCAAAGGAAAACAAACTGTACAGCAGGAGCCCAGAATCCCAGGATGCCCTGGAGAGGACTCAGCCCAGAGCCTGGAGGGCTCTGCAGACCCTGGGCAAGGGGTGGACAAAGTCAAGAGGTTCAGTCTTTCGTAGAAACGAGGACAAAACAAGTTAGCACTGCAGAGCAGGAGAGGGGACCCGGAGCCTGGTGATGGCCAGAGCGGGCCAAGCTCCCACCTCCAGCCTGCCAGGAGGCAGAGCCAGGCCACCCCGAGCCCCCCAGGGCAGGCTCAGATGCTTTCCTCCTCCAGCATCTTGTTGACGCCGTCGCAGATGCGCTGCAGGTGGCTGCGGAAGGGCTCGGCGGGGCCGTACAGCGCCGACAGGAACTCGTAGTCCGCAAAGTGGTTGAAGACGTGGTTGATGCGGGAGTGGGACTTGGCCGTGAGGTGCCCGTTGACAGCCTGGTGCAGCAGGTCCCGGCACTCCAGCAGCACCCCCGACATGACCCTGCGGTCGAAGGTGAAGTCTATCTGGTGGAAGCTGACGGCCATCATGGCCAAGGTGTGCACCTTCTTGCGGAACCGCTCCATCACCAGCAGCTCCTCGGCGCTGAACTGCCCGTTGCGGTACAACACGCCCAACTTCATCACGATCTTGATGAGGTTCTTGATGATCTTCTGGGCCTCCTTGCGGTTGTGGGTGTACTCCTTGGTGGCGCGGTACAGCTCGTCCAGGATCTCGCTGCTGGTGTCGTCGATGAAGACGTTGGCGATGGTTTTGGTGGCCATTTTGCTCAGCAGCTTCTTCTGGGCTTGCAGGGCCAGGTTCTTGGTGCTGAAGGTGTCCATCTCTGTGAGGGGAGAGGCACACACAGGTCAGACCATGCTCTGCATCCATCCCCACTGTTGTAGTTTGGGATTATTACGTAAATTCTCTCCCCTGCCACCAACTGCCCATGTCAGCAGTTAATAATCCCAAACTACAACACCCACCTCACCTGCAGCCTGGGCTGGTGGAAGGTGTCCCTGTCCACAGCAGGGGGTGGAACAGGATTGAGCTTTAAGGTCCCTTCCAACCCACACCATTCCAGGAATCCATGATTCCTCACCCCCCCATGCAGCCTTTTGGCAGGAGAAAAAGCATCTCCAGCCCACAGCCAGACTGAGGTGCCAGGGCAGGCAAGAGCTGAGCTCACACCTGGGGTTTGATGGTGGGATGAGTTATGGGGTGTTCCCACCTTCCTTTTCCCAAACTCCCCAGAGAAGCTCCAGCGAGCAAAGTGTCCCTACCTGAGCAGTGCCCGTGGCCCTCCATCCCCGTCTCCCTCCTGCCACCGCCGTGCTCCCGGGGCAGGAAGGGCTCTTGCCCCATCCCTTGAACATTTTTCCTTCCTTAAAACCTGACTCACTTCCTGCAGGGTGAGCTGGGGACAGCCCAGGTGACAGCTGAGTCACCCACACGGCCACGCGCCTCATCCAGCGCGGTGCTCAGCGAGGCCGGAGCGGCACGGCCGGTTTGCAGCAGCCACGGATCCGTGGGGGAGCCCTTTTCCCTGGCACTGCCCTGATACACCCACACGAGCTTGGACTTGTTCTGCCACTGCCTCGGCTTCCTCCAGCACCAGCCTGAGCATCACAGGGAGGTGAATATTGAGCAAGGCAGAGCCCTCACCTACAGCCCGACTGCACATCCCAGCGGGACCAAAGCCGGCCCCTGGCGCTGGTCACGGCTCTGAAAACAGCTGGGAATGAATAAAGCACCACCGACCCTGGAGATGCATCTTGGCCTGGGAAACTGCAGAGCTACAAATCACAGGGAGAGAACAGCGTGAACACAGGCGGCTCTGGAGCCAGGATGGATGGGCAGAGCCAGGGCTGCTTATGCAAGAGGCTGCACATGGCATGGACAGCCTGGCAGGGTGGGAAGGGAGGAGATCGGGCTATAAATACATCCCCAGGGAGGGGAGAGCAGGTCCTGGAGCTGAAGGTGCTGCTGCAGTGAGGATGGATGGGGATAAATTGGCTGTGGATAAGGAGTAGGTTTAGATGGGATATTAAGAAGAAATCCTTCCCTGGGAGGGTGGGCAGGCCCTGGCACAGGTGCCCAGAGAGGCTGTGGCTGCCCCAGCCCTGGAAGTGTCCAAAGCCAGGCTGGACAGGGCTTGGAGCACCGTGGGGTAGGGAAGGTGTCCCTGCCCATGGCAGGGGTGGCACTGGGTGGGCTTTAAGGTCATTTCCAACACAAACTATTCTGGGATTCTAGTGCAGAACTGAGTCTGTCCCCACCACAAGCAGCTCTGTCCCCCCCAGGCCAAGCTGCCCCCCAGTCCCAGACCCCTCTGGGGACCCCCCATCCTTCTCCTATCACTGTGGAGCAACACCAGGCTCTTGGAACCAAACCCCAGCTCCCTGCAGGGCCCGCTGTGGCCAAGGCTCACCCAGCCAGTTGTGCAGGGATGGTGGAGCTGAGCCCTGCCTTGCTGAGCATCTTCCCCCTCCCCAGAGCGAGGGCTGTGCGAGGCTGGGAGTTACGGGAGCAGCAGCGCCGCCGCCTGCAGAGTTATTTACAGCCCTCGGGACAAACACCGAGCTCTGAGCGTTTCCTTTGACCTTCCCCAGCCTGAGCTTCGAGCTGAGGCTCCTGTTCTTCCTGAGACAGAACTGACAGTGCAGAGGTTGTGCCACAGCAGCTCCCCGGGCTCATTTTGCTGCCTCCAGAAGGTGCTGCCAGAGCCGAGCCCGGAGGGACAGGCAGGGTGGGCAGAGGCAGCACAGCTCCATCTTCCCTCCTTGGCTCTAAGGGGACTCCCTTTGGCATCCTCGCTGGATGCCACCCTGGCAGTGCCCTCCCTTGTGGCTGTGGGGTGCCCTGGGCTCCCTGCCAGGAGCTGTGCCTGGATAAACAGAAATTCCCACACTGGATAACCAGAGCAATAAAGTGAGTGCAAACTCCACCTACAGAGCCCATAAAAAATAGGAAGTGCCGTCTCTTAAGAGCTGCCCACAGCTCCCAAATGCCGACTGGAATAACGGATCAACCCTCTGCTCCCTGCAGCAAACAACACTCCACTGCTCACAGCCCTCTCCTGCTGGGAACCAGCACGAGCAGCATCCCTGGGGGGAAACTGAGGCACAGAGAGGTCTGGGGATCCCAGAAGTGGTGTGGGGACCCCAAAATTGCAACCAGCTCCTTCTCCAGCTCCCAGGAGCCGTTTCACAGGTTGCTCCCTGCAAACCCCAAGGAAACCCAAGCTCACCTCTGGCACGTCAACCCCAACTGTGCACCAGGATGGTGCACCTGGCACCCTCCCCAGCACACCCAGCCCAGCACACCCAGTCCAGCACACCCCCCCCAGCACACTCAGCCCCACCAGGACCTGCTGACTCAGCACCGAGAGGGAGATTTCACCGGAATTCGCCGTTTTCCTGCCGGGAAGGGCCCCGCGACCCCATTGTTGGCCAAGGGGCTGCTCTCGGTGTGTGGAAGAGCCGAGTCTTGCCCCGAGGAGCAAACAAGCCTGAAATAACCCACTTCGCTTCCTTCCTGTCGCTGAAGTTTCCAGGCCAGCTCAGGGCTCCCCCCCACCCCCTTCTTTTTAATGAAAACGCCCTCAAAAGCAGCTTCTTCTTCCGAAAAGGAGCAGCCGAGAGTGGCTGCCCCGGCTCCGGAAGAGCACGCAGGGCTGTGGTCCCAGCAGAGGCTTTGGGGACAGTCCCAGCCCTTTTCCAGGGGGTTTCCACCCAGTTTGGAGGGTCTGGGGGGAGTCTTGCAGCCCTGAGCGATGGTGTGAAGGTTGGGATGTCCCTGCCGGGGGATGGATGTGTTCCCCTGGGGATGGACACGTGCCAGGGCCACCTCTGCCGGTGGTTTGGTGTTCACCACACCAGGATGGCACCCACAGCACCTCACCCGACACCCACCTGTGACCTCACCCAACACCCACCTGCGACCTCACCCCCGGGGGCCCCCAAAAAACATCTCCCACACCGTTGCAGGCACATCATCAATTAAAGCTCCCTTTTGTGGGGGCAATACAAGACTCCATCACCCTGCTGGCACCTGGCACTCCTGGCACCAGCACACACCATGGCAGAGCTGCCAAATGAGCACCAGCCAGAGCTCCTTTATGCAGAGGGATCAAATCCAGCAGTGGCACCATCCCAGTTATCATTTCTACCTGCCCAAAGACCCTTCACCCTGACCTTCCCCATCACCTGGTTCCCACCAGCAGCTCCGTGGGCTCGTCCCCCAAGCCCCCCCAGTTCCCTTGGCAGTGGGTGAATATTTCATGCAGGAAAGGAAAGCACTTAAATAATTGATGGAGCAGCGCAGAGGGGGAGGCTCCACGAGGCTCCAGCTCAGAGCAGAGGCACCTCTGCCTCCTCCTCCTCCTCTTCCTCCTCCTCCTCCTCCTCACCAGGGCCATAGTAACTTGTAGTGTCTTGCTACAAACAAGTTTCCTCCAACACGGAAACATCATTTCCCACCTGGGGTAAACACTGAATAGCAGAGATCTCCCTTGTTTTCCCTCCATCCAACACCCTGTTTCTTCCCACAGCTTCGGAAAACACTCCTGGCTCTTCCCCCCAGCATTCCCAGTGCCCCTGAATCCTTGGCTAAAGTCCAAGGGGGTGGAAGGGATCCTGCTCCTCTGCTCTCCATCCTCCAGCATCGCTTTCCACCCACTCCCGGTGCTCCAACCCCTATTAATTAATTAACGCTGTTGGCTCACAGGAGCCGGTCGGGGCAGTAACTGGAGAGCCCCAGCAGCCCGTTCCCCCCACCCGAGACCCTGCAGCTCCCACAGCCCGTGTTACCAGCGCTGGCAGAGTGGAGGAGGAGGAGGAGGAAGGGCAGGGGAGGAGGAAGGGCGCGTGCCGTCCCTCGCAGGTTGCCATGGGTGCAAACAGCACCCGGGGCTGGCACCGGAGCCGGCGCGTGTGTGCCCAGCGGGGCGAGGCCGGCGAGGAAGCCACTGAGCAAACACCTCGCCCGGGGGAAAACTCAGCTCTTGGCACGGCCGGGATGAATCCGCGGCTGGAGCGGGGACCGGGAATGCCGCGGGGCAGCGCTGGTGCCCGCGGGGATGCCAAGCGCTTGGCATGTCCCCGTCATTGTCCCCGACACCGCTGGCACCGGGATGTGAACTCCTCCATCCCAAACTCTCCCTCCCGCAGGTGCAAAGGCACCGACGGGACGGAGCAGAAGCTTTTAGGGTTTGCCTGGGAATGCCGATCCGCCCCGGCAGCTCCGACGTGTCTGTGCAAGGAGCAGGGCGGCCGATCCGAGGGGGCTCCGGGCGTGGGTGGCGAATCCCGCCCGGGCTTCCCGTGGGAATGGCATCCTGGCACACGGAGGGGTGCTCTGGCACAGCGTGGGGGGTGATTTGAGGATCTGGGGGTGTATCAAGGGATTTCTGTGCCCCAGGAGGAGGTAGCTGCGGAATGGAGAGGAGGAGGAGGAAGAGGAGGAGGAGTAATGAGGGTTATTTTACGGAGAGGAGGAGGAAGAGGAGGGATGGGGGTTATTTTATGAAGAGGAGGAGGAGGAAAAGAGGGAGGAAGGAGGGGGGCTATTTTACAAAGCAAAGGAGAAGGAAGGAGGGTTATTTTGGAGCATCTGTCTCGCCTTCCATTTCCTCCTTTTCTTTATCCAGCTGCCATCAAGCTGCTCCCTCTGGCAGCAACTTCCTTTCCCCCTCGCTCGGAGCAGATGGAACTGACGGGGAAGTCACAAACGGAGGTTGGGAGGGAGGAAACTGAGGCCAAACCACCACGGGTCTGTCTGCCCGGTGTGCCAGGGGGCACAGGGGGCATCCCAAGTTTCCTGCCCCGGCATCAGCACAAAGTCGCTCCAAGAAAACTCCGCGGGACAATTCTCAGGATCCGGTGCCGCGCTTGGGGTCAGCAAAAAGGATTCATGGCCCAAATCCTTCCCTGCTCCAGAGGGACGTGGGTCAGAGTTGGGGAGTTTAACGCTCAACTCTTGCTCCGGGTGCGATCTGACCTCTCCAAACGGATTAGTCTCTCAGGGAATGGAGGAATTTCATCCTCTGGAGAAGGGAGGAGGGACGGGCCATGCCAAGCGCTGCCATGGGGCACCCGGCCCTGCCCTGGCACGTGGGTCTGGGATGGCCCCGGGACAGGGGCTCCGGTGCCTTCTCCACGTTCCCGTTAACCAGCGCCGGTGCGTTTCCAGCCCCGTGGGATTCCCACCGGATCTGGGGGAGAATCCCCCTTTGCTCGTGTTTATCCGCATGGGGTAACTGAGGCACGGGCCGGGGCAGCGGCGAACGGCGCCGGGCTCTGCCCACCCAGCGGCTCCCGCGCCGCAGGCTGCGTGGGGGCATCGGTGCCACCGGGAGGGGGAACACACGGAAACGATGCCCGGGATGGGGGACGAGACGCTTCGCCCGCTGCCCGTCCCGCGGCACGAAACGGGTCGGTAACGAGCGCCCCCACGGACCGGGGGAACCGGGGAGAGGGCTGGGGGGAACCGGGAGGAACCGGGAGGAACCGGGGGAGGGGATCTGACCCCACGGGCAGCACAGCCCGGCCGGCCCTTACCTGCCGCTGCCTCGGGGAGCGCCGCTCCGGGGCCGGGACCGGCGCCGCTCCGGTGCCCCCAGCGGGACGGGACGGGGCGGGGCGGGACGGGGCGGGGCGGGGCGGGGACGGGGCAGGGCGGGGCGGGGCTGGGTCTCTCTTCCCCCGGCGCCACTCCCTGCCCGGCGGCGCCCCGCTGCCCGTAGCGGTGCCCGGCGCTCGATCCGATGCCAGTGCTCGGTGCCCGGTGCTGAGGCCCTGCTCTCGGTGGCGATGGCGGTGCCCTGTGTCGATGTCCGGTGCCAGGTCCTCGATGCCCGATGCTGGTTCCCGGTGCCGGTTCCCGGTACCCGGTTACCGGTGCCCGGTTACCGGTGCCCAGTTACCAGTGCCCGGTGGCGGTTCCCGGTGCGCGGTGCCGGTTCCCAATTCCCGGTCCCCAATTCCCGGTTCCCAGTCCCTAATTCCCGGTCCCCGGTCCCCAGTTCCCGGTTCCCGGTCCCCAATTCCCGGTCCCCGGTCCCCAATTCCCGGTCCCCGGTCCCTCCCGCCCGCGGTCGCTCCAAGTCCCGCGCGGGAGCGGCGGGGGCGGCCGGGGGGGGCGTGTCCCGCGGGCGGTGTCAGCCAATGGCGATTCGGGGCTTGCTACGAAGCAGCCAATGGGAGGGCGCGGATGGGGTTGTGGGCGGGCCCGGGGCAGGCGCGTCCCCGCGGGTGCCGCGCGTGGGTCTGTCCCGTTAGTGCGGGCGGGGCGGGCGCGGCCCCGGGACAGGGGGGCGTGGGGGTGGTGGGACACGGGGAGGGGACGGGACATGGGTGGGTGATGGGGACACGGGTGGGTGATGGGGCAGTGGGTGGGTGATGGGACACGGGTGAGTGACGGGTCACGGGTGGGTGGTGGGGGTGTGGGTGGGTAATGAAACCCTGCGTGGCTGATGGGACACGGGAGGGGGACGGGACACGGGTGGGTGATGGGGACACTGATGGGGGACGGGGACACGGGTGAGTGACGGGTCACGGGTGGGTGATGGGGATGTGGGTGGGTAATGAAACCCTGCGTGGCTGATGGGACACGGGAGGGGGACGGGACACGGGTGGGTGATGGGGACACTGATGGGGGACGGGGACACGGGTGAGTGACGGGTCACGGGTGGGTGATGGGGATGTGGGTGGGTAATGAAACCCTGCGTGGCTGATGGGACACGGGAGGGGGACGGGACGTGGGTGGGTGATGGAGATGTGGGTGGATGATGGAACTCGGGTGGGTGACGAGACACGGGTGGGCGAGAGGGACGCCGTTCCACAGCGCTCATGAGCACCAGCTTAGGAGGGCGCTGGTGGAGTGGGCAGAGTGTGGGCAGCACCCGGGGGTCTTGCCAAGTGCCCCCTGTCTGCACACGAGGGGCCCACGCGGGGGTGTCCCCCCTCTCCCCCCGCCCCCCGGGAAGGGGAGGGCACGGGGGCTCCCGGGTCGGTGAGCAGGAGCCACGGCACACGATCCTAATCCCCAAAGGTGGCATTAAACAGATTAAAGGTGGGATTTAGAGCGGATTAAAGTCTGGATTAACGGGAGCCTTGACGGGAATCTTGGTCTCACGCAGCGGCCAGGAAGTGAACCCCAGATCCTCACCTTCTCCTCCAGCCCTGCTGTCCCCATCACACCACAGTGCCCAACAAACACCCCCGGGGCACTGCTCCACTCCCGCTACCCCCAAGGGTTTGCTCCCGGCCCCACCTTGTGCCGACACAGCCGGAGCAGCTGTTGGTCTCTCCTGAACAGTTGTGCCATCAACCTGCCCAGCATAAATCACCCGCTGGGCTCATCCGTGGCCCTTGGCACAGGTGTGAAATGAGCCATTAGCCAGGACTGGCGTGGAACGGGCTGGTGGGGGCTGGAGATGGTGATGGATCCAGGGGAGGTGGCGAATAGAGCTCCAGATGCACTGGAGAAATGGAGGATTCCTGGAGGCAGGACTGGTCCCCATCACTGCCTGGTCCTGTGTCCCCATCACTGCCTGGTCCTGTGTCAGCATCACTTCCCCAGCCCACATCCCCATTCCTGCCCCATCCCGTGTCCCCATTCCTGCCCCATCCCGTGTCCTCATTCCTGCCCCATCCCGTGTCCCCATTTCTGCCCCATCCCGTGTCCCCATTCCTGCCCCATCCCGTGTCCCCATTCCTGCCCCATCCCGTGTCCCCATTCCTGTCCTGTCCTGCCGCCCCATCCCACATCACCACTGGGACATCCCCAGAGCCCTTTGACCTCGCTCAGGCCGTTGCTGAAGGTGCTGTGGAGGGTGAGGAATGGGCTGGGCATGTGGGGGGCGCCCTCCTGCCCCAGTGCACTCCGGTGTGCCCAACATCCAGATCCCCCAAAGCTGTGCCCCTGCCAGGTGGATGCTGCCCATTGCAGATCAGCGGGGATGGGAGCTGGCACCGCATGAAAACAGGGAATAAAGAGGGGAAGCAGCAGGATCTGGGCCAGCTCCGAGCGGCCTCTCCCCCCGTCCCTCCTCTCCTTTCAGGGAAATGAAATGGCTTTGCAGCGCCTCCTCTCCCGCCTGCCGAGCTTCGGAGGGACAGGATCCGCTGCCCGCCGGGTCGCACGGGGGTGCTGGGAAGGGCTCGGAGCCGCTCCCTGTCCTTCTCCTCATCCCCAGTGGCACTTTGTCACAGCCCCTGGTCCCTCCACCAGGACCGAGATGCTGCTGCCACATCCCGGCTCCAAGGGGACCAGGTGCCAGGGAGCAGCCCAGCCCCCTGCCCGGCTGTGCAGAGGGGACAGGATGGGGACACGGTGTCCGCAGCCCCCACCTGTCCCCATGAGGATGGCACATGCCAGACCCCAGCCGCTCCTGGGACAGGGGATGGCGTCGCTCCCCATAAAGCCACTATTGTCACCGGGGCACGTGCGGGGTGGGGAAAGCCCCGTCGCGGGGCGGTGACTCCCCCAAGCCCTTCCCTCTCCAGCACTTTGCATTCCCACCGCTGCCTTCGCTCCCGCGCAGCTGTGCCGGGCCACAAAGGCCCCTTCTTGCCGCAGCCCCGGCGCCGGCTGCGCTCCCGCGGCCCCTTCCCCAGCCCGCAGCCACCCCGCTGGCAGCCAAGGCGGAAAAATTCAGCCCAGGAAAGAAAAAAAAATCTCTCCTGGCAGGCACCAGCTCCGGAGGAGAACCGCGAGCAGGGTCAGCTGTCCCGGCCAGTTATCCCAGTGACGCTCCAGGGTTTTGAGCTGGTGTCGGATGGAAGGAAAAGCAGGGTGGAGGTGGCACTTAGGGGTGCTGGCAGCAGCCAAAGGGTGGCTGGTGAGACCAGGGGACTGTCCTAAAGTCGTGGGGACAGGCAGTGGTTGTGGCACGGCCACCAAGCTCCTGAATCCCAGGCTTGCATCCCCAGCCAGTTTCATAGAGGAGGAGAAAATAAAGTAGGCACTGCCACCAGAATCCTGGTGGCATCCTGGTGACATCGGAGTCACCAGTGCAAGCAGGGCCCAGGTTGATAATTGGGGACTGATAATTCAAGGTGCCCCAGGGATTTGGTGGTCCTCAGGTCCCCAGATCCAGGGAAGGGTGTAGCCCCCCAAGAATGGGGTGGAAATGGGTGCCCAGGACCCACTGAGCTGGAGGGAGGACACCGAGGGTGCTCGGTCACAGGGTGGGGGCATCTTTGGGGTGGGGGCATCTTTGGGGTGGGGGCATCTTTGAGGTGGGGGTATCTTTGGGGTGGGGTCATCTTTGGGGTGGGGACATCTTTGGGGTGGGGGTATCTTTGGGGTGGGGGCATCTTTGGGGTGGGGTCATCTTTGGGGTGGGGGCATCTTTGGGGTGGGGGCATCTTTGAGGTGGGGGCATCTTTGGGGTGGGGGTATCTTTGGAGTGGGGGCATCTTTGGGGTGGGGGCATCTTTGGGGTGGGGTCATCTTTGGGGTGGGGGCATCTTTGGGGTGGGGGCATCTTTGGGGTGGCAGGGTTAGCCCGATTGGAGACAAAGGTTGGGTGCTGATGGGTGTCCCCAGGATGGAGCAGGACACACCATGAGCTGCACCCCAACACCAGTTTGTCACCACACACTGGGGACACTGGTCCCTCACCCAGAGATTTAACCTCTTTGCTCCTGGTCCTCCCCCAGAGCAAAGGGGTTTCATGGGTCGCCAGGGCCACATCCCTGAGCAGAGCAGTCCCCTGACAGTCTCCTGGGCATCCCCCGGCACATCTGGCCCTGTGCCACAGCTGGAGCGGGCACCTTCTGCCTCTGTTTGTTCACAGCTCGGCGGCAGCGAACGCCGAGACTCGTTAGTTAATTAAAGCTCGATCGAAACTGTCGTCAGGCAATGCCGCTCCTGGAGAGGCTGCGAGCGCTCCCATCCCCCGGGAAGGGATGAGGAGGATGCTCCGGGGGAGGGAGACGCCCTGGGGAAGGAGTTTTTGTGGTTGCCCTTCACTGGAGGAGGCAAAACTCCATCCCTGTGCTGGGGACACCGTGTGTGGTTCATGTCACTGCCTGAGCGTGACCCACTTCCCCAGGCTGAGCCGCTCCATTTGGGGCTGGGGGCGGCTGGGAGGGGCCGAGCCGTGCCGAGCCGTGCCGGTCCGTGCCGAGCAGGGCCTCGGGCGCTCGGGCTGCGCCGGCCGGGACAAAAGCAAATGTAGGTTAAGCACAAAGTGCTGCGGCTGCGGCACCGGAGCCCGAGCGGCCGCAGCGAGGCGGGGCCGGGGCAGCGCCCGCCGCTGCAATTAGCTAATTGCTCCCTCGCAGGGGCCAGGGGGATGCTGTTACTGCTCCCTGCTGCAGTCTCCATCTAATAAAGCTGCCCCAGGGGGCACCGTGCCCCCTGCGTGCCCCCTGCATGCCCCCTGTGCTCTGCTCAGAGCTGGGGGATTCAGGCTGGAGGAGGGGGAGAATGTTGCCCCCCAAAACCTGCTGTCACCAGCCAGGGTGGATGTGACATCCCTGATGTCACCCGCTGGGGACAGTGGGGATGAGGCTGTCTTAGCACCAGGGGTGGATCTGGCTTTCCCCCCACATTTGGGAGGGGCTCAGCTGTGCCCCAAGGGACCCTCACGGCCAAATTCTGCCCAAGTCCTTGAGTGGGAACCAGCAAAGTCCCACTCAGATGGTGCCTGAGCTGAGTGTGGGAGTTTGTGACATCACCAGGAGCCTGAGTGACAAATGGCATCATCAGAGGGGGTCACTGTGTCACCCTGGGGGGCAGAGGGACCCCCAGGCTGTTCAATGTTGGCAGCAAGGCTGGGATGGGCAGACAGGATGCCAATGGTATCATCAGGATGATCCACGACATCAGCCAGTGGCATTTAAGAGGGGGCAGAGAGAGGGGTCTGGGCAGGCTGTCCAGAGCCTGCCAGGGTGAGGAGGAGGAGGAGGAGGAGCAGGAGGAGGATGGTCCCATGGAGCAACGTTCCCTGCTTGTGGCTGCAGAGCCTGTCCTTGGTGCTGGTGACATATTGACTGACAATTCTTAATCAAGTGGATTATTAATTAGCAGCAGAGCCGGCTGGTTAATCCTTGGCCAGGCTGGGAGCTGTGGTTTGTGCTGACAGAGCCTGGGATCGTGACATGGTCTGTCACGTGCCACCCTCCTGGGACCTGCTATGCCAGGCCCCCCAAGCTGGCGTGGGGCATCCCACTGTCACTGGAAAGGCATGGGTGGCATCCTCCCTGGGGCAGGGGTGATGGCCTCACCCACCGTGCACATTGGTGACCCAAACCCCAAGGGATTTCACCCCAAAACTGGTGGGTGTCATGACAGGATGTGCCCTGGCACAGTGGGACAGGGACTGGTGGGTGGGCACCCATCTGTTGTGTGCCTTTGTGCCATCTGGGCCATGCAGGTGGAGGCGACATGTGTGTCACTGGTGCCAAGTGTGTCCCCAGCCATTGGTGTGGTGGTTGTGCCATGGAGGGTGCTGGGGACCCCCTGACCTTGCCCATGGGGATGGTGCCCCCCAAGACAGCACCTCAGGCTGCACGTGTGACCTTGACCCCCCTGTCCCCAGCCCATCCTGGGGGTCCCAGTGGGACCTGCCAGCTCAGGGACAGGTGAAGGGGGCTGGGGACAGACTCTCTGTGCCCACCTGAGCCCACTCCAGAGCCATCTCCCCGCACCTGCTGCCCTGGCAAGACCCGCCCCATTTCCCTGCCTGTCTCAGCCATCTGCTGCCATCCCTGCGGGCCGGGGGCTGCAGCTTTGCCCCCCAAACCCTCACCCAGTGCCAGTCCCACGGCAGCACCAGGGGCCGGGCTCTGAACATCTTGGTCCCCGTTTTGGTGCAGCCGATTCATGTCGGTGCCGATTCCTTTCCCCAGCCAGGCTCGGCTCTCCCAGCGCCTGCCCAGCCCTAATTAACGCTCGGAGCGGGTGGCGGCGGCTCCCTGGGGATGCTTCCCCTGCTCCCAGATTCCCGTCAGGATCAAGGGGATAAAGAAGCATCGTTAGCGGCGCGGTCGGAGCGGCGGCAGCTGCGGGAGGCGGATCCGGAGCCGGATCCCAGCACGGGGCGCTGCCTCGGGGGCTGAGGGTGGCAGGAGGGCTCGGGGCTGGGGACGTGAGTTGTGCAGGTCTCAGCCCAGCTCTGAGCCCCATCTGGGACAGCTTTTGGTGGCCTCACTGGGACGGTGGTGGCACCACACAGCCGGATCCTCTGCCCAAGTGTGCCCAGGTCTGGCAGCAGGGGAGGTTTTGGGCTGTCACAGCCACCCATCAGTGTGGCACTGCTGCTGTTCCCCTCCCGCTCCCCATCTGCATCCTGAAATGACCCCTCATGGCCCAGAGCACCCCACTGGGGAGGGACACCCAGCCTGGCACCCAGCCTGGTGAGGTGGGAGAGCCAGGAGAGCGGAGCTGCCTCCCTCCTTCCAGGCACCTGCCAGGCAGCCGAACCCCGGACATCTGTGCCCACTCCCAGCTGCCAACCAGCTGCTCTGGGCACCCAAAATGCCACCCTTGGCCCCACGGGGTGGTTTCCCAGGCCTGGCAGGGGGGTGGCTGCCACAGGCAGGGCTGCTCCTGCTGCCTGGCACGGCTGCTGCCTGCTTAATTGCGCTGAAAGCACAACAGATGGCAGAAGGGCTTCAAGATGTTCTTTTCCAACATTTTGGGCTCATTTGCTCGCCTTCCTCCCAAACAGCTCCGAGGAGGGAGGCTGGGAAGGTCCCTGAGTGCCTGGGGATGATGATGATGCCCTGGGGGACAAGGCCGGTGGTGCAGCTGCGGAATTAAAGGGAATTAAAACACTTGCTGGGCTCACACTGCGCCGCTTTCTTCCCGCTGTAATCCCTGGGCTTGCTGCCCTTCCTGCCCGCACCTCCAGCACCTGCCTGCGGCTCCCTGGGCACAAAAGCCCCTTTGCCACGTGCCCAGGGCAGCTGGTGGCAGCAGCTGGGTGCTGGGGAGTCACCCTCGTGCCATGGGGGGCTGTTTTGGGACCTCGTGGCTTCTTCACAGAGTTCAAGGTCCCGCCACGCCCCAGTCCCAGCGTGTCTCTGGCTGTGCCAGGCTCTGCCACTGCAGTACCAGGAGCAGCATCGAGGCCCAGCACACACCAAGCACCCAGCCCTGTCCCCAGCACCCATTCCTGTCCCCATCACCCAGCCCTGTCCCCATCACCCAGCCCTGTCCCCAGCACCCATTCCTGTCCCCAGCACCCACCCCTGTCCCCAGAACCCACCCCTGTCCCCAGCACCCACCTCTGTCCCCAGCACCCATTCCTGTCCCCAGAACCCATCCCTGTCCCCAGAACCCACTCCTGTCCCCAGCACCCACCCATGTCCCCAGCACCCATCCCTGTCCCCAGCACCCATCCCTGTCCCCAGCACCCATCCCTGTCCCCAGAACCCACCCCTGTCCCCAGCACCCATTCCTGTCCCCAGAACCCATCCCTGTCCCCAGCACCTACCCCTGTCCCCAGAACCCATCCCTGTCCCCAGCACCCATTCCTGTCCCCAGCACCCACCCCTGTGCCGAGCACCCATCCCTGTCCCCAGCATCCAGCCCTGTCCCCAGCACCCATCCCTGTCCCCAGCACCCAGCCCTGTCCCCAGCACCCAGCCCTGTCCCCAGCACCCAGCCCTGTCCCCAGAACCCACCCCTGTCCCCAGCACCCACCCCTGTCCCCAGCACCCAGCCCAGCCTCTCCACCTGCCCCCCCATGTGGGGCCGAGGTGTGTCACCACCACGCGCCTTTGATGCATTATTTATGAGGCAGGTGACCTCATTCGTTCAGATTGATTTTCCTCCGTGTCACTCCAATTCCATCGTGCTCCTGGAAGCGGCAGGCGGCACGTCAGGTGCTGACTGAGCCGCGGGCACAGGCGGGGGCACGAGCCAAGGGCCCTTTGCCAGCTCGAAAATTATTAATATTAATAATAAGATTCGTATTGTCACCACCAGCTTCAGCACCAGTATTGCTATGGATAAAGAGGTTTAAATAAACAAATAACTAAACACAGTATTATAACAAATTTATTATTATTATTATTATTATTATTATTATTATTATTATTATCATTATTATTATTATTACTACTACTACTATTACTACTACTATTACTATTATTACTATTATTACTATTATTACTATTATTACTATTATTTTTATAGTTGTTGCCTCCCTCCTGTCCCCCTCAGGACACCACACCTGTGCCCACCCTGCCTTGCCCAGTGCAGACAGATCTACATCCTCCCGGGGCCACCAAGGGCCATGTTGTCACCTCTGAGGGGTGTCCCCAAGCAGAAGGATGGCAGTGGTAGCCTGACTGGTAGCAAGGCAGGTGTTGGCACCATAAATAATCCTGAGCTGGGAGGGACCCACAAGGATTATCCAAGTCCATCTCCTGACCCTGTACAGGACACCCCAACAGTTCTGCACCCCTCAGACAAGCACACCCTGCAGTGCATCCCTCTGCCAGAGCATCCCCCGGACAATCATCCCCCTAAGGGAGCATCCCTCTGGCTCAGCATCCCCCCAAAGGAGCATCCCTCTGGCTCAGCATCTCCTAAACGAGTATCCCTCTGGCTGACCATCCCCTAAACGAGCATCCCTCTGGCTCAGCATCTCCCTAAATGAGCAGCCCCCCAAATGAGAATCCCCCAAACGAGCATCCCTCCAACTGAGCATCCCCCAGCTGAGCATCCCTTTGGCAGAGCATCCTCCCCTCCAGCCGAACACCCAGCTCTGATGGCCAATTCCCACAACAAAGCCACCAATTCCCCAAATTCCCCCCACCAGCCGGGCCCTCAGCGGATCGGCTGCCTATCCCTGTTGTCACCCGACAGTGAGAAGTGCCCGGTCCCTCCCCGGGAGCGCTATTAGCCCAAATATTTGCTTCCCGTCTCCAGGGTGACGGGGTTGCCAGCGCTCACCCACAGCCCTCCTTTGATCATTCTCTTCTTGATCTCCAGCGCGGTCCCGGCGCTCCTCCCTGTCACCCTCACCTCCCTCCACCCCCTGGGCATGCGGGAGCCGGTGGCACCCACAGTGTCCAGGTGTGGATTCTGTGCTGGGGATGAAGCAGCTGGGGCTGGAGATGGTGGAGATATAGGGGGGAGGATGAAAACAGGACTGGGAGTGATGGAGATGGGGGTGAGGGAGGAAGGAATGGCTGGGAGGGATGGAGATGGGGATAAGGTGTGAAGGAAGGGCTGCAGGTGATGGAGATGGGAGATGAAGAAAAGGTTGGGGTCATGGAGATGAGGAGTGAGGGCTGAAGGTCTGCAGGGATGGAGATGAGGGGTGGGGCATGAAGGCAGGGCTGGGGATGATGGAGATGGAGGATAAAGGAGATGTTTTCATGGGGAAATGATTGTGACCATGTGGTGATGGTCTTTGTGGCCTTGGGGTTTGTATCAGGTGCTTGAATCTGCAACCATCCTCTCCTCATGGCCACAACCATCCCCTCCCCATGGCCACAACCATCTCCCCTCATGGCCACAACCATCCCCTCCCCATGGCCACAACCATCTCCCCTCATAGCCACAACCATCTCCCCTCATGGCCACAGCCATCCTCTCCCCATGGCCACAACCATCTCCCCTCATGGCCACAACCATCTCCCCTCATGGCCACAACCATCCCCTCCCATGGCCACAACCATCCCCTCCCCACGGCCACAACCATCCCCTCCCCACAGCCACAACCATCTCCCCTCATGGCCACAACCATCCCCTCCCATGGCCACAACCATCCCCTCCCATGGCCACAACCATCTCCCCTCATGGCCACAACCATCTCCCCTCATGGCCACAACCATCCCCTCCCCACGGCCACACCCGTCCCCTCCCCATGACCACAACCATCCCCTCCCCATGGCCACAACCATCCCCTCCCCTCACGGCCACAACCGTCCCCTCCCCATGACCACAACCATCCCCTCCCCATGGCCACAACCATCCCCTCCCCTCATGGCCACAACCATCCCCTCCCCTCATGGCCACAACCATCCCCTCCCCATGGCCACAACCATCCCCTCCCCTCATGGCCACAACCATCCCCTCCCCACGGCCACCACCATCCCCTCCCCACGGCCACAACCATCCCCTCCCTACAGCCACCACCATCCCCTCCCCACGGCCACAACCATCCCCTCCCCATGGCCACAACCATCTCCCCTCATGGCCACAACCATCCCCTCCCCACAGCCACAACCATCCCCTCCCCACAGCCACAACCATCCCCTCCCCACGGCCACAACCATCCCCTCCCCATGGCCACAACCATCTCCCCTCATGGCCACAACCATCCCCTCCCCACAGCCACAACCATCCCCTCCCATGGCCACAACCATCTCCCCTCATGGCCACAACCATCCCCTCCCCTCATGGCCACAACCATCCCCTCCCCACAGCCACAACCATCCCCTCCCCACAGCCACAGCCATCCCCTCCCCATGGCCACAACCATCTCCCCTCATGGCCACAACCATCCCCTCCCCATGACCACAACCATCCCCTTCCCATGGCCACAACCATCTCCCCTCATTCCAAGAGTGCAGTTCAGTGGCCAAGGGTGGGAGGGAGCACAGACACTCAGGGCTGGTTCCAAACTCCCTCCACGGTGCTGGGACAGTGGTACCTGGCTCAGCACCACAGCAGAAGCTCTGGGAAGGATTGATCCAGCTTCTCCTGCTCCTTTCCATCCTCCTACACACCCTGGAATAAGTTTTTCCCAGCTCAGGGTGTTAAGCAGAGCCACTGGCAGTTCAATCTTGTTTCTATCTTTCCCCAAACTCCTCCAGGTCCAACACTGGCTCTTGGAGTGGGGGATGGAGCTGGGAAATTTCTCCCAGAACAAGAGGAATTTTGGAGCCAGATGGGATCAGCTCCAAAATCTCTGGAATTTGGCAGTGGCAGGGCAGGGACCGACAGCAATGAGCAATTTCTAAGCAGCATTTTTAAAAAACAAAGTGAAATCTTCGCCAGAAAATGTTATTTCAATCCCTTCGGCAACTGTGAGTCGTTTCAAAGCAACGGTTTGTGTTGGGAATGACACCCAAAAATCCAAAGGAGCTGGGAATGAAGCTGCTGGGAAAGCTGCTGGGAGCTGGGATGGAGCCACAGTGAGGAGTGTTGGGGTTTGGCAGCCCCTGGGGCTGGATCTGCAGCCCCACATTATCCTCCTGCTGTGGGACCACAGTGGGAGCTCAGGGGGTGCCACCACTTCTGGTGACAAGTCAGTCCCAGTGTCCCTGTGCCTGCAGGTGCTCTGAGGAGCCCTGGCCCTGTGGCCTTTCCCTTGCAGACCCCAACCCCACAATGCCCCAGCCCCACTCTCCAAATCCCCTGGGAAGAGGGCAGGATCCAGCCTGCCCTCCTCAGAAGAGCGTGGCTGTGGCTCTGGAGATGGGCTGCAAGCAGGGATGTCATCATGGACCAGGAGGGACCTGAAGGGACCAGGAGGGATGGGGCAAGGAGAGACGTCATCAGGATCAGGAGGGATTTTGTTGCACGGAGCAGGAAGGACCATCAGCAGGGCACAGGAGGGACCATCAGCAGGGCACAGAAGGGACCATCAGCAGGGCATAGAAAGGACCATCAGCAGGGCATAGAAAGGACCATCAGCAGGGCACAGGAGGGACCATCAGCAGGGCATAGAAAGGACCATCAGCAGGGCATAGGAAGGACCATCAGCAGGGCACAGGAGGGACCATCAGCAGGGCATAGGAAGAACCATCAGCAGGGCACAGGGAGGACCGTCAGCAGGGCATAGGAAGGACCATCAGCAGGGCACAGAAGGGACCATCAGCAGGGCACAGAAGGGACCATCAGCAGGGCACAGAAAGGACCATCAGTAGGGCACAGAAGGGACCATCAGCAGGGCATAGGAAGGACCATCAGCAGGGCACAGAAGGGACCATCAGCAGGGCACAGAAGGGACCATCAGCAGGGCACAGAAAGGACCATCAGCAGGGCACAGAAGGGACCATCAGCAGGGCACAGAAGGGACCATCAGCAGGGCATAGGAAGGACCATCAGCAGGGCACAGGAGGGACCAGGGGTGCATCATTGCTCGGGGCCAGGAGGAACATGGCTGAGGAACCAAGACCGCAGGACCAGGAGGGACCAGGAGAACCTGCAGGGAGCATTAGGGACAAGGCTTCAGGCTCAGGGGGGATGCTGTCACATGGAGACAGCAGGGACATCATCAGAGGGCCAGAAGACACCAGGAGGGACACTGTCACCAGGTGGGAGCCCCCCAGGACCCCGCAGGGGGCGGGAATGGTCGGGGCAGACGTGCCCGCCCGCACTTTGCTGCATGACGGTGATTAAGTTGCTTCCCTTCGTTATGGTCCCTCGGGGAGGTGTTAACCAGCCGCTAATAAAGACGGATGGTTCTGAAGAGGCGTCTCCGGAGCCTTTATATCCGTGGAATTTGTGCAGAAGCCCCGAGGTGCCCCCGGGCAGGGCCGCGGCCCCCTCGCTGTGGCAGCACCGGGCGAACACCCAGCGCTGGTGGGGCGAGATCTCCCTGCGGGGACATGAGGGGCACAGCGGGCAGGATTTGGGGGCGCTCGGAGGGTGCCGTGAGCCCGGAGCTGCCCTGGGGGGGAGAAGGGCGACCCAAAGGCCGCGGGGGGCGGGAAAGCAACGGGAAGAGGAGAAATCCAGCGGCAACTGGCCATTAAAATTCATGAAAGCTGTTAAAAAGCAGAGCGCAGCTCCCGACTGCTGCTGACAAAGCCGGCGAGGGAGGCGGCGGTGCCAGGGAGGCGGCGGTGCCAGCTCCGTGCAGCGGCAAAACTGGGGGTCCGGCCCCCCTTCCCAAGCCGCTTCCTGGCTGGGTGACACCGTAACAAGGGGGGCTTCCTTAGCACCCAAGGACTACCGGGCAGAGGTGATGGATGGAGGCACCAAACCCCACCCCGGCACCTCTTCCATCACAGGGGCCCCCCAAATCCCCTCCGCTGCCTGGAGGGGGATTTTCATCTCAGAGCTCCTTTATTTTCCTTTTTCCCATTTATTTTTAGCCCCCCCTCCCTCTCACAACGTCTCTCCCCGCTGCCTGAGAAGAAGCCCCGGCTCGTTTCCCTCGCCGTAATTAGCAACGTTTCTGCAGGCAAATGGCAGTCGGGAGTGGAGGTGGCATTTCCTTAATTAAAACAATTAATTAGGGTGGGGTGAGAGGAAAGATAAAACATCTTCCCTATAGAAATGGCTCTTGGAGCAGCCGGTCCTCTGTGGTGGTGCCAAGGATGTGGTTTCCTCACGGTGACAGTGCCACACGTGCCCCTGTGGGTGCCCACCCTTGGGTGCTGCCCCACTGCTGAGCACCCCGGGGTGCCTTTTGGACCCTCATTGCAACTCCCTGGCCTGCAAGGACGGGCTGCCTGTCCCCAGATGTCACCGGGAGGGCCACGGCCGGCCCCAGCCGAGCATCCCGGCAATGCCGATGCCGGGCCCGGTTCTCTGCCGGGGTATAAATATCCGTGTGTTACTTAGCGACTAATTGCACGGAGCGCAACAGCGGGGGGTGCCAGCCCCTAATGAGGATCTGGAATCAAAGCTGCTAATTACCCCTGCGCCAGCGGCTGCGTGGCTCTGGCAGGGCTCTGCCAGTCCGGCTGTGCCACTCGGTTCCCACCCGCATCCCTACGGCATTCCCTGGCACCATCGGGCTCAGATCCCCGTGCCAGGGGGGTTTGGGGCAGGTGAGAGGCCAAATCCAGGATTCTTCCCATTTGGAGGGGCTGTGGGAGGCAGGTGCCATCCAGCACCCACATCCTGGTCACATCCCTGTGGATGAACTGGCACAGCCACGCTGGTGCCAAGGACCAAGGGGTACCCGTGGTGGGTGTGAGTGGGCAGGTGCCCAGGTGTGTCTGTCTGTACGTGCCAGCACGGAACAGGCCTGTTTTAAATCCCAGCCCTTCCATGTGCTGGTGGAACACCCCCAGCCAGGCTGGCAGAACCCCTCGGCAATACCAACCATCCCTTGGTGGTTGGTCCCCCTTGCTGAGCTCATCCAACCCCAGAATTGAACCAGGACCTTTCACTGTATCCCAAAAGCTCCAAGACTCCCTGATCCCCACCAGCTCCCCCCAGGACAAGGCTGTGCCATCCCCAGCACAGACAGCCGTGCTGGCAGCACCAGAATAACCATCACATCACCGTGGCCCCCACTGCACACCCAGTGCTGGAGGCACCTTTCCCCTGGGCACAGAATTTGGGGTACCCAGAACATCCCTCCGGGCTCATCATCTTGCCGTGCCGGGGGGGTTTTGTGGGCTCTGCGCACCACGTGGATGGTGGGAAGCAGGTCCCGGTAAATCCCTGCCGGCGGGTGCGTGCGGGGCCGCTGCCTTCGCAGGATTTACAGCTTCAAAGCCTCGGCCTCAAAGCCTGCAGATATCTTTTCATCATTCCAGCCGCGGTCTAATTACCCCGCTGGCCGCCGGCGCTCCCAGGTACAGCCTCTCTTAATAGCTGGGATTTATTATTTAGATGTCGTTTGCCAGCTCCTCGTTCCCGTTCCGGCTCCGAGGGTGCCCGCCCTGCACCCCAAGACCTGGGCACCCCAAGACCTGGGCACCCCGAGGCACCGGCACGCAGAATTTCACCCTCTCCGCCTGCTCCGGGCCGTGACGAGTTATTAATTAACGGCGAGGTGTCATCCCCTGCCTCATCCTCGGTGTAATGAGATGGTGGCACTGCCGGGAAGCAGCGCCGGTTTCCGATGCCGGAGGGGGCTGAGGGGAACGGAGCCATCCCGACCCCCCAGCGCATCCCGGCGCTGCCGAATCCTCCCGAGCTGCCCCACCGAGGGGGTTCTGCCCCACCGAGGGGGTTCTGCCCCACCGAGGGGCTGCCACCGCTGGCCGGCGGGTGTTGGCACAGAGCCCCGGTGCCCGTTATTTACGGCGGGCACGGAGCGCGCCGGGCGCGGGGCCGCGTGCCGTGATGGATGCGGGAGCAGCCCCGGCCGCGGCGCCTGCTAATTAGTCGCTTTGGATTGATGAGAAATTGCAGCTCCCGCTAACGATGGCAGCGGCTCGCCCGGCTCAGCCCCGACCGAGGGGATGGCAGCGGTGCCAGGGTCGATGCCGGCGGTGCCGCTCCCCGGCGTTTGGAGGGGCTGCCTGTCCCCGCTGCCGGCACAGCCGGGAGGATAATTTATGGTTTCGTATCAATGCCGCTGATCTTGGAGCTTTTCCAGCCTCCTCTTCCCTCTCCCCACACTGCTTTTCCTCGAAAGCTGATTTCCCAGCGTGGCATCCAGCTCCTCGCTGGGACATCGCTGTCCCCAGCATCGCTGGCCGTGTCACCCCTCGAGGTCCTGGATCCCCTCCGTGATGAGCTCCTGCATGTGCTGAGCTGTGTCAGGGCTCTGAGGGCTCTGGCAGCGGCTGAGCCGGTTCCTTCTGCCGGTTAAAGATGATCTGGAGCTCGAGCCACACGGGCAGGGCCGGATAACACCATTCCCACAGTCCGGGAGCCCCTCGGGACATGCGCCCACCCGGGAGCTGTGGGAGCGTGGGCACCCCAGCACCCGTTGGCAGAGTGTGATTTTAAGGTGCCAAATTGCCTTTTAGTGAATAAATTGCTCTGTGGGAGTGAAGTGTGGGGATCTGGCAGGTAATCTGGGAAGGGATCTGAGAGAGGATCTGGAAGCAATGGGCAGTGCTGCCCCCTCAACCGAGGAAAATATCCCAGTGCCACCAGCAGGTCCAGTTTTGGGGATACTTTGGATTTTGGTGCTTTCTCGGTGGTTGTTGGAGCTCTTTGCAGCGGGAGGAGAGGCAGACACAGGTAAGCAGAGCCCTGGGGATGGTGATGCCCGGAGGCCACGGGGATGGGCACCAGGTGGGTGATGCTGTTGGAGAGCCCGGTGCCCACCACGGCACAGGCAGGGTTAAGGTGAGCGCTGCAGGCAGAGCCCTGCCAGGGGGATTATCCACATCCCCTGGTGCAGGCAATTCCCTGCCTTGTCCATCGATCCCTGCGAGGTGTTAAGCGAGGCTGGAGCATCGATCGGGAGCAGAGCCGTGGGCTCAGCGAGGCCGAAGGAAGGGAATGCGGGGTCCGGCCCCAGGGGGGCACAGAAACCCCTGGGAGGACAAGGAGTGGTGGGCTGGGGACGTGCCGGGCCCTGGGAAACGCCGGCGAACCCTCCCCGCGCCTGCCAGGCGCCCGTGGTGTGCCGCCTTGGCACTTCACCACCACAAACTGCTCCTGGATCGCGTCCCGGGCGCTCCCGGTGACAGACGGGGACGTTAAACGAGCCACGGGCTGATGCCCAAAGCCCCCGGTGCCGCTGCTCCCACAGCACCTGGGGTGGGTGCCCCCCAGCCCGGGGGGCGCGGGCACGGAGCACCAGCAGCTCGTGGCATCGGGCACCGGGGGGGTAAATAACACACCGGGAAAAACATCAGATTCCATTTTCCTGAGGAGAAAGGAAGGGCTAAAGACAAAAGAGGCCGCTTACCAAGCTGTTGGCAGCCCAGGGAAAATTGCTATCCAGATAAAAAATCGCAGATTAAGGAAGGAAAGAGCTGCCCTTAACTCCGGTCCTTAGGCAGGGAGGAAGGGCAGGATTTTCACCAGTTAATTGGGGTTTCTTAACCATTTCGGGCGGTTTGTTTGCTCTGCTTCAAAGCTTGGAGGGCATCATTTTTACTCTCTGGCCGTAATAATGGCATAAATAAAGAGGATTTTTTTTTTTGAAAGCTTTCTTTTTTTTCTCTGTCCTTGAATTTAGTGAATTTGATCATTTTTTGAGGAACAGAACGCCAGTTCCTGGGGTTTATCCTCTTGGAGAGACCACATCAAAGCTCCAGGATTGGGCTGAAAGCTGCAAAATAGCTGATAGAGAGGGGGAAAAAATCCCACTAAATGCCAGGATGGGTCCAGCAGCCGAGTCCGTGCCATTCTTTTGGGTGAAATTCTTGTGATGTCTCTCCTGTGCTGGCTCTGGGAGGGGATCCCCCATCCCCAGGGCTGTCTCTACAGCGAGTGTTGCCTGAGCTACCCCGGGGGGGTGAAAATGCTTTGGCTTCCTCTGCAGGGCTGGTGTTAGCCACGCTTGAGGGGAAAAGCACAATCCCTGCTGGGGCCTCATGCCAGGATTTTCCCCGGGAAGAGCCGTTCTGCCAAGGGGGATCCATATGGGGGGCTGGTGGGATCCATGTCAGCTCTGGGGGTGACCCCTTTGGGGGGTGCTGGGGGTGTGTTGGGTCACTGGGGAAACTGAGAGATGGTGTGGGAGTGAGGGGGCACAGGGAGAGGGTCAGTGGGGGCACACGGGGCTGGAAGGGGGATGTGCTGCATCCCCCCATCACCACCACACTGTGCCCTGGGGGGAGACCTCACCTCTGCCCACCCAAAAGCCTTCACCCTGCTCCTCTTCCTCAGCAGGATATGGAAACCTTAAGGATTCTATCCCAAAGCCTTCACTCTGCTCCTCTTCCTCGGCAGGATATGGAAACCTTAAGGATTCTATCCCAAAGCCTTCACTCTGCTCCTCTTCCTCAGCAGGATATGGAAACCTTAAGGATTCTATCCCTGTGAGGAGAAAGGAGGAAAGCTGAGTGGGAAACAAGGGTGGGGGCAGCTCTACCAGGTGGCAAAGTCCCTCAGCAGGGATTTGGGGGCACGGGCACCCCTGTGGGGTCCCCATTCCCTCACCCTGGGCATTGGTTGGTCGCTGGAGGGAGGGAGAACTGAAAGTCTCCGGGTTAGAATAAAGGAGGTTGTGAAAGTCACTGACTCCGGATGGAACCGGAGCAGAAGAGCTGAAAGGAGGTTAAAAATAACCCCAACTCGGTGGGAGGCTGGGGGGGACTGGGGAGGACTGGAGGAATCTGGGGGGGGACGTGGGGATGGACTGAGGTGTGGGGATGACTGGCCATGGATTGAGGGGAACAGCTGGACTGGGAGAAACTGAGCCCCTGGGAGCACATCTGGATGAGCTCACAGTGAGAACAGCTGGTTTGGGGGCAAGGGGGAATCAGCTGGGTGGGTGGTCCTGGGTGGGAACAGCTGGAATGGGGTCACAGGGGGCACATCTGGGTGGCAGTGCCCTGGGATCCTGGGGGGAGCAGTCAGAGGGGCTGTGCAGTGCTGGCAACAGCTGGATTTGGCCTTGGGGAACAGCTGGATGGGAGAGCTTGGTGAAGGTGACAGCCATGGCTGGGTGACACATGGGGACCAGAGCCTGTCCCAGCTGGCACCGGGCCCAGCTGGGTCCCCACGGGGCTCGGGGGACTCAGTTCCTCCCAACCACCCTCAGAGCAGCCATAGAAGGTCCTCCTTTCTCTGGATGAACTCGATGAAGTCACCAGTCGCCTCCCAAGCAGGGACACAGCAGCAGGGTGGCAGGAACGAGGTCATTAAAGCAGAAAGAAAAATACATTAGAAATGTTCAACTGCTCAGTCTTGCCTGAAATGTGCTTAAATCAGCCCCGAGTAAACAATGAGATGGGATTAATCGCAATTAGTTTTCATTAGAAAGGTGGCATCACCCTCCCCTGCTCCCCCAGGGCTGTTCCCTGCCTGGCTGGGGATCGGGGCAGGGGGGGTCTCCTGGCAGGATCCAGCCCCAGGAAGGAGGGTGACCACATCCTTAGGAGGGTGACCACGTCCTTCCGAGCTCCGGGCCGTGGGGCACCGCGGTGTGCCCGCCGAGGCAGCGGCACAGGGGCTGGTGCCAGACAGAGCTTCAAGGGAACCCACAAATCCGGCGTATGCAAAGCCCCAGCTGGTGCTGCAGATAAACAGGGACTGGGCTGGGCAGCCCCGGGGCTCGGCCTGGGGGCACACGTGGCTGTGGGGGGTGTTGGGTTTGGGGTGCTGGTCGGGCCTGGGGTGATGCTTGGCCATGGGGTGATGTTGGGCCTTGGGGTGAGATTTGGCCCTGGGTGATGCTCAGCTTTGGGGTGATGCTCAGCCCCAGGGTGATGCTCAGCCCCAGGATGATGCTTGGCCATGGGGTGATGATGGGCTTTTGGGGTGATGCTCAGCTTTGGGGTGATGCTCAGCCCCAGGGTGGTGCTCAGCTCTGGAATGATGTTCAGCCTTGGAGTGACACTTGACCTCGAGGTGATGCTGCTCATCCTCGGAGCAGTGTTTGGCCCCGGGGTGCTGCTGGAGCTTCAGGAGATGCTCAGCTCCAGGGGGATGTTCATGCTCAGGGCAGTATTTGGGCCTGGGGTGATGCCCAGCCTGGGCACAGCCCCAGTTTTTGCAGCTCTCCATTTTCAGGCAGGACTTTGGGCATTGGGATGAGCTGCCAGAGCTTGCAGGGATGCGTTGGAAAGGGGAGGGGGATGTTCTGTCCGTGTGTCCTGCATTTTGGGGGCTGAAGGTTGGTGCTGGGTGCTGCCCCCAGTGCCACCAGTGACCACCACATCCCTCGGTCCCTTGGCTGGCATGAATTGCCAGGGCTCAGCTCACCACCACCATCCCAAAAGTCCTCCTGGGCAGGAGGCATGGAAAGATCCCACTCTGCCCTAAAAATGAGGAAAATTCCTCTCTTTTTGGGGCTGTGCCATGTGTGCAGCAGCCTCACCGGGCACCCACACGGCTGGTGCCGCCATCCCTGGTGGTGGCTGATCCCTGGTGTGGCACCAACACCTGCACAGCTGGGGGGTCCCTGTCCCCCACCCCAGAGCACAGCCCCCGTCATTAGCACCCAGAAAATGTCGGGTTTCTGGCTGGGAAAACACAGCAGATATGTACATTAAACATCAAATTATAAAATTAACAGATTCCAACTGCGGATGATTTGCATGTGCAAATTAACTTAATTACCACTCTTCCTCCCCGAGCGCCACGACTGCCGGGAAGGGCCGGCACCGCCACGGCCGGCACCAGGTGCCAGGGGCCCACCAGGCCCGGGGGGTGGCACCTGGGGGGCCTGGGGACACTTGTGGTGCTCCCAGGGGACAGAATGCAGGGACACACGTGCACGAGCACACACACACACGTGCACAGGCGTGTAGGGGGCACAAAGGGGCTCTGAGGTGCCAGGGTGGTGCAGATGGGGCTGGGGGGGACACATGTGCTGTGCTGCAGGGTGGGCACACGTGTGTGTGGCTGTGCACGTGTGTTTGGCTGTACACGTGTGTGGGGATGCACTGACACGTATGGATGCATCCACATGTATGGGTGCACATGCACATACGGATGCACTCACATGTGTGGATGCACATGCATGTATGGATGCACACGTGGGTGTGGATGCACTCATGTGGATGCACTCATGTGAACACACTCACATGTGTGGATGCACATGTGTATGGATGGACTCACATGTATGGATGCACATGTGTGTGTGGATGCACATGTGTGTGTGGATTCACATGTGTATGGATGCACTCACATGTATGGATGCACTGACATGTATGGATGCACATGTGTGTGTGGATGCACTCACATGGATGCACTCACATGTGTAGATGCACACGTGTGTATGGATTCACATGCATATCTGGATGCACATGACTGTGCAGATGAACACACATGTGGAGGTGCACATGCAAAAGGCACACACACTTACACATGTGTGTGCATGCACACACACACTGCCAGGCACCACATGAACATGCACACGTGCACACACATGAACATGCAGGCCATATGCACAGACACACTCACATATGCACACACAGGCCATGCACATTCACATATGCACAGGCACACACATACGTATGTGTGCACACACACGAACACACCATGCAGATGAACACACACATGTACACGCATGTACACGCATGTTCACACATGTGCACACATATGTACACACATGTGCACACACATGTACACGCATGTGCACACATGTGCACATATGTACACACATGTGCACACATGTGCACACATGTACACACATGTTCACGCGTGTACACACATGTACACGCATGTTCACACATGTACACGCATGTGCGCACACATGTACACACATGTTCACACATGTACACGCATGTTCACACATGTGCACACACGTGTACACACATGTTCACACATGTACACACATGTACACACATGTGCGCACACATATACACACATGTACACGTATGTTAACACATGTGCACACATGTACACACATGTTCACACATGTGCACATGCACATTCACACACACATATGCACGTGCAGTTAAGGATATGCAGGGAGGGGCACTGGGCACTGCCAGGGGCTCCATTGTGTGAATGGGGGGGGTCCCTGTCCCCAGAGGCCCCAATGGGGGTTGGGGGATGGGGGGGGGTCCCTGTCCCCAGAGGCCCCGAGGGAGGTCAGGGGATGGGGGGTCCCTGTCCCCGGAGGCCCCGATGGGGGTTGGGGGATGGGGATGTCCCTGTCCCCGGAGGCCCCGAGGGGGGTCAGTGGATGGGGGGTCTCTGTCCCCAGAGGCCCCGATGGGGGTCGGGGGTCTGCCAGCGAGGACGAGGTGCTGTGAAGGCACCTCCCCCCCAAGCCCCCTCCTGGGCCCCCGCCGGGCTCGGGGTGGGGCCCGGGGTGGGGTGGCACTGGGATGTCGTGCCGTGCCGTGTCGAGGCGTGCCGGGCCAGCCCGGGGGTCGCGGCTCCCACCCCGCGTGCTCGGGATGCACGAGGCTGGTGGGGCACACAGGGGGGGTGTGATTGCCCGCCGTGCCCCCCATGCCACCGCCCCCCGCGGCTGAGACCCGCTCTGCTCATCGCACGGGATCCTGCGGGACTCACCGAGCCCATCGACTCCTTCTCGGCGCGAGGAATTCCCTTAAAGGTCACCATAATCCCCAAATCCGGGAATGAATCCCGATCTGGAGGCTGCGGAGGGACAGAGCCCTCCCTGGGCCGCAGTTTTCCAAACTGCCGGCCAAAATTCCTACCCTGGGACTCCTGGGACCCTCAAGGCCGTGGCATGTCAGGGTGTCGTGGGATATTGGGGTGCCAGGGGGGCTGGGGTGCCATGGCATGTCGGGACACCGTGGGATATTGAGGTGCCATGGGATGTTAGGATGTCATGGGGTGCTGGGATGTCGTGGGGTGCTGTGGGATTACTAGGGTGCCATGGGGTGCTGTGGGATGGTGGAGTGCCACAGGATATTAGTGTGCCATGGGGTATTAGGGTTCCATGGGATACTGTTGTGCCATGGGATTTTAGAGTGCCATGGGGTGCTGAGCTGCCACAGGATGCTGAGCTGCCACAGGATGCTGAGGTGCCACGGGATGCTGAGGTGCCATGGGATGTCGGGGTGCTGTGGATATTGGGGTGCTGTGGATATTGGGGTGCCCAGGATGGTGCTGATGCTCAGCAAAAATTGCCTTGACGATCCTTGCAGGAATTGTGGAGGAATTAATTCAGAGTGTTGATTAATTAGCTGTAATGAACGCGAGCTGGGCCAGGGGACTGTGTGAACAGGTCAAGGGGCTCGCGGTGTCCCCTCGATGTCCCTCTGGGGACAGTGACTCAGGCGCTGAGTCACGGCCATGGTTTCCTTCCCCTGGAGACCCCCCTTCGTGTCCCCTGCCGGGGGTGGCCGTCCCTGTTCCTGCCCTGGGAACGGGATGGACCGGAGGGATGCAGGAAGAGGTGAATCACCCCGAGAACCTCCTGCTTGCCAGGGCGGGCTGAGCCCGGGCACAGCTCAGGGCACACGTGCCAGGGAGCAGAATATTCCCTGACTGGGGTTTTGGGGGGCCAAAACAACTGGGGCAAAGCAGTGAAAGCAAAGCACAGCACCGTCCCCCGCTGTGCTGGACCCCCACTCTGTGTGCCACCCCCAGGCCTCCGTGTGCCCCTCTGGGTGCCCACCCTGGCACCCTCTGCACCCCGACGTGGGCAGGCTTGACCTCACAGCGCCCCTGGGGCAAAAATCAGCTCCACACCCTGGATGTGAGGGGAAACTGAGGCAGGGGCTGTAGGGATCATACTGGGAAGGGGGTTCAGTCTGGGGACAGGAACGTGTTCGGCAGCAAAAGAGAGGAACCACCTTGGGGGGTTCGAGCCTGGGGCAGGGTGAGGGATGAGGTCCCGGCCATCTCCGTGCCAGGGACGGGGAAACTGAGCCAGGGGATGAGCCCATCCCGGTGTCCGGGATTGGAGAAATTGAGGCAGAGGTTGGGGGTGCTGGGTCTAACCCCCCTCGTGCCAGGGATGGAGGGAAACCGGGGAAGATGGGGTGCATCAGTCCCACTCCCTCCGCGTGCCCGGGGTAGGGGCAAACCGAGCCAGTGGAGAGGAGCGGGGCAACCGCAGCCCCTCCCGGGGCCCGGGCTGGGGGCAACTGAGCCCCCCGCGCTGCCGGTGCCCGGGAATGCGGGGGGCAGCGCTGCCCCTCTCGGGGGCCCGGGGCGGGCGGGGCCGGCTCGCTCCGCTCCCCTCCCCGCCGGGGCCGGGCCGGGCCGGGCCGGGCCGCCTCCCCGGGGCGGGGGCAGGGGCAGGGCGGGGGGCGCAGCCGCTCCGGGAGCGCCGGCGGCGGCGGCGGCTCCTCCATCGCCGCTGCTGCCGGAGCGGCCCCGGTGCCGCCGCAGCCACCGGGCGGGCCCGGCCCCCCCGCGGCCCCGCCCCGCCCGGCCCCGGCACCGGCACCGGCGCTGCCGCCGCGGCCGAGCCGAGCCGAGCCGAGCCGAGCGGGGCCGGGCCGAGCCGCTGCCGGTGGGCGCAGGTGCGCCGTGCCCCGACCCCCCCGAGCCCCGGGACGGCGAGGTAAGAGCGCGCCCGGTGCCCCCCGCCCGCCCCGCTCCCGGGGCGGTCCCGTCCCGCTCCATCCCCCTCCTTCTCCATCCGTTGCCCCCTCCCCGGGGCCGGGGGGGATGGGAGGGAAAGAGGGTGCCCCCCCCCAGCCCTCCCCCTCCCGCCGCCGCTGCTGCTGCATCGGGAAGCGGCGCTTTTGTTAGAGGAGCGGGCGGAACCTTGAAGGGTCACGGGCTGGAGGGGCCCCCCCGCGCCCCCCAACCCGCACCCATGTGCCCCCCATCTCCGCACCCTGCGCCCCCTTCACCGCGCCCCCCACCCAGCCCCTCCATCCCGCATCCCCATCCGCACCCCGGCACTCCTGGCTGTCCCACCCGCACCCCAATTCTTCCCTCCCAGCCCCCTCTCGCATCTCCTGAACCTCCAGCCCGACCCCCCCCGCCCGCCCTGGCACCTCGGAGACCCTCCCCGCACCCCAATCCCGCACCCTCGTGCCCAACCCCCAGTATCCCTGTTCCCCTCCGGTGTCCCTCCCAACACCCTTGTTCCTCCCAGCACCCTGATGAGTCCCTCCCCAGCACCCTGGTCCTCCTCAGCACCCCCATCCCGCAGCCCCATCTCCCCCCAGCACCACCATCCCGCACCCCTCTCCCCAGTCCAGCACCCCGACAGTGCCCCCCGCACCCTTGAGCCCCCCCATCCCCTCCACCCAGCACCCATTCCCAGCCTCCCATCCCCTCCCACGCCCCCAGCCCACCCATCAGCACCCCGGGCCGGCACCCCGACCCTCCCCCAGCCCCGGGACGCGGAGATGGGCGCGGGGCGCTGACCCCCCCGCCCGCAGCTGCGAGGATGGAGATGGGAACGAGGATGAGGATGGGGATGGGGGAATGTCCCTGCTTCGTTGGGCTCCGTTTTGCCTCCACCGTTCTTTGGGAAGCAGCCAGGGCTTGTTGTTTTTCGGAGGGGGATGTAAAAAAAGGGGGGTCTGGTGTGTGTCCCCCACCCTGTGCAGCCTCTGCCGAGCTGGGAGGAGGAGAGGCTGAAATGGGGGGGGTGGCCGAGGCAGCCCCGAAATGGCAGCAGGGGCAGCGAGGGCTCAGCCGGGGGGGTCGGTGGTTGGGCCCCCCCCCCAAATAATCCCGGAGGGCTGGTGGGGGGCAGAGACCCCACAAATACAGGGGAGGGCTGGCTCTGTCCTGGGGCTGCAGCTTGGTGGGGAAAAAGGGACGAGGGAGGGCACCTGGCAGAAGTGGGGCACCCCCTGTGGATGGGGGGCTGCCACCCCCCGGCATCAGGGCAGGGCTGGGGGGCGTCTGCCAGGCTGAGGGGGCTCATCTCTCCTTTTTGGGGGCTCAGCCCCCTTGCGCCGTCAGCAGATTTGGTGGGGGGGAGCCCTAAAATAACATGGGTGGGGGTGTTGACCTGAATCCTCCCTGTCAGCCCCACTGCGGGGTGCCCCGGGCACCCCCAGACCCCAGCATGCCCCTCCAGCCCCCCAGGCCTGACCTTCATCGTCCCATATAACCCAGAGCAGTCGGGGTGCTGGGGCCCCCCTAAACCCCTGCCAGACCCCCCTGTGGGGTGGAAGGGAGTGGGGGGCCTGGTCCATGTGCGAG
The DNA here is from genome assembly GCF_047495875.1 of Pithys albifrons albifrons. Taxonomy (NCBI): domain Eukaryota; kingdom Metazoa; phylum Chordata; class Aves; order Passeriformes; family Thamnophilidae; genus Pithys; species Pithys albifrons. The sequence continues at coordinate 71,594 of NC_092484.1, read as the reverse complement.
AGCTCTGGGGGGGGGGGGGTCCAGCACCCCCCAGAAGAGCGGGGTGGGGGGGATGCCCACGGGGCTGTGCCATTTGCACAGGGTGACCTTGGGTGAGCGCTGCCTCCCGCCGTGCCTCAGTTTCCCTCTGCCAAATGAGGTCGTGAGCTGTGCGGGGGGCAGAGGGGACCCCCAATCCATCCCCCCACCCTGGGGTGTTGGGGGGGGGGGCAGACACCCGCCACTGTGACACCCCCTCGGGATCATCAACCTCTGCTTGTGCCCAGTGCTGGGGAGAGGTGGGGGTGACGGTGCCACATGTGTCCCCCCACCCCAGTCCCGCCGGGTCCAGCAGGGCCAGATCCTGCTCTGGGGATGCACTGGAAGGACGGGCAGGGGGGATGGATATGCCCCCAGTCCCATGGAGATGACAGTGGGCATGGGGTACGTTGTCTTCAGGGGTGCCCCCCTTTGTGCACCCCAGCAATTTGACCCACAAAGTGACTCTGAGGGCAGCTCCAGCCAGGCAGGATCTGTCCCTGGTGCCAGGTTCCCCGCAGCACCACGTGTCTCCCCCCCACCTATGGGTGGTGCTCCTGTCCCCTCTGGGTGTTGGGGTCACATCCCGGTGGGTTCTGGGGTGCTCAGCACGGGCAGAGGCTCTGGAGCCCCTTCTGCAGCGTTCCCGAGGTGACACGGGAATTGGGTCAGCGCTGTCACCGGGGCACGTGGCTGCAGTGGGGAGGTTTTGTGCTGGGGGGGCTGGGGTGGTCCTGGGGGGTTGGATTTGGCTCTCGGGGTGCTGAGGGGCAGTTCAGCCCCCGATAGAGGTGTCGTTGCTGGTGTTGTTTCAGCTTCAGGGGGAGGCAGCTCATCCCCCCCTTCCAACAGCCCCCCAGATGGTTTTGCTGCCATTCCCAAAACCAAAGGGAAATCACCCAATTCGGTGCCCATGACCTGACACACATGTGCATGTGTGTGCATGTGTGTGCATGTATGTGCATGTGTGTGCGTGTGTGTGCATGTGTGTCCATGCGTGTGCATGTGTGTCCATGTGTGTGCATGTGTGTCCATGTATGTGCATGTGTGTCCATGTATGTGCATGTATGTGCATGTGTGTCCATGTGTGTGCATGTGTGTCCATGTATGTGCATGTGTGTCCATGTATGTCCATGTGTGTCCATGCGTGTGCACACGTGTGGCTGTGCTGCTCCCCCCGGCAAAGCTGCCCCCTCTCAGCAGGGGCTGCAGGGACTCCCTGTGTTCCCCCCAACCAGGGTCCTGGTGGGTTTGCATCCCTCCAAACCCTGCCAGGAGCCGCAGGGCACAGGGCAGGATGGTGATGCTGGGCTGGGTGTCACCGTCCCCTCGGCCCTGTGCACACCCCACGTGATGGTTTGGCTTCCAGTTAAACCAGTAGCTCTGTTCCCACCAGCTCTGCCCTGCCAGTACTGGGGGCTCAGCCTGGCCACGAGGCCCGTGCTGCTCACCGGGCACTGGAGCTCTGGATGCAGCTCCTGCTGCAGTGCCTGATGCAGTTTGTATCCTTAGACAAGCTGGAATATTTTTAATTAAACCTGCCAGTTTGGATACGATTTAATTTTTCAGTGGGCTGAGCTGCGCTGGGCCCTTGGAGCATCTCCCGCGCCAGGGCTGGATCCCAGATCCTTTCCATGGGGTTGTGCCACCAGGCCTGGGCACAGTGTTATCCAGGGTGGCTTTTCCATGCCGGCATCTCCTGCTGTGCCAGGCAGGTGGATCAGCACGGGCCTGGGCAGGATGGTTTCCAGGTGGTGCCAGTGTGGTGGCATCCGATGTGTTTTGACAGCATAAATAATAGTAAAGAAAACTGGGAGCAATCCCAGCTCCTTCTGGGAGCTGTGCCTGTGTAGCCTGTTTGCACCCATCACCTCTGGCATCACTGGATCACCACCAGGATCTTGGGTGCTGCATCCCAGGAAGCTCCATGGTCTCTTCTTCCCATCCCCAGGATGGTGCTGGAAGGGGTTGCCAGAGGATGGCACCCAAAAGGATGCTTCTGAATCCTGGCAGTGCCCAGTCCCATGGAAAACGGGACACGATGGCCTTGGGGGTCCTCCAGCTCATCCCCAGGGTCGTCCAGGCTTTGGTGACATCCCCCAAAAATGGTGCTGCGGGTTTGGATTCCCTGAGTGAAGCAGGAGGGAGAGGAAGAGCAGTGGGCTGGCACGGAGGGGATCCCAGCGGGGCTGCCGTGTGCTAACGGGATTTTACTCCCTATTTAATTACAATTTTGTCAAATTAAAAAAAGGAAAAAGAAGGAAAGAAGGAGGGGGGCTGGATAAAGAGATCCCTCTTGTGTCTCTGTGCGGGTTCCCAGCAGCCGGTTAATTAACCAGCGGCTGGTGAAGCCACCGGTCCCGGGAGACCCCCGTGCCGAGGTTTGGCGTCACACCTGGGTTCCAGTTGCTCCCAGTGCAGCCCAGTTCGCCCGCTGGCTGGCGGTGTGGCCGTGGCAGTGTCGTGCCGATGCGCCGTGGCTAATCCTCACTCTTCGCCGTGTAATCCCGCCCGCCGGGATAATCCCATCAATCCCATCAAACCGGCCGCGCCGGCAGAAGCTCCGCGCTCGGCGCCGGGCGGAGCTGGGGGGAACGCGGCGGCTCCGGCGGCGGCGGCGGCGGGACAGGGGGGCTCGGGTGGGCACTCCGAGCCCCGGAGAGGGGCCCGGGGCCGGAGGGTGGCAGCCGTGCCAGTGCTGAGAACAACCCCAGCGGGACGAAGGAGGGAGAGATGAGACGGGGCAGCGCCGGCGGCTCCCGCGGGTCACCCGGAGAGACCGAATCAACCCCGAGTCGGGCGGTGAGAGCAGCGCGGGCTCTTCGCGTGGCCCCCCACCCGTCACCTCCCACCAGGAATGGCAGAAAAAGCGCCGGGAAATGAGGAAGTGCTGGTTTGGGAGGTGGGAGCAGAGAAACATCCTTGCCCTGCGCCGGGTGGGAGGTGGGGAGTGGGGAATAGCCTGGCATTGCTGCGCCCCAGCCCCGGTGCCAGCGCTGTGTGCACAGCCCTGTTCACACGTGTCCTGGCACACCCCTCACGCTCCTCATGCACACACCTGCACACGCGTGATAGCCCGTGCACACACCTGCACACACGTGATAGCCCATGCACACACCTGTACACGTGTGACATCCTGTGCACACACGTGTGACATCCTGTGCACACACCTGCACACGCATGATAGCCCATACACACACCTGCACACGTGTGACATCCTGTGCACACACCTGCACACACATGATAGCCCGTGCACACACCTGCACACGTGTGATAGCCCATGCACACACCTGCACACGTGTGACATCCTGTGCACACACCTGCACACACGTGATAGCCCATGCACACACCTGCACACGTGTGACATCCTGTGCACACACCTACACACGTGTGATAGCCCAGACACACACACACACACACACACGTATGTGATAACCCCTTCAAGGAGACCTGCACACACGTGATACCTCACTCACAGACACCTGCACATGTGTGATACCTGCACACCCGTGGGATGCCCTGTGCATGGACACTTGCACACAGGTGACACTCCCTGCACAAACACGTGACACACAGTGCACACCCCACCACTGCACACGTGGGACTTGTGGTGCACACACATGACAGCTCGGACACATGCCAACACTGCACACACGTGACACACGGTGCACACACATGTGCCAGGTGGTGCACACACCAACGTGTGGCACATACCTGCACACAGACGGTGCCCACACTCCTGTACATGTATGTCAGCTGGCGCTTGTGCCAACACCTGCACACACACATGACAGATGGTGCACACACACTGACACGCACATGACACTTGCACACCCACATGTGACAGCTGCACACACACATGTGACAGCTGCACACACACAGGTGACAGCTGCACACACACAGGTGACACCTGCTGTGCACACTGACAGCTGCACACGCACACGACACGTGGTGCACATACATGTGACACCTGCACACACACATTGCACATAGTGCACACCCCCATGCACAGACGACACCTGGCACACATGGTGGGGCCGCCCCGGGGACGGGATCGCCGTCCTGCCCCGAGGGTTTTGGCTGAGAACCCGCGTTGTGGTGCCGGTGGTGGCAGCAGTGGGGTGACAGTGGCGGCGGTGGTGGCAGTGGCGGTGGTGGTGGTAGCAGGTGACAGTGGCAGTGGCGGTGGTGGTGGCAGCAGGTGACAGTGGCGGTGGTCGTGGCCGCGGTGTCCTGGTGGGTGCCGCGGGCTGTGCGGGGAGAACAAGGAACAGCTCCGAAGGCGGTGAGGCCGCTCGGACCTTCCGGCGGCGGCGGCAGCGGGGGCGGCGCTGGGCGAGCGCCCGGGAACAATGGCCCTTTGTTCCGCGCCGCCGCTGGCGTCCCCATCCTTGCCTGCAGCCCGATCCCATCCTGCATCCCATCCCATACCCCTGCCTGCGTCCTGCATCCCATCTCCCATCCCATATCTCAGCCTGCATCCCATATCCCACCCCATCTCCCAGCCTACATCCCGGCCTGCATCCTATATCCCTGCCTGCATCCCATCTCCCAGCCCATATCCCAGCCTGCATCCTGCATCCCATCTCCAATCCCATATCCCAGTCTGCATCCCAGCCTGCATCCCACACCCACCCCTGCCTCCTGGCCTACATCCCATATCCCATCCCATATCCCATCCCACATCCCAGCCTGCATCCCATTCTGCATCATCCCCTCCAGCATTCCAGCTTGTTTCCTGTCCTGCATCCTGTATCCTATCCCACATCTCAGCCTGCATCCCATGCCAGAACCCATCCTGCTTTAGGCTCTGCATCCCATCCTGTGACCCTCACCCCATTCTGCATGCCATCCCACATCCCCCTCTGCATCCCACCCTGCATCCCATATCCTGTCCTGCTACCCGTATCCCACTCTCCACCCTCCATCCTGCATCCCACCCTCCATCCTGCATCCCATCCTCTGTCCTGCATCCCAGCCCACATCCCACTCCTCATCCCACATCACTTCCCACATCCCATACTCCATCTGCATCCCCCTGCACATCCTGCATCCCACTCCTCATCCCACATGCCACACTCCACCCTGTCCCTGCGCATTCCCAGCACCCATCCCGGCTCTGCGGATCCCACAGTTCCGCTGCGGCTCCGGGTGCTCCGTGCCAGGGCCTGGTGGCTCTCAGAGGTGGGGGGGGGGGGGTCGGTGTCACCCCCACAGCTTCTGCCTGTCCCCAGCCATCCCAGGGGACACCTCCAAAATGGAGAGCAGGACGGAGTTGGATAGCACCGGGAAGGAGGAGGAGGAGGAGGAGATCACAGGGCAAAGGCTGCACTCATGTGCTGCCACCCACCTCTTGTCACCGGAAGTCACTTGTCACCCTTGTCACCCTCTGGGGACACCAGTGGTGGCAGGATCAGGTTTGCTGGTGGTGACCCTGACTCCTGTCCCCACCAGTGTCCCCATCCCCTGGTGTTCCCAGGGGGTGAGTGACTCCGTGAGGGAAAGCAGGTGCCCTGGGTGTCACTTTGGGGATGGTGACACTGAGGTGACCCTGTGGTGACACTGCAGTGACTGGGGAGCTGCCACCTCCCAACCCTCTCAACCCCGTTGGACCTGGAGGATATTTATTCTTATTTAACTACAAAGAAATGTTTTGAAGCGTCAGAATCCGAATGGGAAGTGCCGGCTCTGGGCTTGGAGGCAGGAACAGCCCCGTTTTCCCGGCTGGAGCAGCACAGGTGGCACAGGGAGGGCAGACCTGAATGTCAATAACCCCCCAAACCCACCCAACAACCAAACTCCACCGAGCCTTGGGCTGCAGGTCTGACCCTCGTTCCCACCTCCCGGCACCTCCTCTGGCTCCTCCAGCTCTGGGATCCGTGGGTTGTTATTGTAGGGTTGCTTTCTGAGGACTGGGGTTATTTTGGGGTCAGTTTGGGGTGTTTGTGGGTGGTGTGGGTGTGCACAGCAGCCTCCCATCCCAGTAATGACGGGGCTCTGTGCCCTGGTTTTAATTGTAGGGTTCCCTCCTGGAGCTGGGTGTAAACACGCCAGGTTGTTATTGTAGGGTCTCCCATGGGCTTGAACCAGGAGCTGCATGTCCCTCTGGCTGCTCAGGGACACGGATCCCTGGGGAAGGGGCTTCTTGGGGCTGGGCCACCCTGGACACAGGGGCTCCATAAGGATGAGGGCACCGAGGTGATGGGAATCCCTGGGGATACGGATCCCTGGGAACGGGGCACCCCGGGGGGCACAGGGGAGGTGTGATCCCAGGGCTGGCAGGGCTTTGGGTGGGGGTTCCTGGGGTGGTGCCCACGCTTGGAACAGGAACAGGGGGTTCCCTCTTCCCACGCCCAAGGGAAACTGAGGCATGAGCCAGAGGTGGTGACTCCAAGCAGCCAGACCTGCTCCTGCCAGCAGGACCTGTCCAGGGCCATGCGGGTGCCACAACAGGATGGCAGAGTGAGCTCGAGGGGACACCACGAGGACACAGAGCCCCCGGGGTGGCACAGGAGAGCAGGCAGGACGAGGAGGGTGAGTGCTCTTGGGGCCAAGAGGACACGTGTGGCTTTGGGGACAAGGGGGATGAGCAGAATGGTTGTTTTGAAGGGACAGGAGTGTCAGGGAGGATGTGGCCCTTTGGGGACAAGGCAGGGGTGACAGTCTTTGAGGGGACAGGAGGGAGATGTGTGTCTGTAGGGACAAGTGGCCTGTGGGGACCAGCAGGACAGGAGGACCCTGTTCTGGAGAACTGGAGGGACAAGGGGACAAGGGCTGTGATTTGGGGGGGACAGGGCTGTGAGCTGGGGGGGACAGGGCAGCCACATGTTTGGGGACAGAGGATGAGGGCTGTGCCCTGGGGGGGGACACAGCACCCTGCCTGCCACCCCCGCTGCCCCCCCGGCGTTATTTTGGCGTGAGGAGTGATGGAAACCGTCCTTAATATGCAGATGAGCGTGTATTTAATATGCAAATCACCCTGCGGCGCTGGACGGCCACCAGCCCCGGCGGCGTGGTGGGAGGGACGTGCCAGGGGCACCCATGGGTGTCACCCGGGGGTGCTGACAGAGAACCCAGCAGCGGGATCACCCCTGGGTACCCACGGTGGGTGACAAAGCCACACAAAGTGACCGTGGGGTGCCCACCATTCCCAGTCCCCGTGTCGGGGGTCGGTGCCCGGTGTCCCCTGGGGTGTCCTGGGGGGCTTGGATTCCCGGGATCCCACCCGGGGGGCGGTGGGCAATGGGGAGGGGACAGGGACAAGGGACAGGGACGGGGGCTATAAACGGCAGCTGTAAGCGGAGCCGGTAACCGGAGCGGGAGGCCCGGGGGGACATTTGAGCCGCCGGCGGGGCTGTGGAAGCGCCAAGGTAAACGGTGGGTGCTGTGCCCCCCGCCACGCTGGTGGCCCCCACCCCTGGCACCCACATGGGGACCCCACCGGTGCGGGGTGCCCCTCATCCTTTCGGCACCTCCGCAGCTCTGGGGGTGCTGCCTGCAAAGGGGGGACGCCTGGCAGGGGACGGGGACAGGGCCAAGGCCAGCGCGGTGCCAGGTGGCCGGGGTGACATTTGCTCCGGCCGCGCCGTGGGGACAGCTGCTTCCTGGCGCTGCCATCTGACCCGGGCCCGCAACGGAAACCCGGGCGGGGCTGAGCCCCCCGGGCCCGGCAGCTGGGCTGGGGGGCACCCGTGGCAGGGCTGGGGGTCCCTATGGCAGGGCTGGGGGGCACCCATGGCAGGGCGGGGGGTCCCTATGGCAGGGCTGGGGGGGGGGGTCCCCATGGCAGGGCTGGAGGGGTCCCCATGGCAGGGCTGGGGGGTGCCCATGGCAGGGCTGGCGGGGGGGTCCCCATGGCAGGGCTGGGGGGTGCCCATGGCAGGGCTGGGGAGTGCCCATGGCAGGGCTGAGGGGGGGTCCCCGTGGCAGGGCTGGAGGGGTCCCCATGGCAGGGCTGGGGGGGGGGGGTCCCCATGGCAGGGCTGGGGGGGGTCCCCATGGCAGGGCTGGGGGGTGCCCATGGCACGGCTGGGGGTGGTCCCCATGGCAGGGCTGGGGGGGGTCCCCATGGCAGGGCTGGGGGGTGCCCATGGCACGGCTGGGGGTGGTCCCCATGGCAGGGCTGGAGGGGTCCCCATGGCAGGGCTGGGGGGGGGTCCCCATGGCAGGGCTGGAGGGGTCCCCATGGCAGGGCTGTAGGTGGGGTCCCCATGGCAGGGCTGGGGAGTGCCCATGGCAGGGCTGGGGGGGGGGGTCCCCATGGCAGGGCTGGGGGGTGCCCATGGCAGGGCTGTGGGGGGTCCCCATGGCAGGGCTGGAGGGGTCCCCATGGCAGGGCTGGGGGTTCCCATGGCAGGGCTGGGGGGGGGGGTCCCCATGGCAGGGCTGGGGGGGGGGGGTCCCCATGGCAGGGCTGGGGGGTGGTCCCCATGGCAGGGCTGGGGGGTGCCCATGGCAGGGCTGTGGGGGGTCCCCATGGCAGGGCTGGGGGTCCCCATGGCAGGGCTGGGGGGGGGGGGGGTCCCCATGGCAGGGCTGGGGGGTGGTCCCCATGGCAGGGCTGGGGGTTCCCATGGCAGGGCTGGGGAGGTCCCCACACAGTTCTGGAGGGCACTGTTGGTGACCTCTCTATGGCAATGAGGACATGGGGCCCTGTGGGGATGCTCTGGGGAGCGGGTGGTGCATTTTGGGGGGCTGGGACATGTCAGGGTGTGTAAGGACCTCGTTAGCATATCTAATTAATGATCACATATTGGCACCGGGCACTTTCTGAAGGAAATTACCCCCAAAATGCAGCACTGGAGGAATCGAAGGGGAAGGGGGTTGGATGTTGAGATAATAGCAGGGGGAGTATTCCCCAAACAAGTTGTATTTTAAGGGATTTTGGGGCTCACACCCCCTGCTTCCCAGTGTCCCTCCCATGTCCGTGTGTCCCCCCTTTTCCGATGTCCCCTCTCCTTTCCCGATGTCCCCCCTCCTTTCCCGGTGCCCTCTCTCTTTCCCGGTGCCTTTCCAAAGGGTTTCCGAGGATGGGGGAGCCCCGGTGAGGATGGGGGGACACCACTGTCACCGTCCCCCCGTCCCTGCTGTGGGTCTGGGGGGGATCTCCCCGCGGGGTTTCGTGCCCGTAGTTTCCGTGGGGGCTCCGCGGGGCCGCTCGGGGGGTCCCACCGGTGCCCCCCCGGTCCCGGCTGCGGTGACAGCTGCCGGCGTGGGGGGTGGTGGTGGCTCCGGTTACGGTGACATCAGCCCTACCTTCCCACCTGGCGCGGGTGGGGGGCACGGGCCCCCCTGCCCTGGGGGTCCCGGGGGGGGCCGTGACAGCTGAGCCGCTTTCGGGACGCCGGAGCCCCCAGCGCCGTCGGGGCGTCCTGGAGCGGGGGGGACTCACCCCGGGGGGGACCCACCCCCAGCTGTGCCACCCGGGCATCCGGGACCCCCCTGCGAGTGGAGGGGACAGAGGTGGCCGTGCCAAAGGGCCAGCGGAGGCGGCCGGAGAAGCTCAGGTGGGCACAGTGCGGTGCTGGGGGGGCGTTCGGACCCCGCGGGGGAGGGATCGCATGCCCGGGAAGGGAAGGGGCAGCGGAGCCCCCCATCAGACGGACCCCCCTCTATGGGGTCAGAGAGTCCCTCTGGGGTGAGGGGGGGCAAACTGGGGGCTGCTGCCCCTTCCTGCCCCGTCCCCGCCCCCGCGCTGGGGCCGGGGGGATGCTGCGGGAGGGGGGCAGGTCGAGCAGCCCCCCCGAGCTTTGGGCATGCTCTGGGCTGGGGAAACGGGCACGGAGCAGGGACAAGGACAGGAGACATTCCCAAGGCTCCTGAGCCCTGGGACACCCAGCCCTGAGCCCTCCAGCCTGGCACAGCCCCCCGTCCCCAGCCTGGCACAGCCCCCGTCCCCAGCCTGCCACAGCCCCCGCCCCAGCCTGGCACAGCCCCCGCCCCAGCCTGGCACAGCCCCCGTCCCAGCCTGGCACAGCCCCTCGCCCCAGCCTGGCACAGCCCCCGTCCCAGCCTGGCACAGCCCCCCGGCCCCAGCCCCTGCCTCGGTTTCCCCAGAGCCGCGCTGGGGACACGTACGGTGACCGTCCCCTCTCCTCCGCCACCGCCGTGAATGGGTCCCTGTTTGTCACCCCCCTCCGTGCCGTGCCCCCCTCCGTGCCGTGCCCCCTCCTCCCCGTGCCCCCCTCTTCCCGCTGCCTTTTCTTTTCCCACACAATCGCTGGCATTTATGGCGCCGGAGGCTCCGGTTACCCCGTCCCCGCTCGCTGTCACCGCACAGGCTGGGGACGGTGACACCAGAGCCCCGCTCGGGGTTAGAGGCGCCCGAGGCAGCGGCACAACCTCCTCACCCCCCAGGCCCCCCCGGCGTGGGTGGATTCTCAGGTGGACACTGATGGACACTGACCCTTCCCTTGGGTGGTGTTTTTGGGGTCCCTCCTTCCTCCTCCGGCGCTTGGGGACATTAAATTTGGTGGCTTTCGGGTGCTGCTGTGAGACGTGGGTGACAAACTGGCCTGAAACGGCTCATTTCCTGCTTTGGGGGGACACCATGGGGACAAAGTTGGCTGTGACACTGTGGGGATGAGGTGGGTGGCACTGGGAACTGTGACACTGTGGGGACATGGTTGGATGTCCCAGGGGTTGTGACTCTGTGGGGATGGGGTCAGTTGTCCCCCAGGGGCTGTGACACCAGATATAGTTGAGTGTCCCTGTGGCTGTGACACTGTGGGGATCGAGTTGGTGTCCCTGAGACTTTGGAGACACGGTTGGGTGTCACTGGGAACTGTGGCACTCTGGGGACATGGTTGGGAATGGTGTTGGTTGTCCCCAGGAGCTGTGACACCTCAGAGGGGACCTGGATGGGGACAGTGCCAGGTCTTACCTGGGGCTGGTGACACTACAGAGAGGTTGGGGACATGTGTGCCCACTGGCACTGCCCAGGGCCCAGGACCCCCAGCCCCACACAATGTCACCTGCCCTCGGGACATGGTGACAGGAGGGCGCCGGTTCGATCCCTCTCGCTCCTGTGGAATTAATGATCAATTAATTCCTTGCCCTGCTGTTAATTACCCAGCCTGGCCCCAGCCCCTCGGGGACGGGTGACAGGGTGGGGATGGTGGCCCAGCATGGTGGTGGTGACACTGGGGCTGTCTGGGTGGGGGATGCCATGACATGTGGCACTCTGGTGTGTCCCTGAGGATTTTCCAAGCCAGTCCAATGGCATTTTTGGGGGGAGGATCCATCTGGCTTTCCTCTTGTCCCCATGTCCTCCTGTCCCCATGTCTCCATATCTGCCTGTCCCCATGTCCCCAGCCCTGCCTTGGCACCAGCGCTGTCTTCTCTCCCCCATGTGCTGCTGGTGACACGACACCAGTAAGGCCCCAGTTTGCCCAGTGTGAAGCCACTGGGAGGGCTTGATGGGGACATGGAGGCCACTTTTCCTGGCACTTTTGGAATTCTTCCCCTGGGAAAGGACACAACCCCCATGGCCACCCTCACCACATCCTCTGGTGGCCCCTCACCACTGGCACCATCACCCAGAGACCCCCCAGCACTGGGGATGGGTTTGGGGTGTTTGGGGTGGGGGAGGACCCCCAGGATCCAGGTGGGAGCTGCCCCTCCCAGCCCTGCCCCTGCCCACAGGTCCGGTGGGTGCCCACGCAGGGCAGGGGCCACCATGGGGCCACCACCCCGTGTCCCCCTGGTCCTGCTGCTGCTGCTGGTGGCTGAGAGGACAGTGTGGGGCACCTTCCCTGAGGAGCCCGGGCCCATCGCTGTGGCCCCCCCAGACTGTGAGTGCCCACCTGGGGACAAGGGGCTCAGGGGGCTGGATTGAGGTGCAAGGGGGGCATGGCTTGGCATGGAGAGGGGAAGGGTTTGGGTTTGGGGTGATTTGGGGTGAAGGCAGAGGGGGGAACCTGTTGAGAGGATTTTGAGAGGCTTTGGGGTGAAGGAAGGAAGGAGGGACCCATGGAGGATTTTTTGGGGTGAAGGCAGGAGAGGGGCACCCAAGGGCTGGGGCTTGGGGTAATTTTGGGGGGCATCCATGTGAAGGGTTTTGGGGTGCTTTGGGGTGAAGGCAGGAGGGCAGTACCCACAGGAGGGGATTTTTGGGGTGAAGGCAGGAGGGTGGTACCCACGGGAGGAGATTTTTGGGGTGAAGGCAGGAGGGAGGCTCCTCCATGGGCAGGGCTGGGTGTGGGTGGTCTCCAGGGCTGTATGGGGGTGCCGTGGCACCATGTGACCCCCGTGTGCCCCCCGTGTGCCCCCCGTGTGCCCCCCAGATGTGAAGCACTACGCCGTGTTCGTGGGCCACGGGAGCAGCCGCCCGGGGGGGCCCGAGGGTGGGGGCACCCAGCGCCTCAACATCCAGCGCATCCTCAAGGTCAACAGGACCCTCTTCATCGGGGACAGGTCTGAACCAGCCCCCCCGAACCTCCCCTGGCCGGGGGTGGGCACCCCAAACCCTCTTTGGTGGGGAACACCCCACTGCCCACCCCAGGGCACCCCAAAACCTGCCGTGGGGTGTTTGGGGGGTTCCAGCAGGGCTGTCCTTACCCTGGTGGTGCTCATGGCCCACCCCACACCCCAAACCTTCCCAGGGGGTGGGGGTGGTGGGTCCTGCACCCCCAACATGCCCCGCTGAGGGGGGCACACCCCAGCTGGGGGTGGTGACACTGCTGTCCCCCTCCCCAGGGACAATGTGTACCGTGTCAGCCTGGAGCCCAGCGGGGCCGGGGAGATGCGCTACCACCGGGTAAGTGCTGGGGGGTCTCAGGGGGTGCCAGGGGGTGCCAGGGGGTGCCAGGGGGTGCTGCTGCCTCCTCTACACTGCTTTTTACCCCCCCCAGAAGCTGACGTGGCGCTCGAACCAGCACGACATCAGCATCTGCCGGATGAAGGGGAAACACGAGGTACACGGGGCGGGGGCTGAGCACCCTCTGTGCCCCCTGTCACACAGACAAGGCCACCCTGTCCCCTCCCCAGCGTCACCCTCCCCGCTCCCTGCCAGCCGTTGTGTCTCTGATTTATTGGCTGCTTGGCTAATTAGGTTGGTCATTAATTATTTGGGGCCACAAATCCCATTATTCCCAGCTCCCAGAGATGTCATTTTGGGGTGAGAACACCCCCCCCAAAGCCACCCCTTTGCAGTGATGGGGTCTGAGCGGGGCTGGGGGTGGGGAGGGGGGTTTGGGTGCCAAGGGGTGACAGTCCCCTCCCCCTGCACAGGCAGAGTGTCGAAACTTCGTGAAGGTGCTGCTGGTGAGGAACGAGAGCCTCCTGTTCGTGTGTGGCACCAACGCCTTCAACCCCGTCTGCGCCAACTACAGCGTGAGCTGCCCCCGGGATGGGCACCACACCTGGGGGGCAAGGGGGCAAGGGGTGGGGGCAGCCACGGGGAGGGGCTTTGGGGATGAAGGCAGAAGGGAGGAACCCATGGGGAGGGATTTTTGGGGTGAAGGAAGGAGGGGGACACACGTGGGAGGAGGTTTTGGGGTTCTTTGGAGGGAAAGCAGGAGGGACACACCTGGGAGGGGTTTAATGGGGCTGTTTTGGGGTTAAGAGAAGGGGGACAGCCATGGCAGAGGTGGGTTTGGGGGTACTTTGGCATTAAGGAAAGGGGGACACCCATGGCAGAGGTGGGTTGGGGGTACTTTGGCATTAAGGAAAGGGGGACACCCATGGCAGAGGTGGGTTTGGGGGTGCTTTGGGGTTAAGGAAAAGGGGGACACCCATGGCAGAGGTGGGTTTGGGGGTACTTTGTGGTTGAGGAAAGGGGGACAGCCATGGCAGAGGTGGGTTTGGGGGTACTTTGGGGTTAAGGAAAGGGGGACACCCATGGCAGAGGTGGGTTTGGGGGTACTTTGGGGTTAAGGAAAGGGGGACACCCCTGGCAGAGGTGGGTTTGGGGGTACTTTGGCATTAAAGAAAGGGGGACAGCCATGGCAGAGGTGGGTTTGGGGGTACTTTGGGGCAAAGGCAGGAGGGAGACACCCATGGGAAGGGTCTGTGACACCAATGTCTTCAACCCCATCTGTGCCACCTGCCGGAACAGGGACACCAGGGGGCACTCCCTGTGCCCAGATGTGTCCTCATGTCCCGTCTCACCTGTAGATGGACACGCTGGAGCCCGTCGGGGACAACATCAGCGGCATGGCCCGGTGTCCCTACGACCCCAAACACGCCAACGTGGCCCTGTTCACAGGTCAGTGGTGGCCCCGCCGGTGTCACCCCGGGCACGGTGCCCCCTGGCGCTGCTGACACCCCCTTCCTGTGCAGGGGGGATGCTCTTCACTGCCACGGTGACGGATTTCCTGGCCATCGACGCCGTCATTTATCGCAGCCTCGGGAACAGCCCGACCCTCCGCACCGTCAAACACGACTCCAAGTGGTTTAAAGGTGTGTCCCTACCAGGGCACATGCCAAGACATGGCACCTGTCCCCTGTCATCCCACCCTGGGCCATCCCTGACCCTGTGTCCCCACAGAGCCCTACTTCGTGCACGCTGTGGAATGGAGGAGCCACGTCTACTTCTTCTTCCGGGAGATCGCCATGGAGTTCAACTACCTGGAGAAGGTGGGACACGTCCCACCCAGAACTAGATGGTGTTTAAGGTCCCTTCCAACCCACACCCCTCTGTGATCCCCCCTGGGGTGGGGACAGGGGCACAGGGGCAGCCATGGGGGTTGGGTACGGGTGCTGATGGTGCCCACCCCGCAGGTGGTGGTGTCGCGGGTGGCACGGGTGTGCAAGAACGACATGGGGGGCTCGCAGCGGGTGCTGGAGAAGCAGTGGACCTCCTTCCTCAAGGCCCGGCTCAACTGCTCCGTGCCGGGCGACTCCCACTTCTACTTCAACGTCATCCAAGCCGTGACCGACATCCTGGAGCTGGACGGGCGCCCCGTGGTGCTGGCCGTGTTCTCCACGCCTGCCAACAGGTCAGAGCCTCCTGTGCCCTGCCAAGACCCCCAGGGCTCGTGGGAGAGGCAAAGGGACGTGGGAGGGGCTGAGATGTTCGTCTGTGTCCCCACAGCATTCCCGGCTCCGCCGTCTGTGCCTTCGACATGACCCAGGTGGCCGCCGTGTTCGAGGGACGGTTCCGGGAGCAGAAGTCGCCCGAGTCCATCTGGACGCCTGTGCCCGAGGACATGGTGCCAAAGCCACGGTGAGGGGCAGGGATGGGCACAGGAAGGAACAGGGATGGGGACAGGCACAGCCAGGGCTGGGATCCACAGGGAGCAATGGGAGTGATGGAATCCCTGTGGTCAGAGATGGGGATGGGGACAGGGACAGCCAGGGCTGGGATCCACAGGGAGCAATGGGAGTGATGGAATCCCTGTGGTCAGAGATGGGGATGGGGACAGGGACAGCCAGGGCTGGGATCCACAGGGAGCAATGGGAGTGATGGAATCCCTGTGGTCAGAGATGGGGATGGGGACAGGGACAGCCAGGGCTGGGATCCACAGGGAGCAATGGGAGTGATGGAATCCCTGTGGTCAGAGATGGGGATGGGGACAGGGTTGTGGACAGGGACAGGGATGGGGGGTAGAGATGATCCTGCCAAGTGATGGGGGTGATTGGCTGGTTCCTTAGGAGGATCTAAGCTGGGATCTGTGTGGAATCCAGGCTGGATCCCTGCAGGAAAAGTGACAGGGATGGGGTCAAAGGCATGGACGATGATGAGGATGATGATGGGGACAGGAATGAGCAGTGCTGGTACCCACAGGGAGGGTGGTGGGGATGGAGACAGGGACATGGATGATGGTGGGGACAGAGATGGGGATAGGAATGAGCAGTGCTGGTACCCACAGAGAGGGTGGTGGGGAGGAGCACATGGATGTGGATGATGATGGGGGTGATGATGGGGAAAGGGACAACCACCTGCAGGGAGATCAGTGGGAGGGGACAGGGGCTGGGGACAGTGCCAGGAGTGGTGCCCGCTGAGCTGTGCCATCCCAGGCCCGGGTGCTGCGCGGCCCCCGGGATGCGCTACAACTCCTCCAGCGCCTTCCCCGACGAGATCCTCAACTTCGTCAAGACACACCCACTGATGGACGAGGCGGTGCCAGCGCTGGGCAACGTCCCCTGGATCCTGCGCACCATGACCCGGTGGGTGCCCGGGCAGTGGGGGCACTGGGGGGCACTGGGGGCACTGGGAGGCACTGGGAATGCTTGCTGGAGGTTCCCATGCTGTTCTTGCATGTGTGTGCCAGCACTGGGAGCGCCGGGAGAGCTGATAAATCTCATACACTTTGCAGTCAAGATTGTCTCGTCCTAATTAAATCTGCCTTAATTGCTGCTTGATGGGGAATTAATCAAGCGGAGCTCTCGGGCTGCAGCCTCCTGCCTGCAGGGCAGCTGAGGGCGAGCAGGGATGGAGACACAGAATGGGAATGGGAACAGGGATACAGGGATGGGAATGGAAATGGGGACATGGGATGGGAATGGGAACAGGGACACGGGGATGGGAATGGGGATGGGGACAGGTCCCAGAGCTGGGGACAGGGACATGAGACTGGGATGGGGACATGGGATGGGGACCAGCTGGGATCCTGCTGAGTGATTGAGGGATCTGAGCTGGTTCCTTAGTGGGATCTGAGCTGGATGCCAGCTGGGATCTGGAGGGAATCTGAGCTAGATCTGGGCAGGATGCTGACTGGGATCTGGTATAGGTTTTGGGTGGGATCTGGGATGGGTCTGGCTGGGTTCTGGCCAGGATCTGGGATCTGCAGAGCCCCTCACACTCCCTGGGGATTGATTCCCTGCCCTCCCTGGGGCACACACACTCCCACACACACTCCCATACACTCCAGCTCCTGCTCCATCCCCACCCCACAGGTACCAGCTCCGCAAGATCGTGGTGGACAACACGGCAGGGCCATGGGGCAACCACACCGTGGTGTTCCTGGGCTCCAGCACTGGCACTGTCCTCAAGTTCCTCATCCTGCCCAATGCCACCAGCAGTGCTGTCCCCACTGCCCCTGGCAGCCAGAGCGTGTTCCTGGAGGAGTTTGAGACCTATCACCCTGGGAGGTGGGTGCTGGGAGGGGGAGAGGGGACTGGGGGCTGGAGGTGGTCAGATGGATGGGTGGAGGGATGCATGGATGGAGGGAGGGAGGGAGGGAGGGAGGGAGGGAGGGAGGGATGTGTGGATGGATGGGTGGATGGATGGATGGATGGATGGATGGATGGATGGATGGATGGATGGATGGATGGATGGATGGATGGATGTGTGGATGGATGGATGGATGGATGGATGGATGGATGGATGGATGGATGGATGGATGGATGGATGGATGGGACAGGGGGATGCAAGGGTGGGGGAATGGGTGAGGTAACCTCTTCTGGACCAGCCTAAGCTGGACAGGGCTGGGGCCCACTGAGCTCTGTCGTGCCCGCAGGTGTGGCCGGGACACGGAGGACGAGCGGCGGCTCCTGGGGCTGGAGCTGGACAAGGCAGCAGGAGTCCTGCTCCTGGCCTTCCCCCCCTGCGTGGCCAAGGTGCCCGTGGCTCGCTGCCAGCAGCACTCAGGCTGCATGAAGTGAGTGTGCCTGGGGTGGGCAGGTCTCGCTGGGGGGTGTGTGAGGAACAGGGGGGTTCACATCCCCTTCACACCCCAGGAATTCACCCTGTGCCAGGATCCAGCTGGGAAGAGCTTGGCATGGCTGGGAATGTGGCTGGGGAACCAGGCCCAGCACAGCGCTGGGTCCCTTGTGGGGTCAGGGTGTTGTTCCCTCCCATCAGGGCTGATCCCAATGTCTCTGCCCCCTGCCAGGAACTGCCTCGGGAGTCGGGATCCCTACTGTGGCTGGACACCTGAGGGCTCCTGCATCTTCCTCGAGCCCAGTGCCAGGTAATGCTGCCAGGCCTGGGGGACACTGGGGGGCACAGAATGGGCACAGTGACTCCCCAGCCGCTGAGCCCCAGCAAACTCATCACTCCCTGGAGGGAGCTGGAGACTCTCCCAGGCCATTTGGGACACACTGACCCCCCCATTTGCACCCCCAGGGTGGCCTTTGAGCAGGACATCGCTGGTGGCAGCACGTCCCACCTGGGCGAGTGTGAGGGTGAGTGCGGGGCCGGGAGGGGCCCTGGGGACAGGGTGGTGGCACCCACAGGGCCCATGACATGTCCCCCCGCGCAGGGCTGGTGACGGAGAGTTTCGTGGACGAGCCGGACGGGCTGGTGTCGGTGAACCTGCTGGTGATCTCGTCCGTCGCCGCCTTCGTCATCGGCGCCGTCATCTCCGGCTTCAGCGTCTGCTGGTTCATCGGGCACCGCGATCGGAAGGAGCTGGCGCGGCGCAAGGACAAGGAGACGATCCTGGCGCACAGCGAGTCGGTGGTGAGCGTCAGCCGGCTGGGCGAGCGGCGGGCACGTGGCGCCTTGCTGGCCCCGCTCATGCCCAACGGGTGGCCCAAGGAGCTGGGCAAGGTCGCCCAGCACGACCTGGACTCGGGGGTGCTGCCCACGCCGGAGCAAACCCCGCTGCAGCAGAAGCGCTGCCCCGGAGCCCTCCAGAACTGCACCTGGGAGCAGAGTCACAACATCATCAACGCGGCTTTGCGGGACCCTGGGGGCTCTGGCACGGCCGGCGCCGGGCGAGGGCACGGCGGCTCGGGCCGCCCGCCGCGAGGCATCCCCCTCTCCTGCCACGCCATCCTGGTGGACCAGGAGCTGGAGGCCGAACTCAGCGACTCCTCAGGTGACGGGCACTGGGCTCGGGACCCCCAGGAGGGTCCCCGCCCCCGGCAGCACCCACCCGCCGGTGCCCGGCGCCCACCGCGCAGCTCGTACGGCGATTTGGGCAGCACGCCCCACCCCAGCCCCGAGCGCCGGCGCGTGGTCTCGGCGCCCAGCGGGGACAGCGGGGACTTTACCGAGGGGCCGCCCTGGCACCCCGAGCAGCTGAACTTCAACGCCAACAACGGCACGGGCCGCCCGGGCGCCCACCTCAAGAGGAACCACACGTTCAACAGCGGCGAGGCCACGGCGGGCGCCTACGGGCGGCACGGGACGGCCCCCCGTGCCCCCCGCGCCCCGGGCACCCCGCGGGCACTGACGGACCTGCAGCACCTCCTGCGCTACGGCGTGGAGCGGACTCCCTCGGGGAAGTAGGGTCCCACCCTGCGTGTGCCCCCCTCGCCAGGACACTGATGGGCGCAGGGAGGGGCGGCCGGGCAGGAGCTGCGGGCGCGGGGTGAGGTGCTGCGTGGGTGAGGGGGGGACAGGCATCCCCTGGGTGCCCCCGGAGAGGGTTTGGGGGTGTCCCCAGCTGGCGTGGGGCAGTGCCCTGCGCTCCGGCTGCTTTGCCCCACGTGCCAGGGGGGTCCATCCATCGTGTCCCCTCCCCAGGCTGGACTCAGGGCCCGCAGCACCCTGGGAGGGGATCCCTGGGGGGCAGCAGGATGGACGCATGGACATGGGCACCGGGCTGTGACCCCCACCCCGCAGCCCCTCGGCCCGGCAGGGGCACCCTGGGGGGCTCCTGGGTGCTGCCAGCCCTCTGGGGTCACCAGGGGTGCCACCGGGGTGCGTTGGTTGTGGTGATGGAACGTGGTGAACGTTTGGGGTGCGGGGGGGTGGAGACCCCCCAAGTGTGTGTGTTATCTGGGCATGGGGCACACTCAGCCCCCAGACTGGGGTCAATCCCTGCCCGGTGCCAGTTTGGGGGGTGTTCATCCATCCCTCCCCCAGCACCCCCCAGAAAGCACAGCCTGGGTGGGGGGACACCGCTGGGGCTGGGGGGTCCCCACCGAACCCACTCTCTGCTGGCAAAGGGTGCCCTTTTGGTGCCACCCCTGCCCGGCACCCACCAGGGTCGGTGGGTCGCGGCGGGGTGGCAGGTCCCCGGAGGTGACAGGTCCCCAGGGGGTGGCAGGCTGTAAATAGGGCGGGGGGCGGCGGGAGCCCCCCCCGCGGCCATGCATGCGGCCGCCCGCGGGCTGTACCCGCGGCCCAATAAACACCCGGTTACCGGAGGCGACTCCCCCGCCGCCGCCTCGGACAGTTCTTACCCTGCCCCGGGACCGGGACGGGGACCGGCCAGAGGGAGGGACAGGGCTGGGGGCACACGACGGGCAGGGTCCCCTTGGCTCACACTCCCCCCACCGTGGGCACACGCACAGCCCACGGAACACACCCCCCCACCTGAGGGGCTCTGGGGCACCGGGCCATGTGGGGTGGGGACATCTGGCTAAGGGGACACTTGGTGTTGAGATGTTTGGCGTGGGGACACGTGGGGGTGGGTCACTTGGGGTGGGGACCCCCCGGGAGGGGATGCCTGGGATGGTGATGCTTGGCAAGGGACACCTGGGACAGGGACACTTGTCTTTATGTCCCTTGGCATGGGGACACCTGGGGCATGGGGACACCTGGGGCATGGGGACACCTGTCGTTGGGTCCTTTGGGGTGGGGACACCAATCTTTGGGTCCCTTGACTTGAGGAAACCAGGGGTGGTGACACTGGCCATGGTGTCTCCTGCAGTGAGGACATCTGAGGTGGAGACACCAAGGGGAGGGACACCTGGGGTGGGCACAGCTGAGGTGGCAACAGTGACCATGGGATCTCTTGGGGTGGGGACACCAGGACGGGGTGGGGACACCAGCCAGAGTCCCTTGGGGTGGGCACACGTGGCAAGGGGACACCCGGGCTGGGGACACCTGGAGCGTGGGGGGCACACCGGCCACTGGGGCGCTCAGCGCGGGGACACGTGGCAAGATGAGCCCTGTCCCCCCGGAGTCCCCGCTCACGATCGCGATCTGCTCCCACGTGTCGCGACACAGCCCCGGGGCCCGCCCCGCCCCTCGCTCCTCATTGGTGGAGGCTCGGCCCCGCCCCTTCTCTGATTGGCTCCCGCCGCCAGCGGCGGCTCCGCGCGGGGCGGGGCCCGGGGGGTCGCGATCACGACCGGGGGTCGCGACAGAACCCCACCCTCACCCCCTGTGAGTATCGTCCTTGGGACGTGTTGGGAGTTGGAGGGCGGAAAGCGGGGCCGAGGAGCTTCGGGGGGCCCCAGGGGGAGTTCGGGGGTCCCGGGGTCAGTCTGGGGGTCCCGGGGAGTCCGGGGCGCGTCGGGGGTCTCGGGGGGTCCCGGAGCGCCCCAAGGACCCCAGTGGTCCCCAGGGACCCGAGGGAACCCCCTAAAACTCACCGTGCGAAGGGCCGGGGGGCGGGGGGCACCTTGAGGGACAGAGGGGGTGCCGTGCCCCCTGCAGGGTCCTGGCCATGCCCGGCCGAGGGGACAGTGACGAGTGGCACGTCCCCAGCGCGGGATTGCGACACAAACCCTTCGAGGCTTCCGCTGAATCACCCGTAAACCCCTCCCTGGCCCCACGAGCGGGGCGGGGGGACCCACGTGGGGATGGGGGGACTCGAGAGGGGTTGAGGGGACCCAACCGCGCCACATCCCAGCAGGGCACGAGGCCAGTGCCACCCCCAAGCCGCTGCCACACCCCCCGTGACCCCCACGAGCCGCTCAGAGGGTGCCCGCAGCTCCCACTCATGCCATGAGTTGAGGGGGCTCAGCCCTCAGGTAGCAGGAGCTCGGGGGGTGGTTCTGGGGGGTCTCAGCCCCCCTGGGGGTCCCCACGGAGCTCACCCACCCACGACACCCCAACATCTCTCCCCGCCGCAGCCACCACTGCCATGTCTGCCGAGAACGCGGCGCTGCCGCCGGAGGACGCGCCGGAGGTGAAGGTCGGGGCGCACGGAGGGGTTGGGGGGCTGCGGGTGCCCCTGGGGACCCCCTCTCACTGCCACTCACCCTGCAGAGCGTGGTGACCCGCGTGGCCAACCTGGCCCTGGTGAGCTGTGCCTGCAGCGCTGTGGCCTCGGCGTACTCGAGCACCAAGCAGAGCCACCCCTGCGTGCGATCCGTCTGCGACGCCGCCGAGAAGGGAGTCAAGACACTGACGGCGGCGGCCGTGAGTGGGGCCCAGCCCCTCCTCACCCGCCTGGAGCCCCAGAGTGAGTGGGGGGGCCTGGGGAACACCCCACGGGGGCTGGGGGGGCCCCAAAACCCGCCCTCCCAGAGCTCAGGGGTGGCAGCAGGAGAGGGATGAGCTGGTGGTGTGTGGCAGGTTTATATGGGCAAGGAATAAAGGGCTGGAGAAGCTGAGGGAGAGGTGGCACCTCCTGAGTTTGGGGTGAGGGAAAACCAGCCCTGAGTTTGGGGGTGATGGAGAACCAGCCCTGAGTTTGGGGTGATGGAGAACCAGTCCTGAGTTTGGGGGTGATGGAGAACCAGTCCTGAGTTTGGGGGTGATGGAGAACCAGTCCTGAGTTTGGGGGTGATGGAAAACCAGCCCTGAGTTTGGTGGTGATGGAGAACCAGCCCTGAGTTTGGTGGTGATGGAGAACCAGCCCTGAGTTTGGTGGTGATGGAGAACCAGTCGAGTTTTGGAGTGATGGAAAACCAGCCCTGAGTTTTGGAGTGATGGAAAACCAGCCCTGAGTTTTGGAGTGATGGAAAACCAGTCCTGAGTTTTGGAGTGATGGAAAACCAGCCCTGAGTTTTGGAGTGATGGAAAACCAACCCTGAGTTTTGGGGTGATGGAAAACCAACCCTGAGTTTTGGAGCTCCTGCAAAGCAGCAGGAGAGGGAAGAGCTGTTTTCTCATGTCTGGTTTCCACCACCACCAAACAGACCTGCAAAGGTCTGGAGAAGCTGGAGGAGAAGTTGGAGGGGTGCCAGCACCCCATGAGTTTTGGGGTGATGGAAAACTGGCTAGAGCAGAATTCTTTCAAGGCTGTAGGAGAGGAATGATCTTTCACATCTTTAGTTTTGCCAAAGGGCTGCAGAAGCTGGTGGAGAAGATGGGAGAGGAAACACCACATGAGCTTTGGGCTGTCCCCAAAAACTGGCTCTCTCAGAGCTCCTGCAGAGCAGCAGGAAAGGAATAATCTGTTTTCATGCCTCTAGTTTGCACTGCCACCAAATATGCCTGACAAGGGCTGGGGAGCAGTTCCCTATGAATTTTGGGATACCCAAAAACTTCTCTTGCAAGGCAGCAGGAGATGAACCATCTGATTTCACTCCCAGTTTATATCTCCAAGGAATAGAGGAGAAGGTCCACAGGATGGGAAACACAAGATGGGAGTGTCCCCAAACCTGTCCCCCAGCAGAGCTCCTGCCAGGCAGCAGGGGATTAAACCATCCCTTTTCATGTCCCCAGTTTCCACCGCCAATGAACTGGCCTGCAAAGGGCTGGACAAGCTGGAGCAGAAGTTGCCCATCCTGCAGCAGCCCCCTGAGAGGGTAATGTCACCTGGGGGGCACGGTGGGACCCAGTGCCAGGCCCAGTCAAGGCCAAGGCTTCCCTGTGCTGTCCCCTCCCAGGTGGTGGCCGGGACCAGGGAGTTGGTGTCATCCACGGTGGCGAGGACGCTGCACACCATGGTGGGCACCCGCGTGGGGCGGCTGCTGGTCACGGGCATGGACACGGTGCTGGGCAAGTCAGAGGAGCTGGTGCAGAGGTACCTTCCCAGGACCACTGAGGAGCAGGGTGAGTGCCCACCACGCTGTCACAGACCCTCATCCCCCACATCTGGGGGTGCAGCCCCACCCTGGGGTCCCCACACTGTTGCTTGGAGCCGACTGGGTGTTGCTGGTGCACCTTGGCTGTGCTCGGCCCCTTGTGGCAGTGCCAGGGCACCGTGAGCCGTGGGACACAGGGCAGGGGACAGTCCCCATCCAGGGAACACAGGGCAGGGGACAGTCCCCATCCAGGGAACACAGGACTGGTGAACTCTCACCTGGAAACCTGAAGGCAAATATAGCCCTGTGCT
Source organism: Pithys albifrons albifrons (assembly GCF_047495875.1). NCBI lineage: Eukaryota > Metazoa > Chordata > Aves > Passeriformes > Thamnophilidae > Pithys > Pithys albifrons. The sequence continues at coordinate 47,784 of NC_092484.1, read as the reverse complement.
GCCCGTCTGGGTATTTATAGCTTGGCACAGGGTGGCAGAGCTGGCCCCGTGTCACAGAGGTGACTGCAGAGGCCACCTGGCTTTACAGTGACACCTCCACATGACCTGGAGGCCAAGCATCCCATGGGTGGGCAGCTCTGTGTCCCTGGGATGGATGGGGTGTGGAGCTCCAGGGCATCATCCCAGTGCCAGTGTGGGATGCTCCAGTGCCTGGTGTGGGATGATCCAGTGCCTGGTGATCCAGTGCCTGGTGTGGGGTGATCCGGTGCCTGGCACAGGATGGTCCAGCCACACCGTCCTCCACCCTGGTCCCACAGTGGCCCCTGTGGGGGCAGAGGTGGCCCCAGGCAGGGAGGTGGCCCCGGCAGAGCAGCAGAGGAGGTGGCAGAGCTACTTCATCCGCGTGGGCTCCCTCTCGGCCAAGCAGCGGCACCGGGCACTGCGGCGCTCGCTGGGCGAGCTGCAACGGGCACGGCACAGCGCCCAGCAGGTCCTGGCACAGCTCCACCACCTCATCCAGCTGGTAAGGATGCAGTGGGAACTGTGCCAGCCCTGTGCCAGCCTGGCACCTCCAGGTGTGCTGCCACCTGGCTGACACTTCCTCCAGATCGAGGAGGGGCAGAGGGGCACGGACGGGCACCGGCACAGCACCCGGGAGCATCTGCACCACTTGTGGCTGGAGTGGAGCCAGCAAGAGGCTGTGCCCATGGAGGAGAGTGAGGTGAGGGGAGGGGGGACCTGGGAGGGCACCCAGCTATGGGGTGGGGGGCTGTGCCCATGGAGGAGAGTGAGGTGAGGGGAGGGGGGACCTGGGAGGGCACCCAGCTATGGGGTGGGGGGCTGTGCCCATGGAGGAGAGTGAGGTAAGGGGAGGGGGGACCTGGGAGGGCACCCAGCTATGGGGTGGGGGGCTGTGCCCATGGAGGGGAGTGAGGTGAGGGGAGGGGGGACCTGGGAGGGCACCCAGGTATGGGGTGGGGGGCTGTGCCCATGGAGGAGAGTGAGGTAAGGGGAGGGAAGACCTGGGAGGGCACCCAGCTGTGGGGTGGGGGGCTGTGCCCATGGAGGACACCCAGGTATGGGGTGGGGGGCCATGCCCATGAAGGACACCATAGTGTGGGGTGAGGGGCTGGGACATCATGGTATGGGCTGTACCCATGGAGGACACCCAGGTCTGGGGGTCCAACCTCCTCCTTGAGCCCCCCATGCCCGCTGGTGCCCGCAGGTGGAGGCACGGACTCTGGCCATGCTGCAGGGGCTGCTGCAGCAGCTCCAGGGCGCCTGTGCCCGCCTGGCCTCCGGTGCTTGTGCCCTCCCCAGCAGCGTCCAGGAGACGGTGGGGCACGTCCGGCATGGCGTGGAGGGCATCCAGGCATCCCTGTCCTGTGCCCGCTCCTTCCACGACCTGTCGGAGCTGGTGCTGGCGCAGAGCCGGGACACGGTGGCACGGGCACAGCTGGGCATTGCCGAGCTGCTGGAGCACGTGGGGCAGCACACGCCCCTGCCCTGGCTCGTGGGACCCTTCGCCCCCGCGCTGGTGGAGTGTCCCGAGGATGGCACCGTGGAGATGGCCAAGTGGGAGGGTTGTGTCACCGTCGGGGGAACGCGCCAGGTGCCCGCTGCCACCCGGGTCTGCAGCCAGCACGGAGCCACCAATGCCACCGGACCGGGGCAGTGCCCACTCGCCCACCCACAGCAGTGAACCCCAACCCCGCTGGTGACAAGGGGACGATGGGCTCAGTGCCCCGGCGTGGGACTCCTCTGGGGACAGTGGCATGTGGAGGGCACAGCGTGTGCCCATCAGAGTCTGGGGCTCCTCGTGGTGTCCCCAAGCCCTGGGAGTGTCAGGATTTCATGTCTTAACAACTTCAAAGCAGTTTAAAGAGAAAGAAAACAACTTTTTTGGCCTTAACATGACTCAGAGCCTGTAATGCTGTGGCAGAGCCACCAGAGTCATGGGTGGCACCTCCAGGCAGGGACTCACTGGAGGGGTGGGCGAGTGGGGTGGGTGCCAGTGGGGTGCTGGGACTGAGGGTGCCACAGAGTGCCAGGACACCTGGACTGTGCCCCACAGTCGTGTGGCACTGAACTTTGTCCCGGTTGTCACCACAGTGGGGTTGGGCCTGGGGTGTCCCTGACGTCACAATCACAGCGTGGTCACAGCACCCAGTGGGTGACACCGGGCACTCTGTGGCTGTCCATCCTCCTGCCACCACATCCCACTGGGACCGGTCTGACCATCTCCACTGGGCCAGGTGTGGGAGAGCTTCGGGCCCCCCATGCTGGGGGATCTGCACAAGGGGAGGGGAGGGCTGGGGGGCTCAGGGGTCGCTATGAGGGGAGGTCGATGTGGGGCATCCAGTGCCAGGAGGGAACCGGTTCTGGGTGGGGGGGTCAGTGCAGTCCGTTCTTGGGGAATTGGGTTCCGTGGGGGGTCGGTGTAGAGCGGCCCTGGGGGCAGCACGGTCCCGAGGGGGGGCGGTGCAGCCCATTCGGGGGGGATCCGGTACCGGGGAGGGGTTCGGTGCAGTCCAGACCGAGGGATCCCGTCCCGGGGCGTCAGTGCGGGTCAGTCCCGAGTGGTCCCGGTGCCGGGGGTGTCCCGGTGCTGGGGGTGTCTCGGTGCCGGGGGAGTCCCGGGGGTGTCCCGGTGCCGGGGGGGTCCCGGGGGTGTCCCGGTGCCGGGGGGATCCCGGGGGTGTCCCGGTGCAGGGTTCGCCGCCGCCCCGGCCCCGCCGGTCGGTGCTCCCGGTGCGCCCCGGGCCGGCCCCGCGGGGCGGCTCCGGTCACATGCGCTCGGGGCCGGGCTCCGGGCGTATAAAGGGCGGAGGGGAGGAGCGGGGCGAGCCCGGAGCCCAACCGAGCCGAGCGGAGCCGGACCGGACCGAAGCGAGCCAGCGGTGAGCCCGACCCCAGTCCCGGTCCCGGTCCCGACTGCGATCCCGATTGCAATCCCATTTTCGATCGCGATCGCAATTCCAATTCCGTTTTCGATTACGATCTCGGTCCCAGTTCCGCTCGCGATCCCAGTCCCCATCCCGGTCGCAGTCCCGGTCGCAATCCCAGTCCCTATCGCGATCTCGGTCCCGATTGCGGTCCCACTTCCCGGGACCCCCCTGTTCCCGGTTTTCCCACCCGCGTAGGAGCTGCCCCGATCCGTGGAGTGGGAAACTTTGGGTCCCCCACCCTGGGGTGAGAGGGGGGCGCTGGGGAGTCTGACCCCACTCACGGTCCTGTCCCGACCCCCCAGCCCCGCCATGGCCACACCCGAGCCCGCGACGGCGCAGCCCAAGGCGGAGGAGCAGCAGGTCAGTGGGGAAAAGGGCTGGGGGCTCCGGGGGGTGCCCAGTGGGTCCCTGCCTGGGGGCCCACCCTTCAGTGGGCATGGAGAGCCTTGGGGGCACCCCAGAACCATCCCTGGGGGTGGGGACACACAGCGTGTCCCGTTCCCTGGGAGGGTCGGGGGCTCATCACCCCCGCGCTCACCCGGACTCCTCCCACGATCCCAGAGCATCGGGACACGCGTGGCCAACCTGCCCCTGGTGAGCTCGGCCTACGACATGGTGTCCAGCGCCTACACGAGCACCAAGGAGAGTCACCCCTACGTGCGCTCCGTCTGCGACGCCGCCGAGAAGGGAGTCAAGACACTGACGGCGGCGGCCGTGAGCGGGGCCCAGCCCCTCCTCACCCGCCTGGAGCCCCAGAGTGAGTGGGGGGGCCTGGGGAACACCCCACGGGGGCTGGGGGGGCCCAAAACCCGCCCTCCCAGAGCTCAGGGGAGGCAGCAGGAGAGGGATGAGCTGGTGGTGTGTGGCAGGTTTATATGGGCAAGGAATAAAGGGCTGGAGAAGCTGAGGGAGAGGTGGCATCTCCTGAGTTTGGGGTGATGGAAAACCAGTCCTGAGTTTGGTGGTGATGGAGAACCAGTCGAGTTTTGGAGTGATGGAAAACCAGCCCTGAGTTTTGGAGTGATGGAAAACCAGCCCTGAGTTTTGGGGTGATGGAGAACCAGCCCTGAGTTTGGTGGTGATGGAGAACCAGCCCTGAGTTTGGTGGTGATGGAGAACCAGCCCTGAGTTTTGGGGTGATGGAGAAGCAGCTTTGAGTTTTGGGATAATGGAAAACCAGCCCTGAGGTCTGGGATGATGAAAAACCAGTCCTGAGTTTTGAGGTGATGGAAAACCAGCCCTTGCAGAGCTCCTGCGAAGCAGTAGGAGAGGGAAGAGCTGTTTTCTCATGTCTGGTTTCCACCACCACCAAATAGACCTGCAAAGGGCTGGAGAAGCTGGAGGAGAAGCTGGAGGGGTGCCAGCACCCCATGAGTTTTGGGGTACCCAAACCCAGGCTCTTACAGAACTCCTGCCAGGCAACAGGAGAGGAATAATCCACAGGGGATTAAAACATCCCTTTTCATGTCCCCAGTTTCCACTGCCAATGAATTCGCCTGCAAAGGGCTGGACAAGCTGGAGGAGAAGCTGCCCATCCTGCAGCAGCCCCCTGAGAAGGTACCATGGATGGGTGGGTGGGTGGGCAGACACACTTGGGGACCCCCAGCAGGGCCTAACAGTGTTGTGTGTCCCCCCAGCTCATCTCGGACACCAAGCTCCTGGTGACCTCCACGGTGACGGGGGCCAGGGACGTGCTGAGCAGCACCGTGGCCGGGGCCAGGGACGCGGTGACCAGCCGGGTGACGGGCGTGGTGGACATGACCAAGGGGGCCGTGCAGGGCGGGGTGGAGCTGACCAGGTCCGCGGTCAGCAGCGGCGTCAGCACCGTCATGGGCTCTGCCGTGGGCCAGATGGTGGCCAGCGGGGTGGGCTCCGTGCTGGAGAAGTCGGAGGAGCTGGTGGACCATTACCTGCCCATGACGGATGAGGAGTTGGGTGAGGAGCTGATCCCAACCCCCTGAGATGTGTGGTGGGCTGGGAGTTCCCCTTGCAGAGGGGTGGGCAGAGCCTGGGCAGGGTGATGAAGGCTCTGCAGGGAGGTGGTGGTGGTGGGGCCACCTCAGCAGCTCCTCTCCCACAGCCAAGCTGGCCACGGCCGTGGAGGGCTTCGAGCCGGAGCAGCAGAAGCAGCAGCAGAGCTACTTCGTGCGCCTGGGCTCGCTCTCCACCAAGCTGCAGCACAGGGCCCTCCAGCACTCGCTGGGCAAGCTGCAGAGTGCCCGCCACAGCAGCCAGGACCTGCTGGCACAGCTCCAGCGCGCCCTCGACCTGGTAGGACTTGCCCCCGTGCCCCCTGTGTCGCCCCAGGGTGTCCCCCAGCAGCCCACCCACCCTCCCTGGGTTCTCCCCTCTGCCAGGTGGAGCACCTGAAGCAGGGCATGGACCAGAGGCTGCAGGGAGGGCAGGAGAAGCTGCAGCAGATGTGGCTGGAGTGGAGCAAGAAGCAGCCGGGTGGGGCCAAGGACCAGGTGCCACCCGAGGTAGGTGGAGGGTGGGAGGTCCCCGGGGTGACCTGGTGTGCGTGTCCCACCCCTCACCACCCCGTGTGCCCCCGCAGGCGGTGGAGTCGGGCACGCTGGCCATGCTGCAGGGCCTGACCCAGCAGCTGCAGAGCTCCTGCCAGCCCCTGGTGTCCAGCCTGCAGGGCCTCCCCGCCGGCATCCAGGACAAGGCGGGGCAGGTCCGGCACAACGTGGAGGAGCTGCGGGCAGCGCTGGCCTCTGCCACCTCCCTGCAGGACGTGACGGGCAGCGTGCTGGCCCGTGCCCGCGCCCACGCCGCCAAGGCCCGGCAGCTGATGGACGAGCTGGTGGAGCACGTGGCCTCCAACACCCCCCTGACCTGGCTGGTGGGACCCTTCGCCCCCTCCAGCCAGCGCCCCGTGGAGATGAAGTAGCAGCACCCTCGGGGGTGCTGGTGCCCCCCTGGAAAGCCTCACTAGGAGCATCTACTAACCCACCCCTGGCCCACCTGGCCCCTAACCTTGTGCCTGCCTGTGTGGGGACCCCTCTGCCTGCCCCACACACAGCTCTGTCCTTTGGCCCCTGCAGTAACGTGCCTTGGTTCCCCCAAGTGCCTCCTGGGGGTCCCCTCCAGCCCCTGGAGGGTCCTCTGTGTCCCCAGTGCCTTCAAGCCCCTGGTCTTGCAGGGTCAGAACAGCACAGGAAGCAATAAACTGGTTAGTTTTGCACTGGACTGTGGCTTCTTTGAGGGGGTGGGAGGTGCTGGGTTGGCATTGGGCTCTGGAGGAACAACCACCTTGGAATCCCCCCAATTCAGGGTGATGTCCCAGGGTTGGGGTCTGGGTTGCCCCCACATCTTTCCCACCCTGAGGATGGGACTGAGCCTCTGGGGCACCTCACCCCCTCTTCCCTCTGGCCTCCCCTTCCCGGCACTTGGGCAAGAGGCACACGGGGATTTTTTGGGCTTTATTTGGGTTCTGTTTATGGAGTGTGAAATCAGCCCTGGAAAAAGCAAACCCAGATTGTGCCCAGGGCAGTGACAGCATCAGTGGCCTTTGAGGGGGGTTGGGACATCCTCCCTCGGGGTCTGGGCACAAGGAGGAGCCACCGGCAGGTCCAGCCAGGAATGTCTTTATTGGACTTGGAGAAAAGCTCTGGAGTGTTGCAAAAGAGCAGAGACCAAGAGCCTGAGCTGGTGCCAAGCACGGTGCAGGAGGATGCCCTGAGTCCCTTCCTGGGACAGTTAGGACAGAAGACACCAGTTTCACCCCAAAAGTTGGTGCCCAGCCCTCCTGCTGCCCCTGGGGCAGAAGGATCCAGCACCAGCAGCTCCCTCTGGATGGAGAGAGGATGATGATGGTGGGCAAAGGGGAAGCCCCTGCAGCTGAGTTAGAGCTCAGCAAAGGTGCCAAGTTTGGCTGCCCACTCGGCCAGGGACATCCATGGGTGCCTGGTTCTGGTCCAGTGGGCACTGGGGGAGCCATGGGGGTGTTTTCAGTGCCAGCCCTGGGCAGGGGGGAAGCTGCTGCCCTCCCTCATCCCAGCCAGCAAAGCCACAACAAAGACTCTGGGGCTCCTCGTGTTTTTCATTAGAAAACCTTTATATTCATTTCATGTCGGTTGAAATCACAAGAAATTAGGTAGCAGGGCAAAAAAAAAAAAAACAGAACAAAAACAACCAAAAGAAAAACAAAATAAAAACCAAGGGGGACAAATACAGACACCAGCACAGCCCTCACGGGCGGTGCCTCCGCAGGGACATGGGACAAGACCAAGGACATGGCTACGTGTGACTTAGTGAAGTGACTCAAGCAGGGGACGAGGCAGAGGCTGGTCTTCCTTTGCAGCCTCTCCTCCTCCTCCTCCTCTTCCCCCTCCTGCTCCTGCTCCAGGTGGGAGCTGCTTCCTCAGCTCTCCTCCACGTCATCCGCAGCCTCCCCCGCTCGCTCGGCCTTGGGATAGTCCTGCACACTGCTGGGGGGGGGGGAGAATCCCACATTCCAGCTCCTTCCCAGGCTGGCAACACCCTGACACAGCCCAGGGGTGCCCCCAGGTCACCCACAGAGGGGCCCAGCTCTGCAGTGGGTCCTGAGCAGCTCCAGCCCCCCACACTCACTTGTTGTGGGGCTCCTCGGCCACCTCTGGCTCTCCTGCTCCCGGCCCTTGGCTTTTGTCCTTGTCCTCTGTGCCCTCTGATTTTTGGGACAGGGATTCACCATTCACAGGACCTGACAGGTCTACAGGGAAAAGAGGGAGAGGCTCAGGCAACTTGGACTCTCTCATCCATCCTGACCCACGTGGGCCAAGGATCCACAGCCAGATTGTCCCTGGACACCCAACTGAGCCCAAGGGGACCCCAGGCCTGGCCAAGAGCTGCAAGAAGGGCCTCAGAACCTCCAGCCCCAGCCCAGAGAGGCCAGGGTGGACACTCCCCGTCAGCTCCTCCAGGAGGGCTCTTGCAGCACCACTGGGATGTTCCCAGGCAGGGACCTGGCTCAAAGGGTGGAAGATCCCAGTCACCAGCTGCCTGTGCAAGAGCCTGAGCCAGTGTCCAAGGATATCTCCACACTCCTCCTTTGCCCAAGTGCCTGGACCAAAGCTCAGGCTGGCTGGGAGGAGCCATCCTGGGCCAAAAACCAGCCTGGAGGCCCCCAGAGCCAGGGTGTGGGGCCTGAGGTTTGCCCTCTGCCCTCACTGTGCCAGCATTCCACACCCAGCCCTTTCCCAGCCAAACAGGGCCTGGAGGGGTTGATCCAAGAGCCCCCTCCCATGACCCTGGTCCCCCCCAGTGGGATGGGACATGCCCCGAGAAGGGCCTTGGGGTCACCCCCAGGGAATGGCCCTGGGATGTTCAGGGGTTGTTACCAGCATTTGCCTCCTCTTCCCCCTTCTCATTCCGTGTCTCTGCTCCCGACAGCTTCTCCTGGCCCTTCTCCACCTCCCCCTTGTCCTTCTCTGGCCCAGCTTTGTTGGCTTTCTGGAGAGCCTCCAGCTTTGGTCCCAGCACACGCGACTTCAACCGGGTGTAGACCTCGGCAGCTTTTTCCATCACGTCCTTGTTGGCTTTATAGCGACGGATCTGCCCCAGGGAGGGGGAGGAGGGACCCCCTTAGAGCTGGGGGGCCACTCAGGCTCCCCCCTCGCTCCAGGGAGGTGCTTGGCCCTCTGCTCTACCTTCTTCAGCGTGGCCACCACATCCGTGTGCTTCTGGAGGATGTGGGAGGTGACCTGGAGCGTGCCCAGCTCCTCCAGTGCGTTCAGACACCGCTTGATGTCCTGCAGGGATGGCACCGTGGTCAGGAGCTGCCTGGCACTGTCCCTGTGGGCAGCTGGGGCCCCCCAGCACCCCCAGAGGGAGGAGGAGGAGCACCCCAGGGTGCTGCAGCCCAGCAAGGATGAGCAGGGGTGTCCAGGCCAGGGGTGTCCCAGGCCAGGCCCACACCAGCAGCACTTACCGGATTATCCACCTTCAGTGCAAACTTGATCTCACTGTGCAGCTTCTGAAGTTTCTCTTCAACTGTGGGCTCTGGAGCAGAGACAGAGACAGGCCAAGGCATCAGGACACCAGTGGAGCCCATGGCACTGCCCAGAGCCTGGGATCTGCCCAGGATCTCCCCCAGACAGGGTTTGGTGTCCTCCTGCATCTCCAAGGTCAACACAGCCCCAGGGGCCTCTTCAAAGAGGATGGGTTGGGGTGGGCCAAGATGGGGTCTCAGGGAAGTTCAGTGTCTCTGGACATCCTGTAAATCCTCCCTGATGTGATCCCAGGATCACAGCAGTGCTGGGAAAGGCCCTGGTACAACCTGCAGGACAGATCCCTCCCTGCTCCAGTGTTGGATCCCTTCCCTCCCTCTCCTCCCCTCTGTGGTGGGAAGCAGAGGCTCTCTCACCCTTTTTCTTCTCCATCCTCCTTTCCGGGACTGGGTCGGATTTCTTCCGGCCTCGTTCCACTTTCGAGGGTCTGTGGGGGGAAAAGAAAAGAGGGAAGATGCTTGTGGTGAACCTCCTGCTCCCCACTGGGCTAACAAGGGTCATGGCACTGGCTGGAGCATCCCAGGTGCCCTGCTGTCCCCCACCCATGGTCACCCCAGGTAACAGCTCCCCTGTGCCCCAGCTTCCCAGGAATGCAGCCAGGAAAAGCCCCACGTGACAGAAAACACCTTGGAATCTCCTCCTGGTAACCCCCAACACCTCCTGCAGCCCCTTCAGCTCAGGGGAAGGAGGGGGGGACGAGCCCAGCCCAGCTCACCCATGGGTGCTGCAGCCCAGAGAGCCCCATCCCCACCCCAGGCTGGGAGCAGGGGAGGAGCAGCCCGTTCTCAGGGGAGGGGAGGTGTGCAGATGCTGACTTGTTCCGTGGCTTCTCCTCTGCTCGGCCCCTCTTCTCCTTCTGATTCGGTTTCCTTGACAACTCCGAGAGCTGTTTCTTCATCGGCTTCTTTACCTTGGAGGAGAGAACAATGCAGGGAGAGCGGCAGAGCCCTCCCCGCTGCGGCAGGGACGGGGCCACAGGCACGGCCCAGCGTCACCCCACGGGCACAGCGTCACCCCACGGGCACGGCGTCACCCCACGGGCACGGCGTCACCCCACGGGCACGGCCCAGCATCACCCCACGGGCACGGCGTCACCCCACAGGCACAGCGTCACCCCACGGGCACAGTGTCACCCCAGGGGCACAGCGTCACCCCAGGGGCACAGCGTCACCCCAGGGGCATGGCACAGTGTCACCCCATGGGCACAGTGTCACTCCATGGGCACAGCATCACCCCATGGACACAGCGTCACCCCACGGGCACAGCATCACCCCATGGACACAGCGTCACCCCATGGGCACAGTACAGAGTCACCCCACAGCACAGAGTCACCCCATGGGCACAGAATCACCCCATGGGCACAGCATAGAGTCACCCCATGGCATGTGGTCACCCCATTGAACATGGTCACCCCACAGGGCCAGGTCACTCCACAGCTACAGCCCATGGTTAACACCATAGGCATGGCACAAAGTCACCCCGTGGCACAATGGTCACCCCACGGCCATGGCACAATGCCACCTTCCACTAGCCCAGCTTGCTCCAAGCCCCATCCAACCTGTGCACCTGGATGGGGCATCCTGGGTCAGGGGAGGAGCTCCCATTCCAAGGCATGAATGTGCCCATGGACACATAACCCTTCTCAGCACTGTGGGAGCAACCCCAGGGTAAGCCAAGACCAAGACAGCAGTCCCTGCCACTCCTGGAGGTTGCTGCCAGCCTGACAGGGAGGTGCCAGGTTGTTCACCCATGCCCAGGTCCCCACAGCTCCACACTCACCTCCTTCTCCGGCTCCATCTCCGAGTCCGACGAGGACGGGGCCTTGGCTCGGCCTCTCCGGCCCTTCTTGGCCACCTCATCCTCGGCACTGCTGTCCGAGTCCGAGTGGGCGTCCTCGCCCTTCTCCGCCTTCTCCTTCCTCTTCTCCTTCTCCTCCTTCTCCTGCTCCCGGAGCCGACGGATCTCCTCTTCCTGCTCCCTCTTCCTCTTCTCCTCCAGCTCCCGCCGCCGCTCCTCGTCCCGCCTCTTCCACTCGCTGATGCGATCCACGTCGCTGTCGCTGTCGCTGCCGGGACAGGCGCGCTTGGACCCCGCGTGGCACTGGCACGGAGGGGCTGACCCTCCCACCCGGCTCTGGGGGTGTCCTGGCACAGGGGGGCTGACCCTCCTGCCCGGCTCTAAGGGCATCCTGGCACAGGGGGGCTGACCCTCCCACCCGGCTCTGGAGGTGTCCTGGCACAGGGGGGCTGACCCTCCCACCCGGCCCCGAGGGCGTCCTGGCACAGGGGGGCTGACCCTCCTGCCCGGCCCTAAGGGCATCCTGGCACAGGGGGGCTGACCCTCCCACCTGGCCCCGAGGGTGTCCTGGCACAGGGGGGCTGACCCTCCCACCCGGCTCTGGGGGTGTCCTGGCACAGGGGGGCTGACCCTCCCACCTGGCCCCGAGGGTGTCCTGGCACAGGGGGGCTGACCCTCCCGCCCGGCCCCGAGGGTGTCCTGGCACAGGGGGGCTGACCCTCCCACCCGGCCCCGAGGGTGTCCTGGCCAACAGGACCTCACCTGTCGCTGCTGGAGCTGGTGGGGACACGCTCTGGTTTCGGTTTCCTGCCCCGGGGCTTGGGAGGGGGTTTCTCGGCTGCAAGACAATGGGGAGATGTTCAGCAGGAGCCCTGGTAGAACAGCCCCAAAACGGGGGTTCAGGGAGGAGACTCCACAAGGGAGGAGACCCTAGAGCCCCCACTGGAGGAGGCAGGAGCAGCCCCCTGGGCTCACCAGGCTTGCGGCCCCGCGGCGCCTTCTTCACCGACACATCCGAGTCCGAGTCGGAGTTGGAGTCTGACTTGGTCATGTCCACAGTCGCATTTCCCACCTCCAAGTCCGAGTCCACCTTGGAATCAGAGTCGGAGCCAGACTCCACTTTCTGCAGGCAGAGAGAGGGGTTGGGATTGGAGGGTGGCAGTGGGGTGACAGCACCCCAATCCCAGCAGTGCCCCAAACCCAGCAGTGCCCCCAAACCCCAGCAGTGCCCCCAAACCCCAGCAGTGCCCCCAAACCCCAGCAGTGCCCCCAAACCCAGCAGTGCCCCAAACCCAGCAGTGCCCCCAAACCCAGCAGTGCCCCCAAACCCAGCAGTGCCCCAAACCCAGCAGTGCCCCCAAACCCAGCAGTGCCCCAAACCCAGCAGTGCCCTCAAACCCAGCAGTGCCCCAAACTCAGCAGTGCCCCCAAACCCAGCAGTGCCCTCAAATCCAGCAGTGCCCCCAAACCCAGCAGTGCCCCCAAACCCAGCAGTGCCCCCAAACCCAGCAGTGCCCCAAACTCAGCAGTGCCCCCAAACCCAGCAGTGCCCTCAAACCCAGCAGTGCCCCCAAACCCAGCAGTGCCCCCAAACCCAGCAGTGCCCCCAAACCCAGCAGTGCCCCAAACCCCAGCGGGTCACTGAGGGGGCAGTGAGGTCCCTCCTGACGTTCCAACCCACAGCATGGCCCCACCACCCCCTGTTCCCCCTCTCCACAAGGCAGACCCCTCACTCCCCTCCAACCTTCCTCAGACTGAGGGTCCTTTACCTTCTTCTTCCTCCCCCCCACCGGCATCCTCCGTGGGGCCCTGGCCACCGGCTTCTTCTCAGGAGTGAAATCCTGGAGGAAAACAGAAATATGTGGGAATGTGGAACAGTCTCACAACAGTGTCAGAAGCCAGTCAGGTTCCCTCAAGCTCTTGCCTCCCCAGTGGAGATGCTCTCCATCCAGCCCTCTCCCTACCAGCCTTCCAACATATCCCAAAACCCCCTCACCTGGTCGCTGTTTTTTTCCGACTCGGAAGACGTTTCCGAGTTCTCCTCTTCTGTCATGGAGGGGCTGCCCTGATCCAGGTCACTGGAGGATTTCCGAGGCCGTTTTGTCACCGGCATCTGGGATGGGAGAGGGGACAAGATAGGAGAAGCAACTCCCTCTCCACCCACCATGGAAAGCCAAGTGCTTCCCAGGAATGGGTTTCTTCCAACTCTTTCCAGGTGTTTCTGCAAGAGCAGCCATGTGCACTCAGATCTGCCCTCCGGCATCTCCTCCAGGCTGCAATCTCCACCAGGACTGGCCATCCCACCATCCCACAGGCATGGTGAGACAGCTGTGAAGAACACACTGAACCCCATTTTCTACCAGGGAATCCAGAGGGAATTGGTTTCTTCAGCACCTTCTGCCACAGTGGGTCCGAGGAAAGCCCCGTGGTGGATCCAAGACGTCCCTGGCTGGGCCACCCTCCCGTCCCCAGCCCACACTCACTTTCATGGCCAACGATTTCCGCTTGGGCCCGCTGTGGTCACTGCCTCGATCTGAGTCCTCGTCACTCTCCACCTTCTCCATGGGCACCGTGGCCATGGCAGAGTCTTCCTCGTCGTCCCCGGCGTCGCTTCCCGCCATGGGATCGTTCTCGGGGACGTCGCTGTCGGAGGAGCTCGCGGGCTACAGACAGGAGGAGAGCGGGTTAGGGGGTCTGGGGGGCACTGGGGGGGCAGGAGAGGAGAGAAGGGCGGGCACAAAGGGTGGGGAGCAAAGGATGGCAGAGCTGTGCGTGCAGAGCAGAGCAGGGCAGCCTCCCCTCCCAGCACAGATCCCTCTGGAAAACACAAGCACCCCTTCCATGGGAACACTGAACCCACCACCTTCTGATCCTTCCACATCTACAGCCCCTCACACACCACCTGAGACCACGAGCAACACCCCTCAGGGTTCCCCAGCTCGGCTGCCCCTCACTGCCCTCTTCCCCCCATCCTCACGCTGTGCCAAAATCCCTGGAGCAGCTGGAGCTGGGAGCCCTCCCAGGAGCAGCCCCCAGCCCTGCCCTGCCCTAACGGCGCCAGACAAGCCAGTGGCTGCATTCGGTCTCTCCTCTGGTGTCAGGGAGTGGCAGTTCCCTTTCCTCCACCTGGATCAGGCCTCTTCCCCACGGGAAAGGGCTGCACGAGGAGTCCACCATGCTCTTCCCAGCTGGGATCTCCTGTGTCCTGCTTCCTTGCTCCCTGAAGGTCTCCTCGCTTCTCCAGCCCATCAGGAGGTTCCTCACGCAGGGACATCAAACCTCAACGTCCATCTTCTGGGGAACTGGTGTTCCCAGAGCCTGGGTTCTTCCAGCTGCTGGAAAGCCTCTCCTTGCCCTTGACTGTTCCTGCACCTCATTGCATTATGCTTCACAACCAAGGAAAAGCTCCATTTCAGTCTTCTCCTGCTCCCTTGCCCTCAGGAGGCAGTTGGTGTTGGTGAACCCTCATCCTTGCTGGTCCCTCAGTTGCAGAACATCCCTATCCCTGATGGGAGTTCCTGGCAGATTCCTGGCCATGGCAGGTGCCGCTTCCTCCATCACCACAAACCTCCTCTGGGTTTCCAAGCACCTCCATGGCCTCACCTCACCCCACACCCAGAGTTCTGGGTGCAACCATCTCCCCCAGCCTCTCAAACCACACCTTGCTCCTGCCAACCTCCAGACCACTCTGACCTTGTTGCTCACCTCAAAAACCTTCCTGTGCCTCTTCAGCCCAACTCTCTGCAATGCCAGAGACCTCCTGCAATGACTGTTATACAACAAACTGTACCACAATTACGGTCATGAGATGTCCCCAAGAGCAGGTGACAAAGAACTATCTCCCAGACTGCTCCGAATCCCACTGGAGGGTTCAGGACCTTGGAAATGGATGGAGAAGGGCACTGCCCCACAGTCCACATGCAGATCCAGGACGAGCAAGCCTCAAGTTCTTGCTCTGACAACAAAACCTCCATGATTTTGGGTGAGCACCACAAAGCAAAACCCCGGCTGCAAAAGCATCTTCCAGAGGAGGAAGAGGAGGAGAGCAGACTCCACCAGGAAGGGAGAGGGCAGGGAAGGAAGGGGAAGCCAACTGCAGCCCGAGAAAGCCAAGCTGGAAGCTGGAAGCACATCGGCAGAGCAGCAAGGAGCAGCAGAGAGAGGAGCAGAGCCGTGGAGGGATGGAGGGGCCGCAGCCCCGGCCTCGCCCCCCGCCCGGCCCGCACTCACCGCAGGGGCACTGTAACTGGCGTGAGGGTTGTTCTGGATTTCCCACAGTCCCTCGTTGAAGCCTTTCCTCTTGTTTGGTTTCCCATATTTGTCTTTGTACTTTTCGTAAGGGAACAGGTCTTTGGGGCCCAGGAAGGCGCTGGAGAGAGACAAAGCAGAGTGAGGCGGGCGGGCGGCGCGGCGGGCGCGGGCGGTGGGGCGGCGCTTACGTCTCGTGGGTGCCGAAGAAGAAGATGGGGTACTTGTTCGGGGGGGGCTTCACGGCGCCGTCCGCGATGTCATCGATCTGAAAGGAAACCCAAAGCAGGGGGTGGTCAGACAGAGCGGTGGGTGGCACATCCTCAGCCCCGGCAAAGCAGCGTTGGGCTCTGGCACCCGCGCCCGGCTGGAGGTGAGCGCGGCAAGGCAGCCCCGGGCGGGCCGATGGGGCTGATCCCTGGATGGATGGGGCTGATCCCTGGATGGATGGGGCTGATCCTTGGCCGTAGCCGATCCCTGGCCGTGGATCAGAGTCCCTGCGGTGCTGGGGCCCAGCGGGGTCTCTACCAGGGTCTCTACCAGGGTCCCAGCGGGGTCCAGGCAGAGCTGGGCACGTGTCGTCTCTCCGTGTGCTGTTCCCCAGAGATGCCTTGCCCCGGGGAGCCCCCAGCGGGTGGGGCAGGGGGGGCACTGGGTGGCCCGAGGGTCCATCCTGGCAGTCTTCAGGGTGGGGGGACCCTTCCCCATAAAGCAAGCGAGCTAAGGCGGAGGGGCTGTGGTGGCACGAGGGCTGTCCTGGCAGCGGCGGCGGCGTCCTGGCATCTCCTGGCGAGGTGTGGCCGAGCGGCGGCGGCTCCGGCCTCGGAGCCTCCCCGATCCCACGGAGCCTCCCCGATCCCACGGAGCCTCCCCGATCCCACGCAGGTTCCACCCACCCATCTCTTCCCATGGGACACCACGGGCAGAGGATGAACCTGCCTTGCCCTCCGCACTGCCCCACCAAGCACACCCCGAAGCAGCTCCCGGTGCTCCTCCAGGCACCGCCGTGGCACGACACCATCGCCCCGCAGTGGCACCAGCCGTCCCACCCCAGAGAACCCTCTGAACGGCACCAGCACCCCCCAGTGCTGCACCAGCACCCGCCAATCCTGCACCAGCACCCGCCAATCCTGCACACACCAGCGCTCATGGCAGACCCCACCCATGTCACACCCAGAGTGTCCCCAACAAGTGACAGACTCCAGCTCTGTCCCCCTACGGTGGGCACAGAGTCGATGGTGCCCAGGGCAGGAGCTGGGGAGGGGAATGGGGGCTCTGGAGGGGCAGAGGGAGGATAAGGATGGAGGGTGAAGGGCAGGACTCTGCTGGGATGCTGGTCTGGGGGTGGCTGTGAGGGGCAACTTCAGGGTTGGGGTCCCCCCGGCTGGAGGGAGGGTCCCCAGGCCAGGGCTCCTGCTGAGGGGCCCCCCAGGGTTCTTTATCCCTTGCCAGGGACAGACACCAGTGTGGCATCCCCCGATCTCCCTCGCAGCAGTTGCCAGGATGGGACCCTGACCTGGTGCTGGGTCCCTTCCCTGTACAGGTCCCAGCGTGGGACCCCAATTCCAGCCCCACACCCCCGTCCCAGGCTGGGATTCTCCATCACAGAACAGGTGCCAAACCAGCACCTGTTTGATCCCCTCCCAGGATACAACTCCAGCTCCAGTCCAGGTGCTGGTGTGGGACCCCCATCCCAGTGCAGGGCTCCCATCCCAGTGTGGGACATCCATGGGGATCTCTGTGCCAGTACTGGGCCCTCATCCCAGTCCAGGTGCTGGTGTGGGACCCCAATCCCAGTGCAGGGCTCCCATCCCAGTGTGGGACATCCATGGGGATCTCTGTGCCAGTACTGGGCCCTCATCCCAGTCCAGGTGCTGGTGTGGGACCCCAATCCCAGTGCAGGGCTCCCATCCCAGTGTGGGACATCCATGGGGATCTCTGTGCCAGTACTGGGCCCTCATCCCAGTCCAGGTGCTGGTGTGGGACCCCAATCCCAGTGCAGGGCTCCCATCCCAGTGTGGGACATCCATGGGGATCTCTGTGCCAGTACTGGGCCCTCATCCCAGTCCAGGTGCTGGTGTGGGACCCCAATCCCAGTGCAGGGCTCCCATCCCAGTGTGGCTGCTGGGACATGTTTCTCACGCCCGTACCGAGATCCTCACCCCGGGCCAGGGCACCGCATCCCGGGAGGGATCCCATTATGGCATCTCCATCCCGGTCCGTGTCCCCACCCCGGCCTAGGGCAGCGCATCCCGGGACACAGCACCGCATCCCGGTACGGGTCCCGTTATGGCATCTCCAGCCCGGGATCCCCATCCCGGTACGGGTCCCGTTATGGCATCTCCATCCCGGGATCCCCATCCCGGTACGGGTCCCGTTATGGCATCTCCATCCCGGGATCCCCATCCCGGTACGGGTCCCGTTATGGCATTTCCATCCCGGGATCCCCATCCCGGTACGGGTCCCGTTATGGCATCTCCATCCCGGGATCCCCATCCCGGTACGGGTCCCGTTATGGCATCTCCATCCCGGGATCCCCATCCCGGTACGGGTCCCGTTATGGCATCTCCATCCCGGGATCCCCATCCCGGTACGGGTCCCGTTATGGCATCTCCATCCCGGGATCCCCATCCCGGTACGGGTCCCGTTATGGCATCTCTATTCCATCCCGGGATCCCCATCCCAGTCCAGGTACCGTTATGGCTTCTCCATCCCGGTAGGGGCCTCCCGTTCGGGGACAGCAGCCGGTGCTGTCCCGGGCCCACCGCCCGTCCCTCTCCCGCTCCCGCTCCCGCTCCCATCCCGGTCCCGCATCCCCGTCCCCGCCGGTGCGTCCCCCCGGGGCGGCGCGGCCGCGCGGTCTCACCCGGGCCGGCCAGTGCGGGTAGCCCTTCATCTTAGCGAAGACGAGGTCTCCGGGTTTGAAGCTGTGCGGCATCGCGGCGGGGCGCGGGGCGCGGGGGGCACCGGCGGGGCAGGCCCAGCCCAGGCCGCGGCAGCTCCGGGCGGGCGGCGGGGGCGGCCGCGCAGCACGGCACGCAGGATGTCCCGCCCCCGCCCGACGCCGCGCCGCTCATTGGCTACGCGCCGCGTCCATCAGCGCCAACGGCCAATGGCAGCGAGGGGATGGCACAGCGGGATAACGGGATTGGACCGCGCCGCCGGAGGCGCCGAAGCGGGGGGCGCTGAGGGGCGGGGCCAGAGGGGCGGGATGGGCACGGTGTGGGGGGCAAGGGGACATGGGGGGGACATGGAGGGGACATGGGGGGACATGGGGGGGACATGGGGGGACATGGGGGGGACATGGGGAAGACAGAGGGACATGGAGGGGACATGGGGGGGACATGGGGGGACATGGGGGGGACATGGGGAAGACAGAGGGACATGGAGGGGACATGGGGGGACATGGAGGGGACATGGGGGGGACATGGAGGGACATGGAGGGGACATGGGGGGGACATGGAGGGACATGGGGGGGACATGGGGGGGACATGGGAGAGACAGGGGGACATGAAGGGGACATGGGGGGACATGGAGGGGACATGGGGGGACATGGGGGGGGGACATGGGGGGACAGGGGGACATGGGGGGCTATGGGGGGACAGGGGAACATGGCGGGAGACAGGGAGACATGGGAGTGACAGGGATTGGAGGGGGACAGGGGGACATGGGAGGGACACGGGGACATGGAGGGGGACAGGGTGGGATGGGAGGCCATAGGAGCGACAGAAGGACATGAGGGGACAGGGGGACCACAAGGGGACATGTGCCATGGTGGGACAGGAGGACATGGGTGGACAGGAGGACATAGGAGTGAGAGGGGGACATGGGGGGACAGGAGGACATGGGGGAGACAGAGGACATGGGGGGACAGGGGGTTCCATTGTGGGCACAGCCCCTGGGTGGGCACAGCCCTGGAGGTGCCAGGCTGTGCTGAGGGGAGGTGCCACCAGGATTCATGCAGGGAGGGGGCTGGGGGTTCTCCCTGGCACTGCCATGAGCCCTCACTGGTGCTGGGCTGGGCCATGTCCGGGCTGGGCCATATCTTGGGCTGTGCCATGGCCAGGTTGTGCCATATCCCAGCTGTGCCACATCTTGGGATTTTCCATACCCCAGCTGTGCCATATCCCAGCTGTGCCATGTCCAGGCCATGCCATATCTTGTGCCATATCTTGTGCTGTGCCATGTCTGGGGCTGTGCCATATCCCAGGTGTGCTGTATCCCAGCTGTGCCATGTCCCAGGTGTGCCCCATCCCACAGTTCCCGGGGGTCTGTGTGCCCTCCTCAGCCTCCCCTGTGCCGTGGGCTCAGGGTCTGTGCATGGCTCGGTGCAGGAGGTGGTGCCAGTGTGGGTGCCCATGTCACCTGTGCCTTTGTGTCCCTCGGTGCCCCCAAGGTGTGCCAGTGCCGATCCCTGTGCTGGTGGCACTGGCAGAGCAGTGCCAGGTGCTGTGCCAGGTGAACACAGACCCTGCTTGGGCTGGGGGGCAGGAGGAGGAGAAAGAGGAGGAGGAGGAGGAGGAGGAGGAGGAGGAGGAGGAGCAGTGTGTGTGCCCTGGGTCAAACCTGGTGCCATGTCCTGCCTGGCACAGGGAGTGTGTCCCTACTCGGGTCCGAGCCCCTCGGCCATCGCCCTCTGCCCCTCTGGGTGTCCCCTTGGGTGCCCTCTGGGTGTCCCTGTGGGTTCCCCTCTGGGTGTCCCTGTGGGTTCCCCTCTGGGTGTCCCTGTGGGTGTCCCTGTGGGTTCCCCTCTGGGTGTCCCTGTGGGTGTCCCTGTGGGTTCCCCTCTGGGTGTCCCCCTGGGTGTCCCTGTGAGCGTCCCTGTGGGTGCCCCTGTGGGTGCCCCTCTGGGTGTCCCTGGGCCGGGCCGTGTCCCACCCCACGGCTCGTCCTCTGCGTTCCCGGGGGCACGGGGGGCTGGGGTGGGGGGGTATGGGGGTTGTGGGGGGGTATGGGGGCTGTGGGTTTGGGGTTCAGGTTTGGGGGCTGCGGGTTTGGGGTCTGTGGGTTTGGGGTTCAGCTTTGGGGGCTGTAGGTTTGGGGTTCAGCTTTGGGGGCTGCGGGTTTGGGGTTCAGGTTTGGGGTCTGCGGGTTTGGGGTTCAGCTTTGGGGGCTGTAGGTTTGGGGTTCAGCTTTGGGGGCTGCGGGTTTGGGGTTCAGGTTTGGGGGCTGCGGGTTTGGGGTTCAGGTTTGGGGGCTGCGGGTTTGGGGTTCAGGTTTGGGGTCTGTGGGTTTGGGGTTCAGGTTTGGGGGCTGCGGGTTTGCGGCCTGCGGGGCCGGTTTGGGGTCGGTGTCTCTCGCCCCATCCCGGGCCGGGCCCGCCCCGTTCCGGTGACGCCGCGGCCGGGCCGGAAACGGGGGCGGGGCGGCCCCGGCGGGTGATCCCGGGCCTGTCCCGGCTGGACCTCCCGGGCCTGTCCCGGTGATCCTGGTCCCGTCCCGGCCCCGGCCGGGCGATCTTAGACCTGTCCTGGCCCTGTCCCGGTGATCCCGGCCCGGCCTCGCCATGCGCAAATTCTTCCAGGAGATCAAGACCGACCTGAAGTTCAAGACGGCGGGGCCCGGGCAGAAGCTCTCGGAGCCGTCCCGGTACGGAGCGGTAATAACGGGGCGGGGGCACCCCGGGCACCACCCCTGGCACCAACACCACCCCTGGGAACCAGTCCTGAGAACCATCCCCATCCCCATCCCCATTCCAGGAACCATCCCGGGCACCATCTCTGGGCACCATCCCCATCCCGGGCACCATCCCGGGTCCAATCCCTGGGTACCATCCCTGGGAAACATCCCTGTCACCAACACCATTCCCAGCACCATCCCTGGCCACTATCCCTGGGCACCATCCCTGGGCACCATCCCCATCCGGGGCACCATCCCGGGTACCATCTCTGGGCACCATCCCCATCCCGGGCACCATCTCTGGGCACCATCCCCATCCCGGGCACCATCTCTGGGTACCATCCCCATCCCAGGCACCATCTCTGGGCACCATCCCCATCCCAGGCACCATCTCTGGGCACCATTCCCATCCCGGGCACCATCTCTGGGCACCATCCCCATCCCGGGCACCATCTCTGGGCACCACCCCCATCCCAGGCACCATCCCTGGGCACCATCCCCATCCGGGGCACCATCCCGGGTACCATCTCTGGGCACCACCCCCATCCCAGGCACCATCTCTGGGTACCATCCCCATCCCAGGCACCATCTCTGGGCACCATCCCCATCTCTGGGCACCATCCCGGGCACCACCCCCGGGCACCATCCCCGACACCGACGCTCCCCGGGGTGCCAGCGATGTTCCGCGTCCCTGGGGCCTCAGTGGGTGGCAGGAGGGTCACCATGGGTGGCAGGAGGTGACACCGAGCCCGTGTGCCCGTGCCAGGGCCCCCAGGGAGAGGCCGAAAGCGGAGGCGGCGCCGCGGCCCCGGCAGGCCCCGACAGACGAGGCACAGATGGCAGCGGCCGCGGCACTGGCACGGCTGGAGCTGAAGCCCAAGGGAAAGGCGCCTTCCTGCTCCCAGGAATCCATCAAGAACCAGGGTAGGAGCCCTGGCAGAGCTCGGGCACGGCGGTGCCCGCTGGGAAACTGCCAGGGTGCAGCTCTGGAGGGTGTTCTGTGGCACCAGCACCTGCCGGAGTGTCATGGGCAGGGGGTCACGCTCGCTCTGGGCACCTGGGCAGGGGTGCCCTTGCCCAGGGCAGTGCTGGGCTGCCCCAGAGGCTCTGGAACGTGCCGAGCCTGTGCTGTAACCAGGGTTTGTCTCTCCCAGTGAGGAAGGAGCTGATGGCTGAGGCAGCTGCCAGCGAGAAGGGGCTCCCCGAGGAGGAGAAGGTGAGGGAGGTGCCACCCTCCTGTCCTGTGTGGAGCTGCCAGGGGATGAAACAACAACCCCAAGCAAGCCCAGCTCAGCCTGGTGCCTGGTTTTATGTCCTGCAGGAGCAGGAGGAAGGGGCAGCTGCTCCCTCTGTCTCAGGGGTCTATTTTATCTGCCCGTTGACTGGTGACATTGTAAGGAAAGATGAGAAGGAAAAGCACCTCCGGGAAGCCATCCAGGCAGTGAGTGCTTTCCTTCCTCTTCCTCTCACTCCTTTGTGTCCCCTCCAGGGACCTCTCCCTGTAAAATCTCCCCAAGGACGATTTGACTTTACCCATTAAATCACCTCTAGTCCAACCCACGGGGTGTTTATCCCACTGTGGGGGGAACAAACGTGGTGCTGAGTTGGGCTCAGCTCCTCCCTGAGCAGCTTCTCTCCTTCTCCTCAGCATTTCTCCGTGGATCCAGTGGCTGCTTCCATCATGGAGATTCACACCTTCAACAAGGACCGGGAGAAGGTCCGGCTGGGGGTGGAGACCATGGCCAAGTGAGTGGGCAGCGTTGGTGGCACGGAGGGCACGGAGGGCTCGGCCCTTCCCGCGGGTGTTTCCTTGCTGTGCTCCAGGCAAAGTGTTATTTGCAAGCAAACTCAACTCTTGCCTCACTTGAATTGCCAGTTGACCTAATTTCAACATCCTGGAAGTGTTTTAAAATTAAAGGCTGGGCCCAC
Source organism: Pithys albifrons albifrons (assembly GCF_047495875.1). Classification (NCBI taxonomy): domain Eukaryota; kingdom Metazoa; phylum Chordata; class Aves; order Passeriformes; family Thamnophilidae; genus Pithys; species Pithys albifrons. The sequence goes on along the minus strand of NC_092484.1, from coordinate 25,247 downwards.
TAACCCCAGAGCTTTGGGAGCTGCTGCTTGGCCCCAAAACAATGATTTATTTTACTCATCTCAGTTGCTCAGCTCTTTGTGAGAGATACTGTGAGGTCTCTCAGTGTCTTCTCCCACCTTGGAGCAGCATGTCCTGCTTTGATCCATGCAGTGCATCCCCCTCTCTGCAGATACCTGGACAACATTTGCCTCCATCCAGAGGAGGAGAAATACCGGAAAATCAAACTGCAGAACAAGGTGTTTCAGGTGAGCTCAGACTCCTGCAGCTGCTCAGCCTTGGAAAGCCCTTGCCTGGAGCAAACTCCATCTGATTTCTTTTTCTTCCAGGAAAGGATAAGCTGCTTGGAAGGGACACACAGATTTTTCCAGGCTATTGGGTTTGAGACAAAAACACTGCCTGCTCCAGGACAAGGCAAGGAAGCCCAGGGTGTTGCTGTGGAGTTTGTGGGGAGATGGGGGGTCAGGGGAGGCAGCTCTGGATGCTGAGGGCTCCCCTGGCTGGAACAGAATTCCCTGTCCAGAAGGCATTTTCCAGAGATCCTTGCCCTTCCATTGCTAATGTCACTCCTGTAAAGGTCAAGAGCCTCAAAAGGGAGTGGGGTTTGCAGGGAGTGGGGTCTGCAGGGAGTGGGGTCTGCAGGGAGTGGGGTTTCCAGGGGGGTCAGGATCAAGGTTTTCAGGGCTCAGGGTTTGCAGGGATCAGGGGTAGCAGGTGTTGGGGTTTGCAGGGAGTGGGGTTTTGTTTTCAAGGCTCAGGGTTTGCAGGGATCAGAGTTTGCAGGGGGGTCAGGATCAGGTTTGCAGGGGGTTGGGATCAGGGTTTGCAGGGATCAGGGTTTGCAGGGGATCAGGATTGGGGTTTGGAGGGATCAGGGTTTTCAAGGCTCAGGGTTTGCAGGGGGGTCAGGATCAGGGTTTGCAGGGGATCAGGGTTTGCAGGGGATCAGGGTTTGCAGGGGGTTGGGATCAGGGTTTTCAGGGAGCAGGGTATGCAGGGGGTCAGGATCAGGGTTTGCAGGGATCAGGGTTTGCAGGGGGGTCAGGATCAGGGTTTGGAGGGATCAGGGTTTGCAGGGGGATCAGGATCAGGTTTGCAGGGGGTTGGGATCAGGGTTTGGAGGGATCAGGGTTTCAAGGCTCAGGGTTTGCAGGGATCAGGGTGTGCAGGGATCAGGGTTTCAAGGCTCAGGGTTTGCAGGCTGCCTGGGGGCCGCCAGGGCACAGCCCCTCCGTGGTTGGTGGTTGCAGACTCCTCGGAGCAGCAGCAGCAGGAAGAGCAGTACTACGTGCTCGGGGAGGGCGCTCTGGAGCGGCTGGAGGAGCTCCGGGCCTGCCGGGAGCGGCTGCTGCGCTCGGAGCCGCTGCGGGTTCAGCTGCACCGGCAGCCGCGGCTGTTCCGGCCCTCGCACCGCGCCGAGCGCTTCGAGCTGCCCCCGGACTTCTACGCCCTGAGCGCGGAGGAGCTGCGGCGTGAGCAGAGGCTGCGGTGAGGGAGGGCACGGCCGGGCACGGGGTGCCAGAGGGGCTGTGCCCTCTCCTGTGGCCTCACAGGGTCGGGCTCTCCCGCAGGACAGAGGCGGTGGAGAAGGCGTCGATGCTGAGGACCAGAGCCATGAGGGAGAAGGAGGAGCAGAGGGAGATGAGGAAGTACAACTACACCCTGCTCCGAGTGCGATTCCCAGATGGATACATCCTGCAAGGTACACAACACTCCTCCTCAGCCTTCCTTTGGATGCCTCCAGAAGCTTCTGAGAGTGCTCAGGGATTGGAATGGGCTGCCCAGAGAGGGGGTGGATTCCCCATCCCTGGAGGGTTTTAAACTGAGATTGGCCGTGGCACTGAGTGCCATGATCTGGTAAAGGGACTGGAGTTGGACCAAGGGTTGGACTTGATGATCTCAGAGGGCTTTTCCAACTCGGTTGATTCTATGGATGTGGCACTGAGGGAGAAGCCACCACGTCTTGATCCAACCCTACTGTGATCACCAGCCCAGGGCACAGAGTGCCAGAGTGATCCCAGTGGGGTTGGATCAAGGATTGGACTTGATGATCTCGGAGGTCTTTTCCAACCCAAATGAGAAGAGCAACGAGGCTGGAGAAGGGACTGGAGCACAAGTGCTGTGGGGAGAGGCTGAGGGAGCTGGGGGTGTTCAGCCTGGAGAAGAGGAGGCTCAGAGGTGACCTCAGCACTGTCTGGAACTGCCTGAAGGGAAGTTCTGGCCAGGTGGGGGTTGGTCTCTTCTCCCAGGCACTCAGCAACAGGAGAAGAGGGCACGATGGGCTCAAGCTCTGCCAGGGGAAATTGAAGTTGGAGATCAGAAAGAAATTCTTTCCAGAGAGATTAATCAGGCACTGGAATGGGCTGCCCAGAGAGGGGGTGGATTCCCCATCCCTGGAGGGTTTTAAACTGAGCTTGGCCATGGCACTGAGTGCCATGATCTGGTAAAGGGACTGGAGTTGGACCAAGGGTTGGACTTGATGATCTCAGAGGGCTTTTCCAACCCAGCTGATTCTGTGGATGTGGCACTGAGGGAGAATCCACCATGTCTTGATCCAACCCTACTGTGATCACCAGCCCAGGGCACAGAGTGCCCTGGGCTGGTGATCACAGTGGGGTTGGATCAAGGATTGGACTGGATGATCTCGGAGGTCTTTTCCAACCCAATCCATTCTATGATACTTCTTGAAGTATAAGACACTCACTAAGCAGGTGTGCAGCTCATGGAGTAAAACACACAACCAGAGCATGGTGATGCCTCTCCAAGAATTCCCATCTCCCAGCCCTCCACCTGCTCAGGGTTGGGACTTTAAGGTGGGATGAATCTCAAGGCATCATTAATTAAAGTCTGCTCTTCCCAAGCCTCCAGGAACAAGCTGGACTCATTAGATCAGTGTGTTACAGGAACCAGCATGAGGCTGCCTGTGTGGTGTCAGGCTGTACAACAGCATAAATCCTCTTCAAATCTTCCAGTAGAAGTCTGGAAATCATTTCAGGCTTTCCCAGCTCTTTGTTACAGGCTGGCAGGGGCTTGCAACAATTGAATAATTTTCTTTGGGGATTCTGCTTTTATGCATTTTCAGTTAAATCAGCCTGGCTGTGTGGCACTGAAGTAGTTGATAAAGTCACCATCAGTGGGTGAGCCCCACAAAAGGTGAGGTTTGGGGAAATGCCAGACTCTCTCACCTTGTTTTCTCATGGCAGGGACTTTTTATGCAAGAGAATCAGTATCTGTGCTCTACGACTTTGTGAGAGAAGCACTCAGAGATGACTGGCTGCCCTTTGAGCTCCTGGGACCTGGAGGTCTCAAACTGACTGATGAGAACTTGGCCTTCAATGAATGTGGGCTGGTGAGTAAAATAAATGGCAGTTGGTACTTTCCACAGGGCCTTGAGGTTTTCAGAGGCCCCCAGTAAGCTCATTCCAAAATCCCTCAGTTGCTTTTAGAGAGAACTTCAATACCTTCCATTACAGTCTCAGAGCTTGGGGAGAAGTTTGTGTGTTTTCAGCTTCCAGAGCCCCAGGTCGTGCTCTGGCCCCTCAATTTAAGCACAAGCAAACAAGCAACTGCTTGGAGGCTTCAAGATCTGGAAGGAACTGCAGGGACCTCCCTCCTGGGGGTAAATGCAGCTGCAGGAGTTGCCAGCAGCTCTGTCAGAGGCTGAGCATCCACACTGGGGAAGGAGGGAAGGCAGAAATGGCAGGGCAAGGACATGAACAGAAAGCCCAAAGCTCCTGGAAGGAGCTTCTTGCAGAAATGCACCCTTGTCCTCTTCAGTCCAGGTCTGAACATGGAGTGTGTTCTGAGCTCAAAGGGAAGCTGTGGCTGCCCCATCCCTGGGAGTGTCCAAGGCCTGGATGGAGCACCCGGGGCCAGTGAGGTGTCCCTGCCCGGGGTGGGCAGGGCACAAGAGGAGCTGCAAGGTCCCCTCTGGGTGTCACTAACGTGCCTCTCCTGTGGCAGGTGCCCTCGGCCCTCCTGAGCCTGTGCTGGGACGCGGCGGTGATGGCGGACGTGGAGGCGGCGGCCGAGGGGCAGCCCCGGTGCCCGCTGAGGGCAGAGCTCCTGGCTGATGTGCACACCCTCCCCTGAAATAAAGGGCAGTGCACTCAGTGCTGCTGGTCCTGGACTCTTCCCTCCTTCTCCCAACGCACGGGTGGAGCTCCAGCTGTGACCTCGGAGGGTGAGGCTGTGCAGAGGGCAGGGCTGGGGCCTCTGTCCCTCCTCAGCTCCAGCAGCAGAGCCCGGGCCAGTCTCAGCCTCACCCAGGGAGGCTCTTCCTGAGCTGCTCCGAGGGGCTTTAAGCCCCAGATGCAGCAGCAGTGCCTGCCCGAGGTGTTCCCAGAGAGTGGTGGAGCAGGGATTAGTGCTGTTAGGCTGGATCACCAGCCTGAGCCTGGCTCTGGGGCTGGGTTTAGACTCAGCTTTCCCTTTGGCTTCTGTGTGCACTGTAACTCCTATTGGAGAGAGTATATTTGGATACAGTTACACTTAGTCTGATTAAATGGAATCATTTGAAGACTCAGTTCTGTTCCACCCTATTTGAATGCAGGGCTGGGGCTGGCACTGGTGTTACTGGTGCAGCTGAGCCACCTTTGCCCTTCACAGACAGGAGGGGACAAAGGGAACAGCTCCTGGTGGTGCCCACTGGGGCCATCAACAGCCTCAGATTACAGCCAGCCCTTTAAGGAGCTAATTGAAAACTCATACAGAGAAAAGCCCCAGCAAGTTTGTTCCCCATTTCACCAACTGTGATGCCTGTTCAGTCCTTTATACCTCAGTCCTGAATTCCTTCCATGGGACAGAGACAAGCTCTGATGGAAAACCAGGGGACTGATAATCTACCCCTGTAATTAATTCCAAAGCAAGAGAAACGAGATGGATTTTTCCTTTTCCAAATGTGCTGTTGTCTGTAGCAAGTAAAACCACAAACAGGATGGTACAAGAGCATAAATCCATATATAATTGTACATCATTTATACCCAAGGCCACACTGTACAACATTATGAACAGCCATTCCCCCAGTGGCATCACAATAAGCTTATTCCAAAAATCCCTCAGCTACTTTCAGAGATAACTTAAGATACTTTCCATTACAAAGAAGTATCAAAATTTCAATAATGCTTTATTAAGGACAGATTAATATGCAGGATTTTTAAAAAAGCTAAAAAGCTAGACCTAAAACTTTAAGCTTCCATCTGGGCTGAGGCACAACAAAGTGCTGTCTTCTCTTTACAAGAAATGTGAAATACTTTCAAGTATCTTGGGCAAAGATACACAAGGTTTAAAGTTTTCTAATTAATTCTACATACATACAGAGAAGTTAGTAGGCATTTTAAGTCTCAGATGGGGTTAGGTGGGCTGACCCTGCTGGTGTCCTGGTGAGCAGCTCTTGTACCACTGGATTCTGAAGCTGCAGAACCTGCAGAGGAGAAAACGTGTTGGTTTTGTTTCTAAATACCCTCATTAATGCAGTAGGGATTGATCTACTCCATGTTTTATCTGTCTCAGCTTCCTGCATCTGTTGTGAGACTCCTTTTCACCACTGTTTCAAAATGGGTTTAATTCTGGTTTCCTATTTGGTATCACCCATCCAGAATAAAAATCACTCCAACCATAAAAAGGATTTTCATAATCTTTTCAGTGCCTCAGAGTGGGGCAGAGCTAAACAAACACAGCTGCATTTGTGTCCCCAGAGCCTGAGGGAGGGAAGCTGCTGAATGGCATCTTCACAACAAGGGGTGACAGACCTGAGGTGAGGTTTTCATCTCTCACAGCCTGGTAATAAGCAAAAGCAGCTTAAAGATTAAAGCAAAGCTGCTTGTCAGGCACTTACACTCTGTGTGTTTTGGGAGGGAGGGGATGCAGCAGCAGCTCAGAGGGAAAGGAGAACCCAGATATGCCTGGAAAGGGTCAAACCCTCCAGATTTGTGTGCAGAGTCCTTGTCTAGAGTTGCTGCCCAACACAACCCCCACTTTGCTGGAATCAGGTGGTGCTGTGAGAGCAGCAAGGAAGAGCTCAGGGGGTTTGAAAGCACATCACGTGCTTGGTGGCAGCTCCTCCATCCCTGTGATCACAGCCTGGTTCAACCTCCTGCAGATCAAAGGAGCTGCTCCACAGCCCCATCCCACCTCCTGCAAGGACACACTGCAGCACTGGGGCTTTGAAGCCATTTTCCAAGGGATAACTGGGACACAAACACAAGCAATGCTCAGATTGGTGCAGCAAAGCAGCACATTGAGCTTGGCTGTTCCCTGGTGTTACTTCCCTCAATCTGCACCTCCAAGGCAGCCCAGGGCTTACAGTCCACACCTTGGGAGGGCTCTGAACACCCCAGAGACCAGCCATGTTCACCAATAATTAGAGCATCTGCTGCTACAAACCTTAATGTTCACTTTTCTTCCCAGAACTGAACAGGTGACACTGACAGGCAAGTGGCAGTCACAAGTGTTTTGTGCTATTTAGGCAATGGGAGGGAGGAGGGGGGAAGCAAAGGCAAGAGCAGGTTAGAGAAGACCAGAAATAGCAAAGAAGCATCCAGAGAAAAATGATAAAAAGCAGAGAATTATCTAGAATAAAATACCTAAAGAGAAAAGCTCCAGAAAGGGTGGAAAAGGGGCACAAACCCCCAAGTTTAGCCACACACTGTCCCTGCTGTGTTGTCTCTCCCCCTGGCACTGCTGTATCCATTTATCTTCCCACCTTTTGCTGGCAGTACATCCACAATCATGCAGTCATCATCTTCCTCATCTTCCTCAGTGTCTGCCTGAAATCCATCCATCTCCACAGCTCCAGCCTGAGGGGAAAGCACAGGGACAGGGGAGGGTGAGGCTGAGACGGGGCTGAGGGGCACAGGGGCACGTTGGGAGGGGAGGAAAACCAGCAATTCCCAGCTCCCACAGGCACTGCCTTCTGACAAAAGGCCTCATCTGCACTGGCACACAGAGTGGGCAGCGTGCCAGGCTCCTGCTCCAGGATCTCTCCCTCTTACACAACACCCTGAGCAGCCCACGCCGAGCAGGGCCAGCTCGAGCCTGAACGGGAACCTGACTCTGTGCTGGTGGATTTTTGGAAGGGAAATCTCTCCTCCCCTCAAAGAATCACAGAATCGTTTAGGTTGGAAAAGATCTCCAAATCCTCAACTCCAGCCACCAACCCTTGTGCCCAAGTGCCACATCCACATGGCTTGTGCTCCCCCCCAGGGACAGGGACCACCCTGGGCAGCTGTGCCAGTCCTTGAAAACCCCTTTCCATGGACAAATCTTCCCTCATCTCCACCCTAAATCCCTTCTGGTGCAACATGAGGCTGTTTCCCCTTGTCCTGTCCCTGTTCCTGGAGCAGAGCCCGACCCCCCCAGCTCTCCCCTCCTGTGGGGAGTGAGAAGGTCCCCCCTGATCCCCCTTTTCTCCAGGAACCCACTTTGGGTGTTTTCTTCCTTCTGAAGATGGGAAATGAATTTTTCCTGCCAGTTTTGAAGTGTCATCTCCCCCTGAGTCCTCCTCATCTTTGTGAATTAGCTTTTATTGAGAAAAAGGCAACAGTTCTTCCCTTTCTGCCCAGATTTTCTGCCATGGAAAAAGCCCAAACTCCCTATTTTGAACGGAGAAAACAAACCCAAGGAGTGACACAAACTGAAGCTGCCCAGCTGGGAGGGTTTGTTGGGTTTTTTTTTACCCCTCAGCTGGACTGTGGAACAAAAATCCTGGTCCTCATCCCCAACAAAGCTGTTCCAAGCCAAGAAATTTTCAATTTACATCTTTCAACAAAGTCCCAGCTCTGAGATTAAGTCCCTCCTACCCGTGGGCAGGTACTGCCCACTCCAGCACCCAGATTGTCTCTGTACAGCTTATGTAAGAGCACCTTTGCTTACACAAGTGCTGGTGTGAGCTCTGCAGGGCAGGGGAACACGTGCCAGGGCACAAATCTGGCAGCTGTGCCCTCCCAACCCTCCCCAGGCTCTCCCCAAGCTCCAGCCTTGCTCAACAGGTGGGATGGGCTCTCAGAGCCAGAGCAGGGCTGATTGAGACATCATGAAAGGCTTTGAGGACTGTGACACCTTTGCTCTGAGCTTTAAGAAGCTTTGAAACATTCAGGCTGGTGATGTAATTCTCCTAAAGGCCTTTGTTTTGCTATTTCTGCTCCGTTCTAAGCTGAATTTCCAGTGGGTGCCAAGCAGAGACTTTTATCTCTGCCTTTATTTAGTGTACAAGGAAAAAAAAAACCCCAAGCAGATGGAGTTTGGGGGCTGAACAGCTTCTCACAAGTCTCTGATCTCTATCAATACCTGAATGCTGAGCTTTTTCAGTGGAAAAGCCAAAGAGACAAGAATAGATTGGGAAGGGAAAGCATCAAAAGCATCAAAAGCCTCATCTGTGGTCCATGGGAGGGGAGTGGAACGAGATGAGCTTCAAGGTCCCTTCCAACCCAAACTATTCTTGGATTCTTTCCTAACCTGGAATAAATGGAGATGGAGAGGGACTATTTCCAAGGACCTGGAGTGCCAGGACAAGGGGAATGGCTTCCCACTGCCAGAAGGGAAAGGATATTGGGAAGGAATTGCTCCCACTGAGGGTGGGCAGGCCCTGGCACAGGTTGGGCAGAGCAGCTGTGGCTGCCCCAGCCCTGGGAGTGTCCAAGGCCAGGCTGGGGCACCCTGGGCTGGTGGGAGGTGTCCCTGCCCATGGCAGGGGTGGAACAACAACTCAAACCCTTCCCTGATTCCATGACCACATTTTCCAGTCATCCTTTTGGATGATTAAGCTCCAGCACCACCTGTGGTCACCCTGAAAAGCAGAAGCAACAACAGGAAAACCACACCAAAGCTCCCAAGCAGCAACACCTGCAATTCCATCTCACTTTGTCCCTGTGAATCATTGTATTTTTAAACCAGCTCTTGCAATTCAGCTGAAGACTCCAGAGCCTGTTCTGGGGTGAGTTGCAGCCCTGGGGAACCACATTTAATCAGTTCACAGGCAAGTGCTGCAAGTCCTCAGCCCGGGCTGTACATCTGGCAGGAACAGGCACACATCAAAACCTGCCCACAAATCACACACAGCTGCAAACCCAAGGCCAGGCAGACTCTGAAACTCTGCACAGCTTGGATGAAATCACTGCCAAAGAGCAGAGAATGGAGCAGCAGCAGGACAGCAACACTTCACATGGAACAGAGAGGCCAAGCTGGAGACACACAAAAGAAACCCTTCTCTTTAGTCCTGTGATTTCACTCCTTCCCCCATCAGAAGGGTCTTCTTGTGGGAAGGACAATATTTGGAGCTGGGAGGTGCAAGCACACCCAGCCCTATTCCCACCTGGCAATGAACACCCTGGACATTCCACCCTGGGGATGGACACCCTGGACATCCCTCCCTGGGGATGGAACATCCTGGACACCCCTCCCTGAGGATGGGCACCCTGGACATTCCACCCTGGGGATGAACACCTTGGACATCCCTCTCTGGGATGGAACATCCTGGACACCCCTCCCTGAGGATGGACACCCTGGACACCCCACCCTGGGGATGGACACCCTGGACATTCCACCCTGGGGATGGACACTGCAGACACCCCTCCCTGGACACTGAACATCCCTCCCTGGGGATGGACAGTCTGGACACTGAACACTCCTCCCTGGAGATGGACACCCTGGACACCCCTCCCTGAGGATGGACACCCTGGACATCCCTCCCTGGGGATGGACACCCTGGACACTGAACACTCCTCCCTGGAGATGGACACCCTGGACACTCCTCCCTGAGGATGGACACTGCGGACACCCCTCCCTGGACACTGAACATCCCTCCCTGGGGATGGACAGCCTGGACACCCCTCCTTGGGGATGGACAGTCTGGACACTGAACACTCCTCCCTGGAGATGGACACCCTGGACACTCCTCCCTGGGAATGGACAGCCTGGACACCCCTCCCTGGACACTGAACATCCCTCCCAGGGGATGGACACTCTGGACACCCCTCCCTGGGGATGGACAGCCTGGACACTGAACACTCCTCCTTGGTGATGGACACTGCAGACACCCCTCCCTGGGGATGGACACCCTGCCAGGGACTCACTCACCTGTTGAGCGTCCCGAGGCCTCTTCATGAACTTCGTGATGGACATGCTGCCCACGGCCTTCCTCTTGGCTGGCACGGGGGTGCTCTGCGGCGTGGCCGTGCCCAGAGTGCTGCCACCCTCCTCTTTGCCCGGGCACAGCCCCGCAGAGGGCACCTGTGTCAGGTAGTTCCACTGGCAGGGCACGGGCAGGTGCTCCTGGTGGAAGCTCCTGAGCACGTCCACGTGCACGTACCAGCACATGCGATACTCGGGGCGCTTCTCGTACACAGAGTTCTCAGAAATGATCCTCTTTAGCCTGGCCTTGGAGGGCACCCTGCCATCCTCCCCGGGCCAGGGCAGTGCCAGGGCCTCGCCAAACAGCCCCTGCCGGCAGCACTCCTGGAATTCCTGGATGATCACCCGGCTCCCGTTGACGTTGCCGTGGAGCAGAGGCAGGAGGTGGGCCAGGACTGCAGAGAGAGGGGACAGCGTGGTGGGAAGGGTTGGGAACAGCCTGGCAGGGGTGAAACTGGGGGAGGAAGGATGGAAAGGGTGGTGGGAAGGGCTGGGAATAGCCTGGCAGGGGTGAAACTGGAGGAGAAAGGATGGACAGGGTGGTGGGGAGGGCTGGGAACAGCCTGGCTGGGGTAAATCTGGGGGAGGAAGGATGGACAGGGTGGTGGGAAGGGTTGGGAAAAGCCTGGCAGGGGTGAAACTGGGGAGGAGAAAGGATGGACAGGGTGGTGGGGAGGGCTGGGAACAGCCTGGCAGGGGTGAAACTGGGGGAGAAAGAATGGACAGGGTGGTGGGAAAGGTTGGGAAAAGCCCACCTAGAGTACAACTGTGGAGGAGAAAGGATGGACAGGGATGGTGGGGAAGGGCTGGGAAAAGCCTGGCTGATTTGGAGGAGAAAGGATGAACAGGGATGGTGGGGAGGGCTGGGAACAGCCTGCCTGATGTAAAACCCACCAGCACAGTCACTCCAGAGAGAAGGAAATGGGCTGGGATTCACTTCAGAGATGGGATTGCCCAGAGAAGCTGTGGCTGCCCCACCTCTGGAAGTGTCCAAGGCCAGGTTGGAGCAACCTGGGCTACTGGAAGGTGTCCCTGTCCATGGCAGGGGTGGCACTGGATAAACTTTAAGGTCCCTTCCAACCCAAAGTATTCTGGGATTGTAACAGGAGGTAAATTTGTTGTAGAAAAATCACCCCCAAATGAAATCTTCCCCCCTATTCAGCCTTTATGTGAATCCTTCCCACCCTTGTGGTAATCAGGTGGAGGAGAAGCTCAGCACTGAAACCCAACACACAAGCCAAGCCCTCTCTCTCCAAACAATAAATGGGTCACTGGGCTCAAGCCCATCCTAAATCTGAGCCTGTTCAAGTCTTCTTGGCTTTATTTCTCAGACTGTCCAGAGCATGAGCTTTTGAGAGTGTAACTAAGGCCACACCAGCTGCACTGCCAGAAAACTCCTCTCCAAGAGCTCTCAGATTCCCTGGATTTCAGACTTGTCAGAAACAGGTTACTCTGAATTGAACACTCAACAAACCCCTGCTCTCTCCAAAGCAGAGAACAACAGTGTGTAAGTACAACTACCAAGCCCTTCAGGACTTACTTTGCTGATCTCTCGCTCTTTTTTTGCTGCATTTCTGGATCTGCTGCTCCTCCTCTGCCACAGGTGGATCCAGGACACAGGCTGTGAACTGCTGGAGAACCTTCAGGTCTGTGTCTGTGCTGGTGTCCTCCTGTGCCCTCTCCCAGACACAGCCTATTTTCACAGGCTGCAGGACATGGAACCTCTTCCCCTTGGCAATCAGCTCATCCCACTCCTTTGCTTTCAGCTTCTGACGGACCTTCTGGTTCTCTGGATCACACTCCTAAAGCCACAGAGAGGAGAGCTCAGCACACCCAACCCCAGGAAGAACCAACCAAAGCTCTGGATCATGTTCCCTCAGCCACACAAAGCTGCTCCTGACCCAGCAGGGCCCAGGGACTCTCAGCCCTGCCAGCAGGTTCTTCCTCTGCCAACACTGACATGAAACAAGTCACTGGGAACAGGGAGGGAAGGCCAGTGCCCCCCAGTCCACTTACTTCTGTCACACCTTCATCCTCAGATAGGTACCCATGGGGTACAAAAAACCCATCATCATCATCTTCATCCTCTCCCTCCTCTTCATCATCCTAAAAACAAGATTATCAGAAGTTACAGCAGGTGCAGTTGGTTCCCAAATCTGCCTTTTCATGCACAGTCCTCACCTCCTCACTATGGGAGAGACTTTCCCCAGGCTCCTCCTCTTCCCATTCTTCATCACTATCTACTTCATAGTCCAGCAGTTTCTACAAGAAATGCCAACATGTTTTGTGAATAACTCAAGGCCCCAAACCCTCTTCAGGGTTTCAAAACTCTGCAAGTGGCTGAGAACCCCCAGAGAAGAAGGGAATTTGGGCCCAGAAGGGCAGAGCCCAGCCCAGAGGGCACAGGTGCTTACAGTGTCCTTGGCCCAGGGATTCCTGGCCCGGATCAGGGAGCTGCTCCTGTTCCAGGTGCCCCAGTAGGCAGGACGGTGGTTCTCACTGAACTGCAGCAGCTTCATCCTCCCAAACTTCTCCCTTGCAGGAACAGCATCTGGCTGGCAGGTGTCCACCACCACCACCACGTCACTGGGGACACAGAGGTGAGGAGGAGGCTCAGAGCCCACAGAACACCCCCCTCCTGCTCAGCCACAGCCCAGCCCAGAGCCTGAGCTCTGCCTATGGCAGGAGATCAATCACCTTCATGGCCCCTTCCAAGCCAAACCATTCTGGAATTCACAGGCTCTCCCAGTTCTCCTGCAGGAATGTGAGTTCCAGACAAGCCACTTCCCCCTTACCACCACCTCTGTTTTCCTTGGGAAATCCATCACAGATGGGCCAGCAGTGTCCAGTGCTGAAAAGCACCTGATTCCCACAGGGAAGGACTTTCCTCGATTTTACACCCAAAATGTCACCTACTCCTTCCCTCAATTTTACTTCATGAGGCTCCTTCTGTCCCCTCCAGATTAGCTCAGGTTTCACCCCCAAATAATCAGTATGTGTCCTACAGATTCCCTGGATTACACTCCCCAAAACCCCTCCCTGGTTACCTCTATCTTATCCCCAGAAATGTTCATTCTGTCCCCTCTCCATCACCTTCTGCATGGAGGGAGGGAAACCCACATCCAAAGGTGCTGCTCCCCATGGAGAAAATCCTCCCAAAAACAAGATTTCAAAGGAAAACTCCACCTTCCCATCCTCTCCAACACTCAACACTGCCCCAAACCCACCCTGCAGTTCAATATGGAAAATAAAAGTGCAGAAAACTCCCCCAGCAAACTGACTGACCTGTTCACTGTGTCATTGTTGCTGCTGACCAAAGTGGGCCCAGATTTTCGTGGTTTCCGACACTTCAGGTCCCTCAAGAAAGACTCTTCCCAGCTCTGAGCAGGCAGGAGCTTATCCAGCTGCTCCAGGAACTCTGGCTCCAGAGCAACCCGACTGAGGGGAGCCAGGACCATGTTCTCCCTGATTTCAAAGGGAGCAAACTTCCCACAGGAGCCTGCAAGGATCTGAAACACCCAGTGAGGAATATTAAGGTTTGGAGATTGAGGGTAAGACAAGATTTAGGTTAAGCCCTTCCCAAGACTCAGCTCCAAGGCAATGGAGGCCTCTACAGCCAGTGGAGAAGACACAGCTGAGATTTTAATTAAATCAACCACAAACTTCTACTCTGGCCTTTGTCTTAAAATCCTTGACTTTGAAACGAGGAAATTAAGGAAAAATTGAGTTGTGCACCTAAGAAGGTCTGAGGGGCAGATGGGAAGGAAATGAGGGTTATTGGTTAGAAACCACTGGAGAGAACAATCCCCTCCCAGGAACAGCAACCCCTCACCTTGGGGGCCTGTGGAGTCTTTGGTTTCTGGAAGAACCTGGTAATTTCTGCTTTCTGTGCATTAATACGCTGAAATCAGAAGCAAAATGCAAATTAGAAACACAAAGACAGGACAAAGCTTTATAATTCAAGGTGAGCTCAGGCACGACTCAGCTTCAAATCCAGAGAGGTACAAAGCAAAGCTCAGCCCCTGTGACTCAACAACACCAGTTGTGTTCCCTGGCTCGAGGATTCCAAGGTGAGTGCTCAGACAGTTCACTGGGGGCATTGGGGAAACAGAGCAAGAAGCAAAGACACCAACAGGTGTGAAGGAACAGGAGAAGATGATCCAACTGGTGGAGCAGCACCAGGGGCTCAGGGGGCACAGGCTGCACCCCAGAGGCAGCTGCTCCACATCCCCAGTGGCACAAGGCAGGGCCTGGAGAAGCCCAGGATCCTGCTGGGAGCAGCCAAGGAGCCCCCAACACCTTCCCAGCACAGCAGAAGAATTCAGAGACAAGCTACAGGAAGCATTTTTACCTTTTCCTCCTCTCTCAACCGTTTCTCCTCTTCTTTCTTTCTCTTCTCCTCAAGTTTTGCCCTTGAATACAAAGATCATTTGAATTGTCACCAGCCATGAAGGGTTTCTTTGCTCTGAGAAGCCCCAGCCCCTGACCCAGCCCCCAAACTGGGGTGATAATCAACCCATCCCTGCAGGCAAGGCCCACACTTGGCTGGGCACAGAGAAGACTTTCCTCATTCCTTCTGGAGCAAATATTGACCCTTTTTGCCACAGATACCTCAAGCACCAGGAAATTCATGGCATTGCCAAGTTACAAGCAGCTTCCCCAACAAACAGGGCACAAACTGCAGGGTTCAGGCAAGGCAGGTCAGGAGGGGCAGCTCAGAGGAGCTCCCCAGCTCTTTGGAGCCATTCCCAGCCCAGCCTGGGGGCAGCAGGTGCTGCTGGCACAGGGCACAGAGCCCTCCAAGCATTCCCAACACATCCCACCTCACTGGCCCAGCAGTGCAGCCTCTGGGAGGGCCAGTTCAGCTGGGCATGGCAGGGTGGGAGTGGAGCCCACCCCAGGGACCCCCAGGACCTGCCCAAACCACTTACTCCAAAGCTTCCTGCCTCTCCTTGCGCTTCTCCTCCTTCACCCTCAGCTTCTCAGCTTTCTCCTTTTCTTCTTTTTCCTTCTTCTCCCTCCTTTCCTTCTCTTTCAACTCCTTCTCCTCCTCTTTCCTCTTCTTTGCCTCCTCCTTGGCTCGTTCCTTTGCAGCTTTGGCCTCTTCCTTGAGCCTCCCCTTGTGCTCCCTCTCTGCCTGGAGCCTCTGCAGTTTGTCAGCTCTCTCCTGGTCCTGGGGCACAGACAGGACACTCAGGGCTGGGGGTTGTGCACAGAACAGCTGCTGGCACCAAACCCCTCACCCAAACCAGCATTTCACTCCTTCAGCTCACACAGCAAACTGTCCCCACTCAGGGCTTGCCAGGCAGCACCAGAAACCCCCCAGGCTGGGACCATTCCCACTGATCCCAGGGCACCAGGTGGGATCACAACCACACCTACACCTTCTGCCTCAGGTGCAGTCCAGCTGAGCTTCCTTGTTCTGCCTCTCTGAAGGCTTTAATTGTTCTTTTCCTCTTAAAAAAAATGGTGTTTCAGGGGTTTTTTAAGCATCAAGGAAAGCCCTTTATTGAGTCATCTTCATTGCCATTGTAGCATTATGGAAAATTAGATGGGAATTAGGAAACAATTATTACTTTTTAAATTAACAGAAGGCTGTTTCCAAAATATTTTCTTTGGAATTCCCTCATGAGCTGAGCTTTGGTGTCATCATAAGGCTACAGGGGGGTTAATTCTAACATTGCATTATAAATCCATAAGGATTTTCAGCCTTTTTCCATTAGCACAGAAGTTGGACTTTGATCCTTTGGGGTCCCTTCCAGCTCAGGACATTCCAGGATTCTGTGATCTCAGGGAATAATGTGAGCCCCACACTCCAGACTGAGCTGCTGCCTCACAAGATGTTGGGCTCACAGAGGTGTCCCCTGTTTGAGTCCAGTTGGGATAATCAGACACCACCCTGGGCTTATTTAAGGGGCACTCTGGGAGCAGTGGGGGGGAAGATTATTTGGAATTTCCACCCAAAACAACTGAGATCCTCACCATGACACAAAGGAGGAAGCAGCACAATCTGTTAAATTACAGAAAAACATCTTTTCTTTGTGCTGCAGGAGCTGCTGCTCTCCCCAGGAAGGGAGGCTGGGCCTGTGCTCACACACACAACTCTCCTCCCTGTGTGTTTTCAGTTTGCTTTCATTGATTTCACATCTCTCCATGTCAACATCACGACTTGCTGAGCAGTGTCACAACACAAGTGAGTGCAGAGAGCCCCCCAGAGCCTGAGGGTGCCAAGGGAGGGGAGCTGTGCCAGCCTGAGTCATGGGAGCTGCTGGGAGCCCTGGGGCAGCTCCACACTGAATTTTCAGCATCATTTTTAGCTTCCCTTCTCATCCCTCCCTCACATCTCTGCTATTTTTAACGTGGATATAGAAGGGATGTAAACAACAGATTGGGATCCTGCATGAGGCCCTGCAAAAAGCAGAGTTTATACACAGCTTATATAAAAAACACACAACAACTTCATAAATGAGCCACTAAAAACACAGCAAGAATTCATTCCTGAGCACAAACCCTCCCAACTGCAGGGAAAACAACCCCCAAAAACCCACTGATTGATTCAAACTCCATGGGATCCTTCAGCCTCCTTTGTGCCCAGCACTCCAGGACTGAGAGCAGAATTAGGGAGCAGAGTTTGTGTCCTGGTTCAGCAGGAGGGACCAGCTAACCCTGTGTGGGGTGATCAGAGCTGTGTATTCCACCCCCTCTATTCATTCCCCAAGGACAATGGGCCATTGGCAGCAGCTGCCCAGGGAGTCATTGGCACCTTCACACTCAGCCTGAGGGGGCGGAGCTGCCAATGGGCCATCAACGGTCCAACACCCCCCCTGGCTCCCAGAGTTAATCACCCATTGGGTGAGTCCCCGCCCAGGGGGAGGGACTGGGTGCTCCCTGAGGGTACAGAAGTGGTGGGTAGGAAGACCTCGAGAACTTCTCGTCGGATCCAGAGGAGCAGCAGGACCTTGACAGCAGGAGATCACCGCTCTCACCCAGCCCACAGCCCTCACCTGCACCAACAGGGTTTTCTTTTCCTTTTGCTCTGGATTTGGGGGAACCACAGGGGTCTCAGCACAAGGGCAAACAAACCCCCTTGGGTTTGTGCCCCAGGACACTGGGTTATACTGCTGGGGTTTTGTGAGTTGAAAGCAATTTCCCTTGTGTGTCAGTGTTGTTATTGTAATATTATTATTAAATTTTAGCTCTGACTTATAATCTCTCTCGTGGTGAGTTCATTTCCCCTGCTGGTTCACCTTTAAACCAGCACAGTTTGCTCATCCAAACAAACAGAGCTTGGAGCTCCAGCATTTCCAGGGGTGACATCCAAGATTCTCCAGCAAAGACATAAACACAGTGGCCCAACTGAGCTGTGTGTTAATAAACAACAGATCCCACATTTGGGGGTTTAAAAGGGGGAACAACAAGGCAGGAAGTGCCCCAAAATAAAAGCTCTTGAGCATTTCCCTCCTGTCTCTCCACTTTGGTCCTCTCAGGGTGGAAGTTTGAGGAGCAATCAGCAATGTTTAATTCCTGAATCTGTCCCCAAAGTGCCCCAAAGGCAGTGCAGGCCACCCACACCTCCCAGAGCTGCTTTCAGGAGCTTTGGAAAGAGCCAAGGACAGGAATTTCCTGCATTAAGGTCCTTCCAACAGCAAAAATGATGTTGCAAGTGGACTGAGCTAAAAGGCAAAGGGTTCTGTTCACTGCTCAGGTGGAGTTTGTGTGCCAGGGAATAGAAAATGCCTTACCCTTTGCAATCTCAGCTTCTCCTTCTCTGCAGAACTTCTGTGGCATTTCTGAGGTACCTGGAATGAGAAATCCAAGTTGGAGAGAAGCCCCCACATCATTCCCTTTGCCACGAGGAGAGAACAGACTGAATGAGAGCAACAATGTCCCTGCAGATCATACCCAGAGCTCTCCCTCCCTGTTCCCCCAGAGCAGGGCAGGACACACTGACACACTCCAGGCACATCCAACCTCCCTGATTTCCATTTCAGTGTTTCTGCTCCCATTAAATCCTCACCTTACCACCTTTGCATAAACAAACCCCTCTGGTCTCCTCAGCTCTGAAGGAGCATCTGCAAGGGAATATCAAGTGCAAAGCAAACAGAAGGGCTGCTCTGAACCACAGGGGACACTGAATTATGGCAAAGTCACTTCCTTCCAGTTCAACTTGGGCTTGGGGATTTTTTTTTGCATCCTAACTCTCATTTTTTGTGACATTTAGATATAATTTTATGATAAAAGGACTATTATCTATATTTTAAAGCTGTTTCTCCTTCTAATCACAGCCCACTTGACCTTCCACCAGTACCAGCCCATCACCCCTAAATTCCCACCAGGTCACACTTTGTGTTTCTCTGTTATTTATGGGGGGAAAGGTGTTTTATGTCTATTAAAAGGCTTCCTTTGTCAGGATTTCAGCCCCCCATGGCTTGGTTGGCTGCACCTCCTCTCCCTCCTGCCACCCACAGCACCAGGGACCACATTTCAGCTCTGATGAACAGCCCAAGTGTCTCATTTTCTCCATTTATCTGATATAAAAATCAGAATTCTTTCAAGTGGGAGCATCACTTTAGCAGAGATGTTTCCATGCAGGAAAACAAACAGGGCAGGACTGGCAAATGCCAATTCTGGGGGGCACATCCCCCTCCTGGGGGGCAGCACAGGAGCAAATCCAGCCTTACCAACACCCTGTTTGCTGCATTGCATCAGGAGCCAAGCACTTTTCTTTCTGTTGTTCTGCTGCACTGGAAATACTTCATGGCTGCTGGAGTGTAACTATTTATTTTAGAGATGAAAGACTGGGAGTTCTCACAGGGAGGGGGCAGAGAATTCACCACTTCCCTTGACAAACACACAGCACAAGGAAGGGAAGGACCATCCCCACCCCAAATCTCTCATTCCAGGGGTTTCCTCATTTATCCTTAAACTCTGGGGAATAGTTAATTAAAGTCTTTTAAAAAGGCTCAAGGTGGCACAAGGGGGAGTTACCAGCCCTTCCCTTCACTTACCTGAACAACCCCCCTGACTGGCAGCACAACCTCAATCCCCCCAACACCTTCCCTGGTTTTCCCTCTAAAACCAGAGCTGAGCAACACAAGGGGCAGATAATCCAGCCCAAATGTAGGCCAGGCTTAGCTGTGGCACCTGAGCATGTTCCCTGTGCCTGCTCTGCTTCCCAGGGCACTGTGGCCCCCTGAGCTCCTCCCCAGAGCAGGAGGGAGCCCTGGGAATGTTCCAGCCACCAGGGGATTGTTATCCTTGGAAGCTTCCCTGTCAACATTCCCCCCAAAATCAGGGTGTCTGGGGGTCTTTTGCTGAACTGGAATCAAGATGCCAATAAACCACCTCATTCATAACTGATTTCACAGAATCTCAGAATGGGTTGGGTTGGAAGGACCTTAGGGATGATCCAGGGGCACCTTCCACCATCCCAGGGTGTTCCAGCCTGGCCTGGGACACTCCCAGGGCTGGGGCAGCCACAGCTGCTCTGCCCAACCTGTGCCAGGGCTTTTCCAAGCCCTTTGCAGGAATTCTGAGCTGGAAAAGCACCTGCACTGGGGAAGGTCCTCATGGGAATTACAGCAGGGATAGTGCCATGATCTGGTGATCAAAGTGGGGTTGGATTTGATGATCTCAGAGGTCTCTTCCAACCCAGTTGATTCTGTGATTCTGTGACAAACAGAGGCTGGAAAGCAGCACCTGAGGGACAAAACTGCTTCTGGACACTGTCACCAAAATGCCAAGTCCCAGAGCGTGCATGTCATGAAAGAAAATACAAAATGAAACCCACAGAGTTAAAAAGTTACAATCCCAGGGTATAAATTCACCAGCAGTTCATAACCAGGCATGGGATAATCCTTCAGCTGCAGGATTGGACAGGGTGATCCCACAGGGCAGGAATTGAGCCACAAAAGCCCCAATTTCCCTGCACTCCTGATCTCTCCCTGCTCTCCCTCCTCCCCACAGACCACCCAGCAGCCCTGAGACCCAGAGCAGGGCAGACCAACCTTCCTGAGGGGCGTTGAGGCAGCCAAAGGGCTCGTGTTCCTCTTGGGCTGTGCCAGAGGCTGCCCCTCTGGGGAGCTGCTGGAGCTCAGCGAGGAGTTGGTGAGTCCCGAGTCACCCTCGGGAGAGGATCCCTCGGTCTCGTTCTCTGATGTGGCACTTCCATCCAGAGATGCCACCTGGGGGGGGCACTTCCCAGCCATGATGTCCTCCAGGAGCACCACGGGCACCTTCCCCTCAAAGAGGACACCCCTCAGTTCGCTCGGGCTGCCCGTGGGGTCCCTGCAGCCCGTGGGGCCCGAGCACGGCTGGGCCTCGCCCCCCAGAGCCCCCTCTGGGGCAGCTGCAGCTCCCTCAGTCTCCGTGGGGTGCCCTGGCTGGGTGCCCTGGGGGCAATCCGGGCAGCTCAGCTGGTTCCCCTCCTCTCCTGCCGTGCCATTGAGAGGAGCAGCCCCGGCCCCCGAATGCCCCCGGGCTGTGCTGTGGCTGAGTCCGTGGCTGGAGCCCTTGGGCAGGGCAGGGGGGGCCCCAGGCCCTTCTGTGTCTGCTCTGCTGCTTTTCTGGATGAAATGGTCCAAGGGGCCCTTCCCATTGAGGAGTTTTGGAGGACAATTCCCATGGGAGCCCAGCTGGCAGTCGTTCTCCACGTTGTCCAGGGATGCAGGGGATGCATCCAGGGCGGGATCTCTGCTGGCACCAAAAGCACCGGGGGAGCTCTTGGCTCTTTTCTCTTCTGAATCCACATCACATTTGTCCTTCGGCACCGGATTGAGGCGCTTGAAGGGCAGTCGAGCTGCAACAACAACACCACCAACACCAGCATGGGGTTATTTGCTCCCATCACACGGCTCAGGGCATCAAACACCAAATTATTTTATTATTTTTGAAGCACAGATCTGAGCTCAGCCCCTCAGGGAGGCTTGATGAGAGCCAAGGCAAAGCATTCCACATAACCGGGTCCCACAGGCCCCCCGGGGCTGAAGGCACAGCAGGTGACAGGCACCCCTTACCTTGGACGAGCTTCCGCGGGGGAACAGCCCCTTTGTCTCTGCACTCCATGGCTGCGAGAGGAAGTAAAAGGGACCCATCAGCGCCCGTGCGGTGCCCGGGGGTGGCAGCAGCGCCCAACACCTGCCCCGGGGGGCAAAGCGGGGGGCAAAGGGGCCCTGTCACCCCCGGGCTGGGGCAGCAGCACCCCCAGAGCCCGGGGGCAGACGTGAGGGGGAAATTCCCGCCGGGAGGGTGGGCAGGGCCTGGCACAGGTTGGGCAGAGAGGCCGTGGCTGCCCCAGCCCTGGCAGTGCCCACGGCCAGGCTGGAGCACCCTGGGCTATGCAAGGTGTCCCTGCCCATGACAGGGAGGGATGAGACGGGCCCTGATGTCCCTCCCAACCCCACCCGGTGTGAGGTGAGGCCGCAGGGCGGGCCGGGCCGCGGCGGCAGCGCCGGCGCCTCTTTTGTTACCCCGGGCGGGCCCCGCGCACCCCGCGGCCCGCAAGTCCCGCGGGCCGGGCCCGGCCCCGGCGCGGCCCTACCTGTGGCCGCGGGCGGCGCGGCCCGCGCGGGTGCCCGGGGGGCGGCGGCGGCCCCGTCCCGGCCCAGCCCGGCCCGTCCCGGCCCGTCCCGCACAGTCCGGGGGAGCCGCGCCCGGTCCCGCCCGGCCCGTCCCGCTCGTACTTGGCGGGAGCCGGGCCGGCCCCGCGTCCCGCGCGCTGATTGGCGGAGCGCGCCCCACGTGACCCGCCCCTCCGCCCCGCCCCCTCAGCGCCGCGCCTCGCCATTGGCTGGCGCCGTGCGCGCCGCTGAGTGGCGGGAGCCGCTGTCAATCTGGCGCGCCCGAGGCGCTGATTGGCTGTCGGTGCGAGGGCCGGCGCCGGGGCCTCAGGGCTATCCGCTTACCGGGGGATAACGGGGCGGCCCCGGGAGCGGCGCCGCGGGGACCGGAGCGCCCTCTCCGCCGCACCGGCCGGAGGGGCGGGGCCACTATCGCGACACTGAGGGCCCAGAGCCAAGGCGCGAAATGGCGGCGGCGACAGCGACCAATCAGCGCCCTCCGTTGTGATGCGCGTGCGCAAACGCGGCCGCGCGGCATTGTGGGAGTTGTAGTTCCGCTTCACCGCGGCGCGGCCGTCGCACCATTTCGTCCCCGGGCGGGCGCGCCCGGCCTGGCTGTCCCTGTGTCGTACACGCCCCTTCCTCCCTGCGGGCAGCTCGGGGGCTCTCGGGAGAACCGCGTAGCCGCGACACAGTCGGGCCCTGTCGCGACAGAGCGCGCCTCTGCCGTCGCTGAGCCGCGGCCTGCGGCGGGTCCGCCGCTCCGGCAGGGGGCGCGCTCACACCGGGGGACGCTCCGGCCGCGCCGCTCGGTGGGGGCGGGCCCGGGGGCGGGGCCGGGCGGCGGCGGCGGAAGCGGCGCCGGGACGGGCCGGGCTGGGACGGGACGGGACGGGCGGAGCGGAGCGGGCGGAGGTTCCTCGGGCTCCTCAGGCTCCCGCCGCCCTCGGACACGGTCCCGCCGCCCTCACACCGGACCCCTCCGCCGCCCCCGCGCCGGGCCGCGCTCCGGCACCGCTGCCGGCACCATGTCGGTGGCGGGGCTGAAGAAACAGTTCTACAAGGCGAGCCAGGTGAGGCACCGGCCCCGCGCCCGTTGTGTCCCGGGGAGCCGCTCTGCTCTTACCGGGGCGGGCAAGCCCAGCCCGGCCCGGCCCGGTCCGGTCCCGCCGCTCTCCCCTCCCGGAGCTCCCCCGGTGTCCGGTTTCCATGTGCCCTCATCCCGCCTTCGGTGATCCCGGGGCTCGGAGGGGGCTGGGAGAGCAGCTGGGAACCGGGGTGGGGGTCCCGGGATGGGGGACCCGGGATGGGGGACCCGGGATGGGGGACCCGGGATGGGGGACCCGGGATGGGGTCCCGGGATGGAGGATCCGGGATGGGGTCCCGGGATGGGGGACCCGGGATGGGGGACCCGGGATGGGGGACCCGGGACGGGGGACCCGGGATGGGGGATCCGGAATGGAGGATCCGGGATGGGGGTCCCGGGATGGGGGATCCGGGATGGAGGATCCGGGATGGGGGATCCGGGGTGGGGGACCCGGGACGGCGGCTCCGGTCTTGCCAGAGAGTTTGTGTCTCTCCTTCGGGCTTTCGCCCCGAATTCCCCACCCCTGGAAGTGCCCCAGGCCAGGCTGGAGCCCCCCGGGACAGTGGGAGTTGTCCCTGCCCAGGGGGTGGCACCGGGTGGGCTTTGAGGTCCTTCCAACCGACCCATTCCAGGATTCCAGGTGGGAATCTGCCTTTGACAGGGTTTTCCAGCCCAGGCACCTTCTCCCTCTCGGGGCCGTTCCCGATCCATCCCAGCAGGATCATCATTCCCACCCTTCCCACCTCAGCCTGGGATGTTTTTCTGCCTTCTGGCCCCAACTCCCGAACCCTCCGAGCCGCCGCTGTCCTGCCCCTGCTTTGCATTTCAGGCACATTTGCCCCGATCGTGTTTTCCATCCTGAACCCTCAGGGCTCATCCCAACCCTCTGCACGACGTTTGTCGCCTCCACTCTTGGCTCTGTTTCCCCAAAGCCGTTTTATTTCGGCTGCAAAGCCAAACAACGAATTCCCCGCGTCATCCCCCACCCCTTTCTCACGAACCCGGCGGTGGGGGGAGGGATTTGCCACTTCCTTGGGGAAATGTTGTGCTGAGAGCTCGGGGTGGGAGGGTTTGGTGTCCTGGGGGTGTCAGGAGGTGGAAACTCAGGATCAACGTGTGCCCAAACCGAAAAAAATAATTTAAAACCACCTGATGAAAGGTTTTTTTTATTTGGAGGAATTACCAGTTCTGTCTGAGGGAACTGCCACCCCCTCACAGTATCCATGTTTTAGAGATGCTTTAGCTGGAAATTGGGAATTGCTGCTTCCAGTTTGGCCTTTTCTTTTACTCTTCTTCTCCCATCCTTGCCTTTTCCACTCCTTCCTTTCCCCTTCCCTTTCCCCTTCCCTCCTTTCCCCTTCCCTTTCCCCCTTCCCTCCTTTCCCCTTCCCTCCTTTCCCTTCCCTCCTTTCCCTTCCTCCTTTCCCCTTCCCTCCTTTCCCCTTCCTCCTTTCCCCTTCCCTCCTTTCCCCTTCCCTCCTTTCCCCTTCCCTCCTTTCCCTTCCCTCCTTTCCCTCCCTCCTTTCCCCTTCCCTCCTTTCCCCTTCCCTCCTTTCCCCCTTCCCTCCTTTCCCCTTCCCTCCTTTCCCCTTCCCTCCTTTCCCCTTCCCTCCTTTCCCCTTCCCTCCTTTCCCCTTCCCTCCTTTCCCCTTCCCTCCTTTCCCCTTCCCTCCTTTCCCCTTCCCTCCTTTCCCCTTCCCTCCTTTCCCCTTCCCTCCTTTCCCCTTCCCTCCTTTCCCCTTCCCTCCTTTCCCCTTCCCTCCTTTCCCCTTCCCTCCTTTCCCCTTCCCTCCTTTCCCCTTCCCTCCTTTCCCCTTCCCTCCTTTCCCCTTCCTCCTTTCCCCTTCCCTCCTTCCCCTTCCCTCCTTTCCCCTTCCCTCCTTTCCCCTTCCCTCCTTTCCCTTCCCTCCTTTCCCCTTCCCTCCTTTCCCCTTCCCTCCTTTCCCCTTCCCTCCTTTCCCCTTCCCTCCTTTCCCCTTCCCTCCTTTCCCCTTCCCTCCTTTCCCCTTCCCTCCTTTCCCCTTCCCTCCTTTCCCCTTCCCTCCTTTCCCCTTCCCTCCTTTCCCCTTCCCTCCTTTCCCCTTCCCTCCTTTCCCCTTCCCTCCTTTCCCCTTCCCTCCTTTCCCCTTCCCTCCTTTCCCCTTCCCTCCTTTCCCCCTTCCCTCCTTTCCCCTTCCCTCCTTTCCCCTTCCCTCCTTTCCCCTTCCCTCCTTTCCCCTTCCCTCCTTTCCCCTTCCCTCCTTTCCCTTCCCTCCTTTCCCCTTCCCTCCTTTCCCCTTCCCTCCTTTCCCCTTCCCTCCTTTCCCCTTCCCTCCTTTCCCCTTCCCTCCTTTCCCCTTCCCTCCTTTCCCCTTCCCTCCTTTCCCTTCCCTCCTTTCCCCTTCCCTCCTTTCCCCTTCCCATCCTTTTCCCCTTCCCTCCTTTCCCCTTCCCTCCTTTCCCCTTCCCTCCTTTCCCCTTCCCTCCTTTCCCCTTC